>NC_136409.1:234926956-235526956 GCF_051521515.1 Lactuca serriola | reverse complement strand
TACTCCGATCTCTCTCGAGTCCGCCCTGATCCGTACAGCCTCCCCTCACGCGCCGTCGCCAACTTCACCATATTCCTTAATTCGATATCACGAATGCCTTTCTGGAAACTGACAACAGATCGATGATCTGAAACCAGAGTGTAGAGTGATCGAGATGGTGAAAGAGTCAGTGTGTGTGGTTACGTGGCACCCTGCAGCATGAACATATACCTACTAGTGGTGCCGTATAACACGTGGCAGTTGCCTGATTTATTTCCTGTTTCTATGTTCACCCAAAATTTTATTTGGACTCCTCTTTTTCTCTTTTTGAGTAAACAAAATTACTCATACTATTATTTTATTAATCTAATATATTTAAGGACAAAATTTTACTTTGCCAAAACCAAACCGTGTTTAAGGCATCTATAATATATGAAACTCCATAAGGTTCAATAGTTTGACACATATAAAATAATAATTAAACCTATATTTATTTATTTTATATATTTTTAATTAATTTTATTTTAAAATATCAATAAATTAAACTCATCCCATCACACCTCACCCCACCTTAACTCCTTAAACACTTTTCTTTCCTAGAAGCCTCATCAGAGCTTGTGGAAGGATGGAGCTAAACGACCCATTAATGCTAAATTTTTGAACAATTGCAAAACAATACTGATTTTCAAGAACTAATTAAGAAGAAACTATGTTTTGCAGGAAACTCAATAACTGATTTGGCCGACACAGATCTGTTATCCGATGGTGGTGTATCGGTGGTACGTAGATCCATTGTAAAAACTCAAGAACAACCTTTGTTTTGCAAGAAACTAAAGAACTGATTTGGCTGACGTAAATCGGTGATGTGCATATCCATTGCAGGAAACTTAATAGCAAACTCTGGTCCCACCCCCACATCCACCACCACCTAGCCATCCAATCAAATGTCCTAAAGTTTGTATTTACTCTATAAAAGACGAGAGTGAATCTCAAGTTGGTATGTGAGCACAAAAATGTTGAAGAGGACATCTCTTCAATGGAAATCACCTTTAACCAGTTACGTAGCCACATAGACGCAACAATGGGCCTTGGCCCGTCCCATATAAATTTACATATGAGAATATAAGAGATTACTGCCACTTTCACTTCGACGATTAAATAGATTAATGTTGCCGCTTTGCTTTTTGAATAATTTGCTCAGTGTTTCATATTTCATTTGCTAATTTGTAGCATCCTGTTTTAGATCGATTCATATTCGGGACCGTGACCCGAATATATGTTACTAGGAGGCTTCAGATCTTGGAGAAGAAAGGTTTAGACCCCTTTGAGTGTGGGTAATGTAGCTTGGATGATCTGAGAGTTCGGTTTGTGTTTTTGGAGACTAAGGGTATATCAGTAAAGTGATAGTTCGGGCCTTTTATAGAATTAGATTTTTGTTTGGAAAGTTTTATGGCAAGGGGGAGTTGATAGAAAGGTAGAGCTCTCCAAGACCTTTTTGTGGTTATAAAAAACGTCGAAAACGGAGTTGAAACGAAGAAATTATGATCATATGAAGTTGGAGTGGTTCGGGTGAGTGATCGTTGACTTGTTGACCAAGCTCATTTAAGGCTCACGACGTGAGCATTAAGAGCTCACACCGTGAGAGGCACATGATGCCATAAAATCCTTATTTTCGGGTATTTAAAGGTATGAGATGATTAGGGTTGCTCCTCCTCGGCCTCCTTCACTTCCAAGACCTCTGGAAACCCTAATCTCAACCCCCATTGAAGTTCTTGGTCATTCTTGGTGTTATTCAAGAGCTTTTGGGAGAAGAAGATCATTGTGATGCATTTGTTAGCATCTTGGCTTCATCATCAGGTAGTTGTAGAGCTTTTGGACCTCTGTAAGTCCTCAAGCTCATGCCTTTCCTTTTCTTGCTTGCTAGATCTAAGTTTCCGTGCATTTTATGGCTTGTAATGTTGGTTAGCATGCATGTCATCCATAAATTTGGCAACTTTATGGATCATGGTGGTATCTTAAGTCTTATAAGTCTTAGATCTAGATTTTGGTCATGGTTTTGGAATTCAAGCTAGAGTCTTGGTCCCTTTTCCTCCATTTGGACCTAAGTTGGTGTTTAAGTCATGTATTGGAAGTACATTACCGAAAAGCTTCGACCTTTATGGCCATTGGGGTCAAGGAATACCCTCTATACTGTCCCATGTTAAGGCTTAATAGATTGGGAGCTTAATACTCATTGTTTGTCAGATCTGGACTCACGACGTGAGTAATAAGACCTCATGACGTGAGATTGTTAAGAGTAGATTAGTTTGTAATTTCAAAAAAAAAAAAAAACTTAACAACCACTCAAAAAAATTTATAACTTATGATAAATAATGGTATGAATGACTTAAATGATTTTTTTTGTCTATATAAAAACATTGAAATGTTTTACTCATATTTCATTCTATTGTCATTTTGGTTATTCACACATGATTTTCTTCCTTTTCAGTTTTTGTTATCTAGAATGAATGGAAATGAAAAAGAATGTGTATATATACAGATAAAGTTATATTGTTTTTTTTATCTCTTTCAATTTATTCGTTTATAAAATTTTTATTCAAAGCGGTATTAGTTAGAATACTTATTTTTAACATTTGATTTTTCTACTTGGAACATTTATGAACCTTCGACATATAATTCTTTTCATTTTAGTATTTCATTATCACTATCAATATTTAAGTTTGTGGCATAATGGTGACTAATAAATAAAAGAAATAAAAGTTCAACTCCATTATGAAAACCATTTAAAGACATTAACTCATTATTGTAATCTTAAATGGAAAAAAAAACAAGTACATGGACTAAAAGCTGTATAGTTATTGAAATTTGCACGAGTTAGGATATCTTTTTTGAACATTTGATTTTTCTGCTTAGAAGATTTATTTCGACATATAATTTTTTCATTTAAATATCACATTATCACTATCAGCATCTAAGTTTGTGGCAAGACCAATGAATAAAAGAGATAAAAATTCAACTCCATTATAACAACCATTTGTGCCTAATTTACTTTGAGGAAAAAAATATATAGTCTTTAACATGCATTAATTAAAAAGATTAAGTGACTGTTATAATCTTAAATGAAAAAACTAAATACAATAGCTAAAAGTTGTCAACTATATGCTAGATGCATGTTGAGGAAGTATATGATCATCTCGATTTGAAAAGATATAAGAACGAAATTGAAATCTTAAATTAGTAAAAGGGTATTATTTTTAAAACTTCATTTCAACATATTTGGAGCAATATGTAGATTCTCAAATTAATGTTAAATAATAACATACATGTTTTGTTTAAACTTATAAATGTAGATGTATTTTTCAATTCAAGTATTGAGTTGATAAAGTAGTTAAACGGCTCACACATAAATATAGATTTAAAGAATTAGTACAATGTAACTTAACTAGAAATTTAATTAAAGCTTTAACTAGATTTTATTAATACATTTTTTAAAATTTTTATCACAAATATTTTAAATCTATTATTATATTACTGTGCAAACGCAGGAAGATACTTGTATTACAATATAATCATTACACCATGTTTAATACAATTACTACACAATGTATTGCAACTTGTAATGGCTTATATATAGTAGAGCTCCTTATTGGTCTATGTGGGCTCAAGTAACTAAATACATAATGAGGGCCCCGATACGTTGAACCCAAAATCTCACACAACTTATTTTCACCATTATTTAACCCATTGTGCATATAAAAACATCTAAATCAAAATTGGTTGTTTCTATATCAATTTGCTTTGTCTATTTTCAGTATGTTGTAGATATGAAGTCAATATAACGATGTAACAGATAAAACCTGTTACTTTGTAATCATCTTTCTGATGTGATGTCCACAATAAAACACGACATACCATAAATTGATGCTATATGCAAAATTAATTTGAAAAATGACATGGAAACTTACCTCAAATCGACAATCAAGTAAAAAAGGACAAGTAATCACAATCTTCATTACCATTCATAGGATATAAACGAGACCACTTAAGCCACTAACATCAACATGACCGCATCTGATTAAATTAAATATTGTCAAAGGCTCAGGATGAACAAGAAAAAAAAAGGCCTTTATTTTTATTATAGTTTTTTATTTTTAAATAAAAATATATAATAAAAAAATTGGGCCCTATACAACTTCCCCCTCCCCTGAAAATGAAATAAAACTAATATAACTTAAAGATGGATGATGACAGATATTAGACTTAAACTAAATAATCAACTCAGATATACAATTGAACACTTGCCTAAACTAAGATTACATATGTTAAATACTCATAAAAACACCTCTAGTAATCGACTGAACCTCTCCCATTCCTCTTATTACTGTAGCTGAATAGGAGGTTAGTTTTTGAAATTATGATTGTAACATATATAATTAATCACTTGAACTACCTTTGTCTTCTTGATTAATTACTGGTTTATGTTTTGCTTTAACATCATGCCCAATGCAACAAGCATAGTTCATAATGTATCGGGAATGATCTCAAAACAACAATACTATCATGAAAAATGCACAAGAGAAAAAGGAGGCATATGATCGATCCCTAACTAGCATGATGTAATGGCGAGCAAAATGTTTGTTGAATGTATTGAACGAGGTCTTCTGCACTTAGCTGACATTCAATTCCAATCTACAACAAATGAATCAAATTACAATAACAATGATTACTATATACAATATTAGATCACAGTTGTATTTGGATCACAATTATATATATATATATATATATATATATATATATATATATATATATATATATATAGAGAGAGAGAGAGAGAGAGAGAGAGAGAGAGAAGGTTATAACCTATGGTTTCCACGGTTGGCATGTTTAAAATTATTATATAAATAAAAAAATTCAGCGAATTAACAAGTCTAAAATAATTCTAAATTAATATGTAAAGTAAAATAAACATGACATTTTATCATATATTTCGAAAATTCTATTAAGATATGATTTTGTATTTTCAAAATTTAAATCGAAGATGATTTCTTATCAAAACAAAAGAGGAAATATGTGTCAAAAAGGCATTTAGAAAATAAACATATGATATTTTTAGGTTTTAATTTGTTAATTAGAAAATAAACATATATATATATATATATATATATATATATATATATATATATATATATATATATATATATATATATATAATGTTTGAAAAATGTGTGGCGAATAAACTTAATGTAAACAACCCAAGATCGAATAAAAAATGATCAGACGGTTGGAAAACATTAAAATTTTATCTTTTCTTCGTCAATCACCGGTGTATATAATATATATGTAAATGCGTCTAGAAAATTACCTTAGCTATTCCTAGATGTCGGGTGATAGTCTTAATCAAAGTGATTAACATTGTAAGTTGTACTATTCAATTGTGATTGATACTATAATTAAGTTGTACTTGAAAAAACAGAATGGATATTAGATGATATTATATAATAAGTCGTTAAACCAAAGGGCATGTGAAGATGTAGAGTGTCAAGTTATTATGCGTGGAACAAAAATGTTAATTTAAAATTTAGAAATAAAGTATAAATTGTGACCTAGCTAGGTCATGTTATGTTTCTAATTAATTTAATTTGTAATAATCGATCCGAAAAAAGAAAAAGTAAACATGTTGGTTAGGTATCGAGATTCAAATAAGAAAGGCATGTGTAAGCATGCATGCATGCAATTCTTAATTAATTAATACTTATTATAAAAACCTTGAATACTAATTATGGCTGACCTTGATGGTGAAGGAATTCACCAGGGTTTCATCAACAATGTTAATCCCAGCCTGGAGAATTTCAAGAGAGAGATCTTCAAGAACCGAAACTATCTTCGTTGCTTGGCATGGCAACCGAGGTGAGATAGTCTTCAGAAGAAGATTGGGGCCTGAAAACTTCACCTCAACATCAGCAATAGATGACTTGGAATTCGCACCAAGCTCGTTGTTAACAATATAATTATGATCAGAAGTTGAGGAAGAAGTAGAAGGTGAAGGGTCAAGTGAGTAAGATGCGTTAATAGGGACGAGCCTGCTGCAGCCGCTGGCTCTATAAGGGGTTACCGGTTGTGGGGTTTTTGGGCTAATCGGCACGATCGGCCTAGGGCTTAGAGGGCTTAGAGGGCTTAGAGGGGGTTTTCGGGGGCTGAGTGGTGAAAGTCTAGGGCTCAGAACATCACTGTAAACTTTTCTTTGCTTCTTTGCCTCAAGTGATTGAAGAACTTGTTGTAATTCTGTGATGTAATCAACCACTCCTCCTATTATTGATGCTTGATCACCCTACAGTTGACGAAAACACAACATGTACAAATTAAAACCTTAAAAATTAAAGAAACCAAGTTGTGAACTGAAGTTAAGTAAACGTGTGTACCCTTTTGACATAGAAGCAAGGCATTAGTGAACGAAGAACTGTTAAGTGTTCATTCATCTGCTTTCTTCGGTTCCTCTCCACCGTGATATGCGACACTTTCTGCTGTCCATCTGAGATTAAACCGCCTTCTTCTACTAAATTAGACAGCTTCTGTCTCTTACTCTTGGGCGAAACCATCTCCATCTCCGACTCCACGACTTCTTGTAAAGCACTGCAGGAAGAGGTCGACTTCTGAGACCCCAATGGATGATGATCATCAACCTGAAACTCCAAAGGTTTCAGGGACGTGAATTCAGCAGAAACACCCTCGAGAACTTCAAGCATACTGAAGATGTCGTCTGAAGACGATGACATCAAGTTGGTCTCTGCAAACTGGTCGGCATAACTGTCGAAGAAATCTGTCAAAGAAGTACCGTGACCAACCATTTTGAGGTTTCGATGAGAGACAAGAAAGAGGAAGTTGAACCTAAAACAGGTGGTGTGCACTTGCTTTCCTTTCAATTAATAAACAAACAAATATGTAGGTACTTGAGGGAAGTGACCCAAATTAATTAAGATGGCATGAAGATGTTGGTTTTGTTTTGTGAGGTATAGAAATTAAAGATAAATAATAGCAGAAACATGAGATATTAATGGGCATATCTTTCAGATCATGGATAGTGACATCTCTCTCTCTCTCTCTCTCTCTCTCTCTCTCTCTCTCTCTCTCTCTCTCTCTCTCTCTCTCTCTCTCTCTCTCTCTCTCTCTCTCTCTCTCTCTCTCTCTCTCTCTCTCTCTCTCTCTCTCTCTCTCTCTCTCTCTCTCTCTCTCTCTCTCTCTCTCTAAGATTGATTTAAATAACAATTACAAATTTTTGATAGATTAAGTTTAGGCCAAGGCATCTAGATTGTATAATGGATTCACATTATCATCATTCTATATATTTTTCATTAATTAGCTGTATAATTTTTTTTCCCTACAAGTACATCAAACTTTATAAAATTTAACAAAACATATTTTTTAAAAAATCATTTATTACAAAACTTAATTTGTAATATTTATTTAAGTATTAAATAGTTTTTTTTTATTGAAAAGTTCAATAAACTCCATATCCATTTAGCTGTCATCTCACGATTAATCCATTAAAACAAATAGAAATTTCATATCATTCAACTTTAATTTATACTAAACATGTATTGTGGAGTTTCATAAGCTTGTAAGAGTAAGGCAACTCTATTTTACAAAAAAAAAATAGTAATATTAATAATAATAAATAAATATATAAAATAAATAAATAAAATCTTTTTACAATAAAAGTTAATATCGATCGCATGATAAAATCAATCTTAAAAATGTCTCTTTTTTCAAATCTATATATTGAATTGTTGCTATTAATGTCTTTGTGAATTTATTGTGGGCATTCAATGAATCATGTATTAACCGTTGGATGCTATTTGGGCATCCTCTTTCCGAGTTGACTTTAAAAAATTTAGGGTCTTTTTTTTTCATCATAAAATATTATATATTAATTAAATTAGTTTTCAATATTTAAGACTAACTACTCGTTTCACATTTAATTGAGTACAAAATAAGAAATGAAGTGTCACTAACAACTCGTTTCACATTTAGTATTTGGTGTTTCTAAAAAAGTGCTAGATCGATTGTGATGAGGTGGGAGTCGTTTTTATCTTTTGGTATTTGAAAACCTAATATATATAATCGCTATGAGCTAGCATATAAATGAAATGATTCGAAACAACGTTAAAATTATATATATAATGATGTTATTTTTTATTTTTGAATAAACAGATCTAGATATATACGACGATGTATATAACAAAGTAATTAATATTGATGTATGTCAAGTCGTAATAAAGGACTGAAATACAAAACTTTGTGATGTTGGGTATCAATCCTGGGAAATGAAGAAAACAACAATACATGCCAAAAGAAACAAAAACATAATGAGTGAATAATGAATGATTCAGAGCTGAATCAACCAAAAGTATGTGAAAAGGATGCATGGAATTCAGACAAGTTTTGTTTGTTAGCTTATAAATGTCCATGGCTTCTTTAACTCCATCCCAGCTACTACTACTCATCTTCTACGGTTCTACCTTCCGACTCCGGCCGTTCACTGCGGTCCCATTCCCTGATTCCCATTAATGGTTCTATTGCCGGCCGGACAGATCCTGGTGGGTGTTTTGGGTTTGAAATCGGGTAATAAATAGAAGGAAGATGGATATATAGCGAGATGATGGTGATTTTGCTACAGTTTAATTTTTGTATGTATTTCTGTGCATGAAAGTATCAGTAAATATTCAAAAAAGTTGAAGTAACAGTGGAGTCGCCATGCATGCAGATAACATCGGAAAATGACTTAAGAGCCCAACGAAGTTTTTAAACCGTTCAAAAAACCTTAATTATGTTTTGTTTGTTCAAAAAAACCCAACAAACTTAACATATTGTCTAAAAAGCCCAACTAAGTTACACTTTCCTGAAAGTCAAATAAGAGAAACAGATGACGTGACTTATTACCGTATCGGGAAAATGACTTGTTAGACCAACGAAGTTTTCAAAACGTTTAAAAAAACTCCAATCATGTTTTGACTGTTCAAAAAAACCCCAACAAACTTAAACAAAACAAAACTGAGATTTTTTGAACGGTTTGGAACTTTATTGGACTTTTTAGATAAAAGATTAAATTCGTTGGGTTTTATTGAACATACAAAACATGATTGAGGTTTTTTGAATGATTTGAAAACTTTGTTGGGCCTTTAAATCATTTTTCCCCGATAACATGGTACCAAACCAACTACCAATTACAGCTACTACAAAAGTAGCTACAGACTACTTATTAACTTATACGTACATAACCACTTATGTTGATTTACTTATAAACGGATATGCTTCTAGATTTTAATTGGGTACGTACCTATAGTAACTAATATAAAATACAATCTCTATTCTAATAAAAGAATAACTTTTAACCTCCTTTTGACACGTGTCATCATATTAGACCTCCTAATTAATACACATTTTATTCTTTTTTTACTATGTGTCACCATATTAAACCTCTTAATTAATGCATGCCACTTGTCAACTTATTAATTATCTATTTCAAATTTTAATATTTTCACTTTAATTACAATAAATTAATAACAATAGAATAAAAATTAAAATAAAATTAATACAAATTTAAAGTGATATAATTTCACATACTTATTTAAGCTAACGATTATAATTGATTAATAATTTTGTGTTCTAACTATTAAAGTTTAATTAATTTTGGGGGCGGACGCAAGATTTCACAGTAGGGGTTGCACGAGAAAGTTAGGGGTTGCACGATAATAGAAAAAATAAAAATTTTAAAAATTTTCGAAAAATTTTCCACTGCGGCCAAAAAAGTGAGGGGTTGCCGGTGCCACCGATGACTCCCCCTAAATCCGCCCCTGATTAATTTTGTAACTGTGGTTTCACGGGTTATAAACTAGTATTGTATATTGTGATAGAGTAAAAAAGTTTTGTTTGTTTGCATTGTCAAATAAAAATGGAATCCAATATTCATTACGCGCTACGTATTGTGGAGTGGGTTTTTTAATTTATTGATGGAATAGAAATATGGTATTCGAATTATTTAATATATTTTTTTTTTAACATCATTTTTTTTATAGAAAACAAGCTAACAATAAGCTAGAATTACATGAGTTTTATACATTCTTGTGAAGGGTTAAGACACCAATCGACCCTGTTAAAGAAATAACCGTTTCTAGATCAGTATTTAATCCATTCGAAGGCCAACATCTTCCCCTCGCTAGCCAACATACTACAACTCTTAACCTTGCCATTAAATATTTAATCACACTTGTAAGTCCAGATAATCCAAGCAAAAACAGAAAGCACAACCGAAACAACCTTGCTTACACACTCAGGGGTACCAGAACTGGACACACAACTGAAGAGGTCATGGAGAGAGCTGCTATCCACCGGAACCTGATTCCACCAATTGTTGATGGCATCATGCACCTCCCTAGCGACTAAACAATTTAGAAAGAGATGAGACTTTGTCTCTAACAAAATGTTGCAAAGGGGACATAAATGCGAGCCAATAGATATCCCAATTTTCTCAAGATTACTGCTAGTAGGCAATCTTTGAAGAATATTTGTCCATGCAAATATATTAACTTTCCCATGCAAGATTTTGTTCCAAGAAGTATTGTCCTCAAGGCATATCAAAAGATGTTTATCAATAATTTTCATACACGACGCCACAGTAAAACATCCTTCATTGTCTTCAATCCACTTCTATTTGTTATCCGGAAAAACAAATAAACTGTTAATGTCGATCTGATTACGTATCAGGTACAAGTGAAGATGGCTGATGACACCCTAAGTCTTTCCTCTTCTAGCAACAACTCTGGTGCGACCAATGCCCCCATCAGTCCCATGTAATGACATAATGACATCGCGCCATATTTCTCTATTATTTTTATAATTTAATAACATTGGTGTTTAAAAGTATCCAAATCTTTGTTAATTTTTTTTTTTTTTTTAAATCTAAGATATTGTTTTATTATATTGTTTTGAATCTTTATGGTATGTTATTCAATTAATTTCATCTACCTCTTTTAGACTAATATATTTATCTATTTTATAAAACATAATCGAAATGTCAAACACATTTAAGAAAAATATCCAAAAAAAATATTTTTAAATAATTAAAATAATAAGAGTAAATTACACGAATGGTACTTATGGTTTGAGATAATTTATGCATTTGGTCCCTAACTTATATTTTTAACTAAGAAGGTCCCTACTATTTGTTTTTGTTACGCGCTTGGTCCATAGTGTTTGCTTTTGTTACTTGATAGGTCCTTGTATTACCTAAAAAGACTATTATTTAAATAAGAAAAAATGATGAGGTAGGTAAGATAAATTGAGGGGGTGGGGTTGAAGGTGTATTTATTTAAATAAATTAAAAAATTAAGAGAAAAATAGTCTTTTTAAGTAAGACATGGACCAAACACGTAACAAAAACAAACAATAGTAATCTTCCGAGTTAAAAAAATAAGGTAGTGACCAAACATATAAATTACCCTAAACTATAGGGACCATTTATGTAATTTACTCATATAATAATATTATGGTAAATGTTAACCTAGATTGAAATATCGTATTAACTAAAAAATAGTTTATTAAAATGTAGCAGTAAGACGTTTGAAACATTAAGAAAACACTGGTTACCCATTATAGAGAATTTCCCGTCTAAACTCTCAGTATGAAAAGCCAAATTCTTATCTTTCGGAGGTCGGCTTATTCTAATCAAGATAGTCTTCCTACCTATTATATGTCCCTTTTTAAAAGCCAACAAAGTATTATTGACACAATAGAAAGGATGAGATGAAAATTCTTATGGATTGGGGATGTTCTAAAATCCAAAATACATTAATTGGGTGGAATATTGGTCTAAAGTAATCGCACCTAAAATGAATGGTGGAACCAAAAGGCTTCTAGCCCAAAGGTATCTGGTATTGTCCCCCTTCTTGAGGTTGAGGGTTCAAGTCTCACCGTAGACATATGTGAAATTAATAGGTAATGTAGGAGTATATTAGATTTTCTGTTTAAAAAAAAGACAGTGGATTAGGGATGATCAGAACATTAAAAGCTCAAAATATGACACTTTTAACAAAATGGTGGTGGAGACTATTAAACGATCAAAATAGTTTGAGGAAGGGTGTAATTGTGAACATACATAATCTAAGAAAGAAACTAGCCCCCTACATTGCAAAAAAAAAGCTTCATTTGGTGCTTGGTGCAATGTGTCAAAGGTTGTTAACAACCTCTCGGACCTCATCATAGACTGTAATGAAAGCTCAAAATATGGCACTTTTAACAAAATGGTGGTGGGGACTATTAAACGATCAAAATAGTTTGAGGAATGGTGTAATTGTGAACATACATAATTTAAGAAAGAAACTAGCCCCTTACATTGCAAACAAAAAGCTTCATTTGGTGCTTGGTGCAATGTGTCTAAGGTTGTTAACAACCTCTTGGACCTCAACATAGACTATAATGAAAATTTTACATTGGTCCCGAGATTTGACATTCCAATCATATTCTGGAAAGATGCCTAGTGTGGTAACTCTTATTTTCAATCTCGTTGTCTAATTTTATACAAGGAAACTATTAATTTTTTTTTGGAATATCGACTTTTTGATAGTGGTATCCCATAGGTATGGAAACAAGAGCCGACTGCTACAAGATCACTAAATGAACTGTTACAATTATACTCATCCATTGGTAGCATGAAGCCTAACATTACCACTTCTTTCGGGTTTCGCTTTAATTTAAATCCTGATGGGAGATATTCAGTTAAAAAAATATGGAGGATGATCAATTCACAATTGATCTTACATAAAGGTTATGTCATCTGCTGGTAAAAAATTATCCCACTCTGTAACATCCATAAAATTCATGTAAATTTTAAACTTTTCCAAACATTTCAAAACCATCTATTGTTTACAAATTGTTTTCAAATTAATTCAATATCAGAGTTTTCCTAGAAATCATAACATGAAAAACGAGGAGGTGCACGATCAAGCCTTCGCCTTCCCGTGATCATCTGAAGTACCTGAAACAAAATTCACAACTGTAAGCATGAGGCTTAGTGAGTTCCCCCAAAATACCCGCACAACAATAAAACACATATAATAACACATATCATAAACAACACACTACGAGTCCAATCAACCCTTGGGTTGGAATACCCCAGGCCCCTCAACCATCGGGTTGGAATGTTAACATACTATTGGTCCAATCAACCATCTGGCTGGAATACCTTGTCAACCATCGGTTTGGAATGCCCACATACTATGAGTCCAATCATCATCGGGATGGAATACTCTCGGCCCTCAACCAACGGGTTGGAATGCCCACATACTATGAATCCAATCATCATCGGGATGGAATACTCTTGGCCCTCAACCATCGGGTTGGAATGCCGGCATACTATGAGTCCAATCATCATCGGGATAGAATACTCTCGGCCCTCAACCATCGGGTTGG
Source organism: Lactuca serriola (assembly GCF_051521515.1). Taxonomy (NCBI): domain Eukaryota; kingdom Viridiplantae; phylum Streptophyta; class Magnoliopsida; order Asterales; family Asteraceae; genus Lactuca; species Lactuca serriola. The sequence continues at coordinate 235,513,510 of NC_136409.1, read as the reverse complement.
AATGCCCACATACTATGAATCCAATCATCCTCGGGATAGAATACTCTCGGCCCTCAACCATTGGGTTGGAATGGCTCGGTCTGTTGGCTCATGCACAAAGCGGAAAAGCCTCAACCACCAATCAAACATATGCACATCTATCAGATAACCACATAACAGTCTACAGAAAGTCAAACCGATCTACAGATCACTAAGCATAACAACATCCTATCTATCAGGATATCGATCTAACAGATCATAATAACATGGAAACATCCTATCTACCTGGATACCGATCTAACAAATCATAACAGTAATAAATCAGGATAACAATCCAAAGGGCCAACCTTGGTGCCTTAGACCCTTGAGCATAGTGAGGAAACCTCACCTCACAAGCAGCACTGAATGATAAAGTCAAACTCCCAAAATACAGCTCCGAACTCAACTGCCTACAACCAACATGTGATCAACTCTGTTAAAATCCCGAAATACCCAAAATACCCTTAAGGTCAAACTTGGTCAACCATGGTCAAAGTCAAAGTCAACAGTTAAGGTCAACCGTCCATGTTGACCCAATTCATTGAGTGCATCTACTGACTAGTCGAGTTCCTTCATATCTCCGAAAATTGTGAAAAGCTCAAGACAACTCGCCGAGTTACCCGAGCAACTCGTCGAGTTCTTCAGCATCCAGAAAGTAGGAAAACCCAATTCAACTCGTCGAGTTGGCTAAGCAACTCTTCAAGTTGTCCTAGTCTTAATACATTCAGTCGCTTTCCAAGCGAGTCTAATGCCTCCAAACTATAGATATGGTCCCATAGGGTTGAGATACCACGTAAAGCTGCAAGCTTTACGTCCATGCATGGCATCAAGGGGCTACAACCCTAAAATCAAGCTTATTAAGGGACTTAGAGCATGAAGGAGGGCCAAGACTTGACAAAGTTGGAGACTTTAAGTCCATGGAGGCCATGAGACGTCCACATCTGAAGTCATAGCTTCATAACATGCTCAAATCCCAAAATAGGCTAATAATGGCCATAAACTTTCAAATGAAGAAATCTAGCAAAGGGATGATCAAGATAACGACTTTATACCTCCAAGTGGCTGCAACAACACTGAAAATCCTAGATCTAAAACTTCTCCCTTTAGCTTTGCTCCACCAACTTCAAGGTCCTTCAAGAAAAGCACCAAAGAACACTCTTTAAGCTCTCTCTCACACACACACACACTCCAAAATGGGGAAATAGGCGCGATTAGGGTTTTCTCTGGACTAAGGGGACGATGAAGGAGGCCACAAGTGAATCATAAGGTCTTTAAATAGGGTGCAAAACCTTGAAAATTAGGGTTTCATGTTCAACCCTCAACTCGTCAAGTTGGGAGCTTCCAACTCGTCAAGTAGGTCTTATAATCCATACGACCTTCTTAGTTTCTACTCGACGAGTTAGGGCCTCCCAACTCGTCGAGTAGGTTTTCTAAAGTGCATAAAATCCCTGGAATTTCATCCCAGGAAATCGGGATGTTACACACTCAAAGTGTGTTGCTTTATCTGACGAGATCAATGGGCATAATTCTTGTTACTGGTACATTGGCAACTAGGGGTATAATAGTCCAAAATCCATTATGTCCATTATGCAACAAAGAACCAGAATTAGTGGATCACATTCTTGTTCAATGCAATTTACAAAAGGAGGCTTACGATTGGATGATCAAATAGATTGGGATACAAAACAAACATTTCTGTAATGTCACAGATATTCTTGATCAAACATCTTCACGAGGAAATTATCCTAGGAAAAGTTGATATTTGATACTATCTTTTCTGCTTATTATGGAATATTTGGCTGGTAGAATTCCTATTTGTGGTGCTAGCAGATGTGCAACCTACTTTACGGTATCTGGACTGAATGGAGTTGCTCTTCTTTTTCTCATCTTAATATGTAACTTTGTACTTGTATTTCACATTTTTCTTGTACGCCACCTTTGCTTTAGATACTTGGTAAGCATGGTGCCTCATTTTATAAATATTATTATTCTTTCATTAAAAAGAACAACTAAAAAATATGAAACAAATGATATTAAGATTATATATATTTTTTAAGATAAGTATTTAATTTAATCATATTAATTTATAGTTTAAATGTATTAATTTTATTTACTTTTCTAATTTTAAATACAACCCGTCTTCAACTTTTAACTTATTATACTTAATTTATTAATTTCAATATGATGTTAGACATAAACATTATCATTTTAATTATATAACTTTAAAAATATCAATCCAATATACTTAATTAGTAAATTCAAATATGGCATTAAATGTAATATGTACATAAATTGAAATTTCAAACAAACTTATAAATAAACAAAGATTATTTTAAAAATAAATAGTTTTTAAAATCTAAACCTAAATCAAAATATAAAATTAACTAAAAATTGTCTAACAATATTTTAATTAAAAACCACGATTGTGATTCAGACTATTATACCCCTAATCACGATCTAAGTTTAAAAAAATGTTCATAAATATAGTTTGATTACATGATTCTGATTATCGTTTGATTCACAATTATTACAACGTTTTATATAAACTAAAAAATAAAATTACCATTTTATTATTAATGATAATGATATAATATTTTTTTAACAAAAGCAAATCGTATTATATCATATGATCTTATATTACACTATAAATGAGTCATTTTTCTATCATTATATGAATTAAATTCTATATGATCTTTCAATTTCAAAATTAATATATTTAATCTATTAGTTTAATATATGTCATATTATTGATAGACTTTTAAAATGATTACTACAACACATTTATTTGTTAGTTTAAATATTAAGTTAGATTTAAAATATAAATCAAAATATAACATAAACTTAAAAAATATATTAAAATACTATTTTCAAAATAGTTAAAAGGTTTAAATATTATAAATGTAAAATGACAAGTTAGATTAAATAAAAAATATAAAAAAAACTATTTTTTTAACATTTTTTTTCTTCAAATAAGTGGTTTTTAATTAATTAACAGAAAACATTTCATTACATTAACTTACAGACAATGATTTATATATTAATTAACATAGTGATTGAAACTAAAATAAATGTCAATAGATAAATAAATTGTAAATTAATCAATGATAACATTATATTGTTATACTGAATCGAAAATTATCTCTAGTTTATATAAACGTAAACTGCGGGGTAATGATATTAAATGATACAATTTTGAGATATATATATATATATATATATATATATATATATATATATATATATATATATATATATATAATAGTTTAAAGTTGTTACAACATAATATATCAATTTGGTGTAAAATTATTATTTTATGGTTATGTCTTATAATCTTCAGTATATAAATACAAACAATTTAACTATATAGTATTATTCATCGCAACGCACAAATATTTGACTAATTTATACATAGTTAATATGCATAAGACAATAATTTATGATTTCATTTCATCATATTAAACATATTATTATACACACACACACAAAATGATGAATCTAAAACAAAAACATGTGGTTCCTAATATAACTGAAATTGAAAAAAAAAATATGAAAGAGTAAAAGGTTCTGGTTATGGTGGGCCAAGTTATATGTCTTAGAATATTTAAACATCACTTCAATAGTTCTAATAAATTTCTTACTAGGGGTGAGCATTTGGACCCGTGTTTCGCACTAGACTAGTGAACCGGACTAGACCATTTTTTTGGACCCCCGAGCTGGTTCTCGGTTCTAAGATTTGAGCAAAACTGGTTCGGTTTTTTTACTGGTCCGGTCCGGTCAGTTCCGGGTAAAAACCGGTTTTGGACCGGCTTATTTTTTAAAAAGAAAATGTATTTTGTGAAATTCTTTAAATAAACATATCTCATTCGTTTTAAGTCGAATTGACATGCAGTTTTTTCCAACATGAAATTTAGAGTTTGTAGATAATTTTAAACTATAATTTTTTTTTGGTGTTATATTCAATGAGCTACAATCCTTCAAATATGAGATATCAAAGTTGAAATATTTCAGCTATTCGGTAAGAAATTTAAACTTTTCTATTCTGTGAAATTCTTTAAACAAACATATCTCATTCGTTTTAACTCGGACTGACATGCGGTTTTTTCAACGTGTGATTTAAAGTTTGTAAATGATTTTAGATTATAATTTTGTTGTTTTTGGTGTTATATTCAATGAGTTACAATCCTTCAAACAAATGGTATAAAGTATAAACAATCAAAATTTGACCGGTCCAAAGAGCACAATAAATGGAAACATATTTATTTTTACAAGTTATACCATATTAAACCAAAAAATTATTCATTTTAACGAGTTGTAACGTATCAAACCCAACAACATATCCGTTTAACGAGTTGTATCAAACCCCAAATCGCATTTTTAACAAGTTGTACCATATGCATGTAAAGTTGTACCGGTCCAAACGGGTCCAAGAATCGAAAAACCTAGACCTGGACCCTGTAAGTATCATCCGTTCTGGTCCATGATCCATAATATTCTCCAAAACCGGTCCTATCCAAGAGTCAGTCCGTTCCGTTTCGGTCCAGTCCGGTCCAAATGTTCACCCCTAATTCTGACAATTTAACCATATGAGATCTTATATCTTGAAACATATTCATAATTTGGTCATCATTGATATTTTAATTTTTTTTTCAAAGTATAACAATAAACTATCACTTACAAATTGATCACTCATTTTGCCGTGTATACAAGAAATCTAAGATTTTAAACCTGTGGATTAATTGTGGTCGGTGGATCAAGGGACGAATGGTAACATAGTGTAACTGGGTTCATTGATATATTTTTTAAATTATTTGGTAGTTCTTTTAAAAATAATAAGATAGTTCTTACTTTTTTATATGTACATCAACTATAATTAATAATAACAATGATATATATATATATATATATATATATATATATATATATATATATATATATATAAATATAAATAAAGCATATTAATCATATCTTGATTTTTAAGAGGAATAACTTTCAAAGCATTTTGTACAAATCAATTATGTATAGTTATCATTAATACTTGTCAAAAGTTTGAATACTTGAATTAAGTAAGGTTATTAAGAAATTTAATTTGGAGCAAAATGATAATTTTAAAATATTAAATTCATGTATATAAATAAATTTAAATTTCCTAAACTATTCACCAATATTAATTAATTTACATTAAATGTGTAAACACGCAATATAAACATAAGGCCTAAACAAAAATATTTTTTTAAAAGTTCTAATTGTTTTTTAAATAATAACTAATAATAAAATCCAATACTTATTTTCTCATAAAAAACTATTCACCAAAATAATAATTAAAATATTTCCTAAATATATTTTATAATCAATAAAAGTTTTCAAATAAGTAGCTTAAAATAACTTACAATAATAATAGTTAAAAATAACTCTATATAAATGATTATATTGTTACCTTTAAAATAAAAAAACAATGTTAGATATTTTAAATAATTATAATGATAGAAATTAAAACATTAAGCAAATAAATTTTAAAAAATTAATGAACAATAACAACAACTATAAATAACATTAAACCATATGTTATATTTAATTTTATTCATGTGTAACTCGCGGATAAAAGTCATTCAAACGATTGAGATTATGCAATTATAATAGATGTATATACTTTCATATAATTTAAAATAATCAATATATTATATATCAATTTAGTATACGAATTATTATATCAAATTTAACAACAACGTGATTGCTATATTTAAAAAAAACCCTATATTTGTAAAGACTTCGACTATATATGTGTTTCTGCGCAACGTGCATGCATTCGCCTAGTCATATATATCAATGAAACATTTTTCCTTTCACCACATTCATTTGAAACTCTCATATTATATTTTAAAAATTTTAATTAACAATAACTACAACTATAAATAACATTAAACCAAATATTATATTTATTTTTATTCATGAGTAACCTGCAGATAGAGGTCATTCAAAAGATATAGATTATGCAGTTTTAATAGATATATATATTACCATATAATTCAAAATAGAGTAAATTACACGAATAATCCTTATGGTTTAGAGTAATTTGTGTTTGGTCCGTGACTTATTTTTTTAACTCGGAAGGTCTCTGCTATTTGTTTATGTTACTCACTTGGTCTCTGTCTTAACTAAAAAGACTATTTTCCATTGATTTTTTAATTTATTTAAATAAACACACCCTCAACCTCACCCCTTCACCTTACCTTACCTACCCACCATTTTTCTCTATTTAAATAGTAGTATTTTTAGGTAAGGCAGAGACCAAACGCGTAACAAAAAGAAACAGTATGGAGCAAGCGCGTAACAAAAACAAATAGTAGGGACCTTCCGAGTTAAAAAAATAAGTTAGGGGCCAAGCGCGCAAATAAGCCCAAACCATATGGACCATTCGTGTAATTTACTCTTCAAAATAATCAATATATTATATCTTCTTAGTATACCAGTTATTATATCAAATTTAACAATAAAATTATTGTTATATTAAAAAAAACATATATTTGTAAAGATTTCAACTATATATTTGTAAAAAAAAAAAACAAAGGGCTTCTAGCCCAACGGTATCAGGTGGTGTCCTCCCTCTTTGAGGTCGAGGGTTCAAGTCCCGTCGTTGACATATATGGAATTAGGTGGTATTAGTTTAGGAGTAGATTAGATTGACGGTTCAAAAAAAAATATAGTTGTTTTTACGCAACGCGCGGGCATTCGCCTAGTATCATCATACATACTTATAAAGCTAGCATTTTTTCTTGAATCTCATGCATTTGAAACCCCCTTTTTTTAACTTCCTCAAACCACATTCATTTGAAACTCTCATGACTTTTCAATTTCTTTCTAATAATGATTATAATTTTGTTAATAAGATTAAATAAATATTAAACCTAAAGTATAATCATATATAAACTAAATTTTAATATTAAAAGAATATATTTACTTCTACTTATAAAGTTATTTTTTTGAACTTTTAACATATTATACTTAATTTATTAGTTTTAATATATTGTTGGATATAAGTCATTATCATTTTAAAGCTACAGCTTTTGAGCAATTTGTATAAAATACTTAAATTACAAATTTAAATATAAAATTACAGGATTAACTTAAATATAAATTTTAGTTTAACTTAAACAACCCAAAGAATATTTTGTAAATAGTTAAAAAGTGATAAATTGTAGTATCTTTCTAATAATAATTATAAGTTGGTTAATAAGGTTAAATAAATATCAAACCTAAAGTACAATCATAAATAAACTAAATCTCAATATTAAAATAATATATTTACTTCTACTTATAAAGTAATGTCTTTAACTTTTAAAATATTATACTTAATTTATTAGATTTAATATGTTGTTGTATATAAACCATTAACAATTTAAACATACAACTTTTGAAAAGTTTAGACAAAATATTTAAATTGTTAATTTAAATATAACATTACCTGTCAACTTAAATATAAATTTCAGTTCCATTTAAAAAACTCAATGAATATTTTGTGAATAGTTTAAAGTGATAAATTGTAGTGCTAAATGCAAAAACTAAATTACAGTATAAATTTAACTAAAATATTTTCTAAAGATATTTGTATAATCGTTAAAAGTTTTCAAATAAGTAACATAAAATAACTTACAATAACAATAGTTAAAAGTAACTTTATATAATGATTATACTGTTACATTTAAAATAAAAAAACAATGTTTGATGTTTTAAATAATTATAATGATAGAAATTAAAACGTTAAGCAAATAAATTTTAAAAAATTAATTAACAATAACAACAACTATAAATAATATTAAACCATATATTATATTTAATTTTATTCATGAGTAACTCGCGGGTAGAAATCATTCAAACGGTTGAGATCATGCAGTTATAATAGATGTATATATTATCATATAATTCAAAATAATTAATATATTATATCAATTTAGTATACGAATTATTATATCAAATTTAGCAACAATGTTATTGTTATATTTTAAAAAAACATATATTTGTAAAGATTTCAACTACATAGTTGTTTCTGCGCAATGCGCGGACATTCGCCTAGTATCTTATAAACCTAACATTTTTCTTGAACCTTATGCATTTCAAACCTCCAACCTTTCAACTTCTTTTTAAATTAATACTTTAAATCACATATTAATCATTTATTCTCAATATAATATATTTTGTTTGTTAATCTAAATATGATGTTAAATTCAAAACACAATTTTTATAATATACTCAAACCTATTTTTTCTAAATATATAGTTAAAAATTTTAAATATAAAATCTAAATCAAAATGCCAAATTAACAAAAATAATTGATTAAAAATTACTTTTTATAATGAATTTTTTCCCCTCAAAATAGATAGTTTAAATTAAATTAAAAATATTATAAGTTTAAATATAATATTAAATATAAAACATGTATCGATAGTTTTAAAATTCATTAAAAATAATAAAGGTATAAATAAAATGTTAAATATAAAATGTACATCCTAATTTCAAATTCATACACAACATATAGATATATTTCATTGAAATAATATCACATTAAATATGTCTATTTAAAGTGAGTTTATTTTTATTTTCACGGATAACAACTATTAAGATGACGCAACTTTAAATACTCTCTCTGTTTCAAATTAATTATCCACTTTTAACTTTTGAAGTATTTTTTCTTTAACTTTGACCTTAAATATTTTTATTTGTATTATATATTATTTGATAAAACTTATAACAATGAAAATGAATTTAAAATAAAATTCATTCTTATATTTTACATCAAGTATTATTTATCAAAAACAAAAATATTTAAGGTCACAGTTGATGAATAAATACTTTAAAAGTCAAATGTGGACAAATAATTTGGCACGGAGGATTTGATACTTACAAATCAATTACAAAAGGAATTTGGTACACTCATGTTTGATATTGTTTATCATTTTTTTAAAAGAAATTAAAATGTTTATAATAATAATTATTAATTTAAAGTTACTAACTAGTATACCCAAATAATTTATCAATATTTTATTTATAATCACTCAACGAGCGGAATATCGCCTAATATATATATATATATATATATATATATATATATATATATATATATATATATATATATATAGAGAGAGAGAGAGAGAGAGAGAGAGAGAGAGAGAGAGAGAGAGAGAGAGAGATTAACTGTGAATTTTAAGTTGATAGGCAAAAGTATATAATACGAGGGTGGGCATATGTACTGAGGGCTAGTCTGCAACTTGTCTGATCACAACAAATCTGCAAATGAAATGAATGGAAAGAAGCTTCAATGCTCTTCAGACCACGGTTTCTCCGTGTCTGCCCCCACACCCCAATAATTCCAAAAATTTAAACCCGATGCTTCTTTAAAACAAACAAAATTTTATAGATATATTTTATTTATGGTATTTGAAAATATGTAACGTATTTCTTTTTGCAATTATTATATGCGATTTCTCAAACTGAATACGGTTCTTTTTAAGAATACACTATAAGCTGCATTTAATTTGGATTATATATTTTTTAGAAAATACAAGTTTATATTAATCGAGTCTTATTCATAATAATATCAAATTTACCTATTATTGTGATTTAATTAAGTATAGACCCATTTTAAGTTCCACAAGAAAGATTTACATAGACGTAGCGGATAAACAAACAACAAGTTGTGCCGCAACCCCTTTTTGGATAACAAAACTAATTTTTTTAAAAACAACATCTATAAATCTTGGAATTATAACATTAATATGCATGACCCGTTGGACTCTATTGAGTAGCTTCACAGCTTCTGGCGCAAGAAAACCAAAAATATTAAATGCAAAGGGTATAAACGTGTGTTGACTTTCCATCAGAATCTAAATTTAATTTGAATTTAATTTGAGTCCCGTTGATTATGTTTTTGTTCGTTTTTGTGTTTGGATCATGCATGTAGATCTAAGACAAAATTCATAAAGAATAGAAAATAATTTTTTCAACAAGCTAATCTATGGAGGACAAAATTTCAATAAATCAAACTAAAAGAGGACATTATTCCAAGAAATTATAATGGAATGGTGGCAGTTCCAACAATAGACAAGAAATAGTCATTTATGAGAGGTTTGATTGCCATTTAGCATAACTGGTAACAACAAAAATGTTTTTTTTTATTTAACACATCATCCTCTTATCAAAAAATGAGGGGTTTTTTTATTTTTATTTTTATTTTTTTAATTTTTATAGGTGTGAAGCCTTCTCAACATACCTTGGGACAAATGACCTAATTTATGCTCATGTTCTTTTCCACTTGTACAGAGACAAGTAAGTTGCTTTCTAAGTGGGAGAATGGAAATAGCAACATACTTAACTTACTTTTCTTTTTATACATAATCTAAGTAGGTTGCTATTTTCGTGTAATCTTGTGGAGTTTTTAAAGGAAATACATACTTGCAGGTGTAATTATGCAGACATTCTTCTAGAAATGGGTAGGATTTTAGGATCTGAAGGTACTGTAATATCAGTGATGATGAGATTGAAGTGATTAAGGTAACATGGAACAGAAAAATTATGGATCATGAAAATGGTCCACTTATTTCATAAAAGATGTTATTTGTAGTCAAACAACATTAGGTTGAAGGTGAAAATAACTCACCTTCCTCCAGATGAAAATAATGACTTTATTGTATATAAAGTCACCTATTAAGTTGTATAATGTTAAATAATTTTTTTATTATAAACATGAAATAATATCTTTAAAAAAGATTTTACATAGTTTTGTTTTTTTATGTATGAAGCGAAAGTAGAATTCTAACATGCACAAGAAATGAAATTACAATGCCATTGCATATTTTTAAATTAACAAAAAGTTTCAATAAATAGAAGTACAATACTATTAACAAAAAATTGAAGTAAATATGATTAACTAAATTATGGTTATTTATGATTAAGACTGTGTTTTTTATTATGTTTCTGTTATTTAAATTTATCAACTCGTGTAATACACGGGTTATAACCTAGTGATAAATAAATAGACCGCACACCAGATTATTATAAAACAAAGCAAGGGAGACAAATGAACATCATAAAAAAAACACCAAGGATCAAAACTCCACTGGAGTGTTTATCAACAACGAAGTTTTGGTCTTCGAGATGGGAAGAGGCCCCAACGAAATGGAAACTGCAAGATGATGTACCCAAAAGTGATTCCAACACTTTTTTTCGGTTATTTTTTTGATTTTTTTTCAAAAACACAAAGGTTTTTAAATTAAAATTTTAAATATTTGAAGTTGTTGGGGTCAAATGTTTTTGTGAGATGTCGAATGTGTCTAGGTCTTTCCGAGTGTCGAATGTCTGTTTGTAAATTTATTATAAGGGCATTTTTAATTTCGAAGCTATAGTGTCGAGTCATTTATATTTTTTGTTTGATTTGTTCGTCCCTATAAATATGGGATGGATACATGTCTTAGAGGTTAAAAACTTTTGCACACTCATTGCACTTATTGTTTAACCTCTTGTATTTTGTAACACTCTCTTTATTTAATAAATAAATAGATAAAATATATTAAAGAGTAGTAGCCCTAAAATCCATAATATTCAGTGAAATGTTGGTTTTGGGAGCTAAATGTTATAATTTTATGAAGACAGGGACTCCGTGGTAATTATTTGGATTTAATTTAAAAGGAGATGAGGTTGAAGGACTGATTATGTCATAATTAAAAGTTAGGGGTTTAAAAGGTAAATTTTGGATTAGTTTTGTAAAGATTTTAGAAGTTGGGGGTTGTTTAGTAAAATCCAGACTTATTTTGTAAAGGATTTCAAGGGGTAGGGTTTAAGTGGTAAATTGTAGACTTCTTTTGAAAAATTATGCATGGGAGGGGCTAGAAGTGTCAAAACTGTATGTAAGTTGTATGGGATACGGGTTAGAACCCGTCACCCTACTTCACAGCCTGCATATATATACATGAAGTGTTCCTAACCCTAACCCTAATAACAACTCAGCCGCCACCATATCATCTCCACCCTCCCAGCCGTCACCTCCCTCCTCATCTAGCTAATTCGATCAACCGAGGCCATCGGCAGACCATGCTGTCGGCGAAAACATCTCTCGCGCTACTGTAACATTGCCGACGACAAGCGTGGCTGTAACTGCTGTTTCCAATCTAAAACACCACCTTCCCCTCCTGTTACTTCTCCGCAGCTAGCGCCGGCCGCTGCTGTCTGGAGGCTGCTCAACACCGTTGACGTTTTCGTCCGCCTCATGTCGTCGTGAAATGATGTTTGGGTTGTGGTTTGTGATGTAGTTGCGTGGGTGTGTGTGTGTGTGGCTTTCTGTCGACCGAAGATCATGAAGAACCACCATGGTTGCCGACAATGGTGGCTGCCGCAGACGACAATGCAGTTGCCGCGAATGGCCGTTATTGCCGCCCGTTTTCTGTGCTACTGCCGTCGCCAACCACCATAGGTGGGTGTTGGGTTTATTTCCGAGCAAAAAGGATGTGTTTATGCATGTTATCTTCCACTGGAGTGTATTGAGAAGTGAGTGAGCATGAGTTTTGTGTGGCTGGAAAACCTTGGAGGCCACCACCACCACCGTGAAGTGGTGGTTGCCGCCACTCGCCACCATCGGCCACCACAAGGTGGCTGTGTGTGTATTTTGTTTTAATGTGTTATTTTGGGATGAACATTGTAAAGTGTAATTAGAGATTAGTAATGAAAAGAAAAACTGAAAACCACCACCGTGAGGTGGTGGCTGCCGCCACTGGCCGCCGTGTCGGGTGGCGGTGTGCTTTGATGGTGTTTTGACTCGTTTGGATGTTTAGACAAGGGACTAAGAAACCCTAATGGGCCCAATGAGGCTTAATGAACCCTAATGGGCCCAATGAAGCTTAATGGACCTAAAAGCCCAAACAGATGACTAATGGGCCTAGTGAAACCTTAATGAGTCTAATGAACCTTAATTGATCAAAAGACATATCAATTGGGCCTATTGGGCTAAGATGGGGTTGGAAACCCTAATTAGGGTTTAAAAAACCCTAATATTGGATTTATGGACTTGGACTTATTGGGACCCACTTTTGGGCCATTGGAATGGAATTGTGTGATTAAGCCCAATCACACCATATGACTTATTTAGAAGAATGATGGACTTAATGGATTAAATCTTTAATGGGTTAAGTGAGAAACACTTAACCCTAATCGTCATTTTATGTGAAAGCCCTAATTTCACTTGGGTTTTATTGTTGGGCCTTGATGATTGGGCTATTAATGGGCCATCCAAAGTCAAGTAATTGGACTAGAATAATTAATGGGGGGCCTAAGGTGTAACGACCATAAAAATTCAACCAATTTTAACTTTTCAAAACAACCCATTTTCTCAATGTTATTACAAAAAGGTTTTCAATACAATTATTATCAGAGTCTTCCCAGAATCACATCATAAAACGTAATCATGAGGAGCGGTACGATCACGCCTTTGCCTTGCCACGGTCTCCTGAAGAACCTGAAAAACATTAAATCACAACTGTAAGCCCGAAAGCTTAGTGAGTTACCCCCAAAATACCAACCACATATACCATACACGCATAACATGCCATATCATATCAGAACACATAACAGCCATGCACTTCGGGTCTACTGTGTGACTGGTCCGCCGCACCGGCCAACGGTCCACCTGGTCCACCCTCCGAGTCTAGCCATATACATCGAGTCTGCAGTGTGATTGGTTCCCCCGCACCGGGCCTTCAATCCACCTGGTCCACTCTCTGAGTCTACAGTATGACTGGTCCGCTCGCATCGGGCCTTCAGTCGGCCTGGTCCACTCTCCGAGCCTCGGCATGTCTGGTTCGCCCTCTTGGGGCCTACAGCCTATCCGGACCGCTCGCTGGGCCTTCGGGACAACCGGTCCGCCCTGGGTATCTTGACCTACAACACAAAGCAGGACCCGCCTCAACCCAACTCCAGTCCAAACATCCATGTGCACATAAACATACAATCATATAACAATTCACAGTCAACAAGCCGATCTAGCAGATCACATAATATATCATCATCCTAACCAGGATACCGACCTAACCGGTCACTAGCATTGCATCATCCTACATAACAGGATACCGACCTTAACCAGGTCTCTAACATATACCATCCTAGCTACCAGGATGCAAACATATCAAAGCAATAACATAACAACAATACCCGGATCTCAATCTGATAAATGGCCGACCTTGGTGCCTTAGACCCTGTTGATATAGTGAGGATAACTCACCTTGCCACTACCGAAACTCTGAACTGAAGAAGCAGATTCTCGAATCACCGACTCACCGAAAATCCCAAACTACCCAACATAGCACAAATAATCATTAGGCTAAGCACAATACCCTTCCAAGGGTAAATTGACCATTTTACCCTTAACTCAATCCGGCCCAACACTAGGTAAGCTCTCAAGCCCACTAATGGCCCAAAGTCCAAAGGTCCAATGCAAAGCCCACTATTGGCCCAATCTACTAAATTAGGCCCACCACACCAAATGGGTCTAGACCCATGGTCCATAACAACTAATGGGTCCACAATACTCCATCCAATATGTCCAGTCACAGCCCAAAATCCAGCAGCCCAATAACAGCCCAATCCCTAAGGCCCAAAATGAAAAACCCAACAGAGGGAGTACGCTAGGCGTACCCTCCTTGGTACGCTGGGCGTACATGCTAATTCGAAAATGCAGATCGGGGCATTGACCCGCTACGCGGGGCGTAACTTCGCTGCTCATTAAGTCCTCATAACTTCTTAATGGCTTAAGCTCTTAAGCCCAAACTTCAGATCCTTAGACCAAATATGCCTAAGATTCATAAAGTCTCAAACTTTATCTCTTGGGACGTCCATAAAGCTCTTAATCCAAGGTCTTAATCCATTAAGACCTACTTATCTCACACATGGAACAACCACAGCCCTTGGGACCTCATTTTTCTCACTCAAGACCTCTCCAAAGGTCTGAAAGGATATATAATCTCGACCAACTCAAAACATGAATCAAGATGAGGACTTTTAGGACAAGAATGATGTCAAAACTTCATAACCCTTAGATCTATGCAATATAAATGACAAGCAAGAAGCTTTATACCTCAGATAGGCTCCAAAGGATGATATCTTTCCAGATCTATAGGCTCCATCCACTCAACTCCTTCTTTGACAACTTCCTCTTTCTACTTCTAGCCTCTCCTTTGCCAAAATAAGCTTTCCAAGGCCAAACACACCCAACAATGGAGGTGGAACGACTATCAAGGGTTTCTGAGGTTAAGAGAGAGCTTATGGAGGCTAGGGTATGAACCAACTTATTCCTTATATAGTGGCTGACCCTAATTTTAGGGTATTAGAACTCTGAGAGTATGATGGGCGTACTCAACCTTGCACCCGCGTCCAATTACGCTCTTATGCTGGGTGAAATCCCAGCGTAAGCTGGGCGTACTCGGCGTGTCCCAAATTTTCATATTTGGCCTTCTTTTCCCACTTTCCCATAAAAGGACCAAAATACTCTTCCTCTTAAATCCCGGGGACTCACAAATAAGTACTTTTAGGAACGGGGCATTACATAAGGATTGGGCATTGGGCTTGAATAAGCAAAGCTTAGGGTAACGCAATAATTATCCAAAGTATGTACTTATGGTTATGTAGTGAGACCCAATTATTAATTGGGTGTTATTTTGGTGTTGACAGTTCGGGAACCTGTCATTCAGTAGCTGGGGTTGAGTCTGCGGGACTTCAGCAGTGTGGGATTGAGTTTGCGGGACTTCAGTAGTGCCAAGTGAGTCTTCTCACTATACTTTACCTAGAGTGGTAACCATGTGTGTCCAGAGAGTCTTATGTGCTTGTTTGAGTTATGCATGTTTGTGTGATATGTATTGTATGTTGTATCATTTGTTTCTTAGACCGAACCGGAGGGTCCAACGAACTATGATGCCGGAAGGCTCTCAACCAGACCGGATCGAAGGGTCCAACGAGCAAGACCGGACCGGAGGGTCCAACGAGCTATGACCCGGGAGGGTCCAATGAGCTATGGGTCTGGGGGGTTCCGCTGAGACGCATTGACCGAAAGGTCTTATAGAGCTATAGCCTCGAGTGGCTAATTACTTGTGCGTGGTATTTTGGGAATCTCACTAAGCATGTGTGCTTACCGTGTTATGTGTTTCAGGTACTTTGTTTCAAAGGAGAGGAGCTGGCTTGGTCGCAGCACATCACACTATGTTTTCCGAACACGGGATCCTTGGGATTACACTCTGATATGGGATGTTACATGTATTCTTGGAAAGCAATATATCGAGCCAACCAGATTATATTTAGATTCTGAGTTCTAAATCTTTTCTTAACTATGATTTCATATTCAAACTCGATTCAATCAACACTACATTTGGTATCAGAGCAGGAATCATTTTGTATTGATCTGATTTTCTTAAGTTTCAAAAGTATTTTGAGTCTCGTTCTAGATTCAAAATTTTCAACACTTTTTATTCTAAAATCTTATTAGATCTTCAGTAGTGATTCGAGTCTACGATTAGATTATTTAATCGAGTGACGAATTTCTGTTTTTTGGTTGATTCATCAATTAATTTTCAAATTCCTGAAGTTTTTCTCAAAAACCTTCCGTACAATAATGGCAAACTTTAACATGAACACCATGACATCTTATTCTCATCTTGTTGGATCATCAACGAAGATTCCTATGTTGATTCCAGAGTTTTACGATCAATAGGTTGATCGTATGGAGGACTACTTAAATGGAATCGATGAGGAAATTTGGAAATGCATCACTGATGATGTTCATCCTCCTTCTTCTGTTCGAAGTGTTGGAACTTCTGCTAAAAATCCAAATGTTAATGATCAAACTGACAAGTTGCTGAAAAATGAAAAGAGATGTATGCGAGAACTCTGTAGTGCTCTTCCACCAGTCGTATACAATTATGTTCGTAGCTGCAAAACCTCAAAGGAGATCTGGAATACTTTAAAGGAGAAGTATCAGGGTAGTGAGAAAACAAAAATCAGTTCAGTCAAGCATTGTCTGTTAGAGTTAAGAGAGTTTAAGCAAAAAGAAGGAGAGTCCATTGAATTGTAGTATGATCATCTGAATGAATTGATATACAAGTGCAACAGATACGGAATCACAAGGTCAACAACGTAGTTCAATCTAACATTTATTATGGGCTTCACAAAGAATGGTGAAATATTAGTCTCATGGTAAAGATACAACAAAGTTTCGATTATTTTTCACTAAATGATCTCTACAATGTGTTGAAAGCACGTGAATTAGAAGTGAATGAGAAAGTTGAAGAAACTAGGATCAATCTAGGTGGTCCTCTTGCTCTAGTGTCGAAGGTATCTGGAAGAGAAGTTAAGAAAGAAGTGGCTTAGAAGGAGAACTCTGATGACGAAGGTCTAATCGTCAACTCTGATGACGAAGCTGTAGCTTTTTATTCAAATAATCGAGTGGAGAAGTTTTACAAAAATCCTTTTAATGCAATGTCAAGAGTAGGTGAATCTAAGGGAAGTTTTTTTGGGAAGGTAAATGAGGAAAAGAAAATTGATAAGAAAGAATTAAAAAATGAAGAGTCGAAGGTGGAGAAAAATCTGAAAGGAGACTCTAGATTGGACTGTCACTATTGCAACAGAGTAAATCACATGGCAAATTATTGCATGTTGCGAAAGAAGGACGAAAAGAAAAATAGGGTCAAGGATGAAGCTTATTATTCGGAGAGGTTAGAGGAAGTGAGAGCTATTAAGAGTTTATGAATAGGAAAAACAACGGAGTCAGATAATGGATCTACTTGAAGTAGATTCACACGACTTGACTTTACTATCTCTAAGATCTTCCAGATACTTTGGGCGGCTTTGTTTCCAATGTCCCTTCAATTGCTATTAAAAACAAATGGACTCTTTAGGGTCAACACACGGAACGATCCTAAAACTAGCCTTTTCTCTTTACCATACGATCAAACGATTTGATCTTGGACTGTTGGGTTTTGAGCAATCTAACACTCCTATGGTGTACATGCAACCCTAAATACCTTGGATCTATGTTTTCTCTATTATACATGCAAATATCAATTTTTCCAAGGTATTATCCTAACTAGCATATTATGAAATACAAGTAATATAGAAACTAGTAGAAATACATACCTCTTTGTTGGTGCTTGATTCCATGAAGCTCAAGAGCCTAGTGCCCCAAATGTGACACCTCAAATGGTTCACACAACATCATATGCACTTGGAATAACTGAGAGAGAAATCATCACTTCATGAATCGGCTTGCCCTCCACACATAGACTTAGTGTGACACAATTAGGGTAAACCCTAATTGTCATGGCTTTCCATTTCCTTGTATCCATGGGTTCAAATACACCATGGATCATCCTATGGATTTTAGCCTAACTTGATAATCCATGGAATCTTAGCCTACTATACAAGTATGGATGATTTACACAATCAACCCATATATTTAATTAGTCTTCTTTTGATCACTTAATTAGTTCTAGATTAATTCTTGATGAATACTAATTAAATAATCTTATTAATATATTAGAACTTATAATATATTAATAAACCTTAAGTGTTATTTCTCTCATTTTAGTCTATCCAAATGCATGATGCCATGCAACCCAAATGGACCATGTCGGGTCAGGTCAAGTATATACCAATTATAGTTATGGACTTAGACACTAATCCAACATGGACGACCCTTTTCCATTGGGAAGAGAAATCTTTTCTGAACCACCAATGTCACCATCACTAATGTCCATGGAAAACTTGGAATTTGACTCTATAAGCAACTCTACTTCAGATGTGCTCTTAGCATTTCTGCTTCACCAACTATCAACATTTCGTTTAGATCAATTAGAGTCATGTCGATATTCCTCATATAAAAGTTCTCAATGAACTAGTCATATGACTTTGGAAGCGAGAGAAGAACCAAGTCAATGGCTTTCTCCCTTGGGAAACGATACCCAATCTATCCAACTTGTCAATGTACGATTCCTTTTAGAACATGCGTACACACAAAGTTTCCATCTTAATATTTACATGCCAATAGGGATTGAATAGTATCATAGCTTTCAACATAAGGAAAATGTGATGTTGGGACAGTCACAGGAGGAGGTGGTGGAAGAGATATTATGTCTAATTCCATCATTTCCTAAGGAATGGAAAAACAATTTTACCTTGACTTGAAATTAGAAGACCATCTCTGTAAGATTGAAGAAAACTATTTCCATAAGAATGAGGAAGACCATTTCATATAGAGAGTTTTTTTGGAGATATTGGTTCAATACGATCCAATTAAATGAATACAAATTGATTTCGGTATTCAAAACATAGATTCGAATATACCAAACTAAATTCAAATCCAATATGATCAAACTAAATAATAATTTAGTTGGACTGGTTTTATAATTTTCTTTTCAAGAACTGAAACATTTTAAAAAATTATATAATTTGAATGGTTAACTTTATAAAAGAAACAAAAACAAATACTTTAGTTGTGAATTAAAATTTCATAAAATACTACCAAGAAAAATATTGTCTAGTATAATATTTTATAGATAAAAATTTTTGAAAAAAAAACATATCAATATTTTTATTAGATGTGAATCTATTTGAAAAAACAATTTAGTAATTCATTAATTGAATTTGGACCTCGAACTTGATATTGTCATTAATTGATTTGGGACCTCCACCTTTTCGGTTTTACAATAGTTGGCTTAACAAAGATGGATTTGTCGAGATGGTAAGAAATGTGATAGTTCAAGTGGTGGTTTATGGTGCGCCTGACAAAGCTCTAATGCCTGTCTTAAAGCCATTAAATTTGCCATTAGATCTTGGTTATTTCTGGGAAAAAAATGAAGAACCATGAGTACACAACTTTAAAGGAGAACATTAACGCAATTCAAATCATTGCGGAGTCAAAGTAGTTATCAACGGTGGAAAGAGAAAATCGACTCAATTGAAAACAAAATATTCTTGATATCGAGATGTTAAGGAATCTCGATCTAAAGCAAAAAGCAAGGATCAAATGGGTGGTAGAGGGAGACAAAAACTCATATTTTTCCATGGTCTGATTAACAAAAATATATCGAAAGGAAGAATCAACGAGTTAATGATTAATAGAGTGTGGTCGTCGGTCCCGGTTTTAATTAAACAATAAGTTTTTATTTTTGCATAAAAAATTCACCGAAACAGATCCAACAAGACATGGTCTAAGTTGTAATGCTCTAAAAACTTTATCCTTCGAAGAGGCTTCATTTCTTACAGAACCTTTTAATGTAGAGGAAATCATGGAGGTAGTCTGGGGTTATGGGAATGAGCCAGTGCTAGGAGCGGATGACTTCTCATTCAAATTTATTAAGTCCTTGTAACGTCCCAAAACTTACAAAAGAATTTTTCATTTAAAATAAGTTAACCAATAAAAACCATTTTCTTGAAATCATGTTGTAACATCCATTTGTTTGAAAACCATATGATTAACATAGTTGAATTACAAAGCAACAAAAACAATATCTTCGATGCTAGCGTACAACCCCATCGAGCTCTTCACACGAACAACGTGCAAAAAAATTTAATCCACAACTGTAAGCATAAAGTTTACTGAGTTCCTCATAATACCACATATTCCACTATGCATACAATGTATCCAAGCAAAATCCTCAGCTCTAGCTCCGACCTGCAAACTCTCTTATCCACAAGCATACAACATACATACAATCATATGTAACATCTATTGGCACTCTGTCACCGACTCTCAGCCACTACTTTTATCGGCTCTCAGCCGCCCTACCATCGTCGCCCTCTCGTCGGAACCACATCCATACCAGGGCCAATGCTAATATTGACAACCGCCTCAAGAATATGTAGTCATATGTAGTTGGGAGTCGGATAGATAGTTGAACAAATGATCCTACCCAAAAACAATAAATCAAACAAGAACAATGAAATAAGTCTTTAGACCAATAGTTCACAGATTATCCAACTTAAACTAAATACAAATAATCCACATACCAAATGAAGTAGATTCCCCATTGTGTCAAATTATAGAAAATACATTTTTGAGTTATATAGAAATTTTTTTTATTGAAATTTTCTACATAATTTCAAACCATACCATGTTGATTCCATTTTATTAGGCATGTATGATGCTTTGTGATTGAATGAAGTTTGAAGTTTTTGGTTAATAAAGGTGTATAAAAATAAAATCAAAACCATAATAAAAAAATCAAACCAAAAATTCAAACCGTTTTTAAAAAAAAATGGTTTAGTTTTTGGTTTCTGGTTTTTAGAAAAACCAGTTTTTCCATTTCAACTTGTTTCTTATATATAAAAAAAATGTGAGAAAAAATAAATTGAACCAAAATACTAAATTTTTTGTCCTTATATATATATATATATATATATATATATATATATATATATATATATATATATATATATATTCATTTGAAACCTCCAAAACATTTTTCTTTGAACCACATGCATTTGAAACTCCCGAGACTATTCAATTTATGATTAATTGAAATGTTGTGATTTGTAACATCCAAAACTCTTCAAATCATGACATTTAATTGATGAGTTAAATGAAATATTTAGCCTATATAAGAACATTGTAGTTTGCATATTGTCTGTATGTCAACACAAAATGATAGATTATATTGGTAGAGTTTGAAGAGTTATACAATTGGTTCCATGGATGTAAGAGAACGATTGCAACTTTTCTAAACGTAAATGCAAGTGAATGCAAATTTGGTGCATGTAAAGTTTTATATATTAACCAAGCTTCAAATTTGGGTATGTTTGTAAAGGTATACTTGAAACAACTTTTTAATTTTATGTGTTATGGATCTTTTTATAATCATAAGATGATGAAGTGGGACTAATAATTACTTTTCATGAGCTTTTGGTAAATCAATTTTTAAGCTATTTATCAGTTAGAGCAATTAACTTTGTTAACATGTATGTATCTTTATGTCGTCTTTCTCTTTTATGTTAAGACAATCTATTTTTCTGTCCAATAGAACATTATTCAACATGTATTTTATGTTATTAGTTATATACTATGTTAGTTTCTATCATTTATTTTGGTATAAATAACATGGATGGAACTTCTGATAATTGATTTTGATAAAAAAGAGTATACAGTTATTATTCCAAAATGTTGGTGATAGTGATGAATTAAAACGCATGATTTTAAATATGACATAGATTTATTGTTGAAAACCAAGAATTATTTATGTGTTAAAAAAATGCGTTCATTATGTTCTTGAAAAATTTATATGTATGTATTCATTTTTTAGATGTTTTTATAGTAATAATGTAACACCGTAAAAATTAAAACAATTTTTCACATTTTCAAAACACATTTTTCATTCACATTTATTAATAAAATCTCATTGTATCATATCTCTGTTCCACAAAACATTTCCCAAGATCGAAATACATAAAATTCCATGTGTGTGTACGAATCATGCCGGCGCCTTCCCACGATCATCACTGGTACCTGAAACACATAACACATAACACTGTAAGCATAAAAACTTAGTGAGTTCCCCAAAATACCACTCTAACACATATTAGCCACTCAAGGCTATAGCTCTGCTGACCCTCTAGTCAGTGTGTCTCAGTGGGACCCCTAGTCCCAACTCTCTGTGGGCTCTCTAGCCCTAACTCTATGGTCCCACTGGTCCTATCTCTGGAAACTATGAATCATGCATATAACATATCACAATAACACATAAATAGCATACAAATACACTGGCACATAACTCAACAGTACACTAGCACATAACTCTGTTACCACTCTAGGTAAGTATAGTGAGAAAACTCACCTCGGATGTCTCGGTAAATCTCTGACACGGTAGAAATATGGTCTAGCCTCCACCTAATCACATAAAGTAAATACTCTCATAAATATAACTCTCGAGACTAGACTCAACCCTCTCTTGGCATCCTTAGAAGGGTAGAAGACCATTTTACCCCTTTCTTGACACAAAGATCCCATTGTTGACCAAACCCTCAAAATCAACAAAGTCAACGGTCAAACTTTGACATGACTCGCCGAGTGCACTTGGGTGACTCGGCGAGTCTACGCGTGTCCACTAACCCTCTAGTATTGCATGACACGTTGAGTCTTTCCCCTGCTCGACGGGTTACACCTGACATGAATCACGGGGCCACCCCGACTCAACTCGTCGAGTCCCATTATGAACTCGGCAAGTTCCACCTTGAACTCCAGTCCTCTAATTCCCTCTGACTCACCGAGTCATTCCCCCAACTCGGCAAGTACTCACTGAGTGAACTATGGGGAAACCCTAACCCTACTCGTCAAGTCTGCTCTTGGTACTCGGCAAATTCGTGCCATGCTCGAGCTCAAATGACCTCCTTAGGTCAGATCCGTTCTTCTAACTGATAGATCTGGCCTCCTTAAGCAATATAAACACGTAAAGTTTGGATCTTGATGCCCATGCAAAGACCCAATGACTCTATTTGAAGAAATGGCCACAATATGTCACCCTAAGCTCATATTACCCAATGTCACCCCATAAAGATCAAGGGGCTTAGGTCTCTGGACCTCTTTGGATCCAGATCCAAAGCCTCAACACAAGAAGGGACCAATTGCACCATCATTCATACTCTAAATGGGCTAGAACCCCTAACTCTCAAGGATTAACACCCAAAACTGAAGAAGGATCGAATATATACCTCAGTATGAAGTCCTTAGGCTCTGAAATCCACAGAATAGCACCCTCTTCAGTTCCCTCTTGCCTTGGTCACCTTCTTCTTGCAAAAATACCCACACAAGGATCAACAATGGCCTCTTCTTCCTCACAAACGCTCTAGATTGCTAGGGTTTCACTCAGGGGTCTGGTAGCCGCAAATGGTGGCTATAAGCCCCTTTAAATAGGCCTCAAACCTTGGGGATTGTGGTTTGATTAAACAACGCGGACTCGTCGGGTCCACTAATCGACTCGCTGAGTCCGGTCATTAACCCGGATGGAATCCGCGACTCTACTCAGCGAGTCTAAGCATCAACTCGCCGAGTCTCTCCAAAATCTCCAAAATAAAAGAATAAATAATGTACCTGAAAATCTGGATGTTACAATTCTCCCCCACTAGAATCAAACTTTACCCTCGAAGTCTCTTTCCACAAATAACTCTGGATACTGCTCGCGCATCTCTAACTCCGGCTCCCAGTTCATCTCGGAACCCTTCCGATGTTGCCACTGGACCTGAACTAATGGCACCTCCTTGTTTCTCAAAGTCTTGATCCTTCTATCCCGAATCATGATCGGCCTCTCAACATAGTTTAAGCTCGCATCCACCTGAATGTCCTCTAATGGAACCACTGCCGACTCATCAGCGATGCAGTTTCTCAGCTGAGACACGTGGAAGGTATCATGAATCTGACTCAACTCCGCAGGTAGATCCAAACGGTACCCTACCCTGCCCACCCTGACGGTCACCCTGAAAGGACCAATATACCGAGGCCCCAACTTGCCTCTTTTCCTGAATCGGATCACTCCTTTCCAAGGAGATACCTTCAGGAGTACGAAGTCACCAACTTGTAACTCGAGCTCCGAGCGACGTCTGTCTGCGTAGCTCTTCTGACGACTTTGAGCCGTCAGTAACCTCTGTCTGACCTGTTGAATCTGCTCAGTCATCTGAAGTACTATCTCTGTACTACCCATCACACGCTGACCGACCTCACCCCAACAAATGGGAGTCTGACACCTCCTCCCATACAACGGTTCAAAGGGTGGCATACCGATGCTCGAATGATGGCTGTTGTTATAGGAAAACTCAGCCAAAGGCAAAAATGTGTCCCAACTGCCTCCGAAGTCCAGTATACATGCCCGAATCATGTCCTCGAGCATCTGAATCGTCTGCTCGCTCTGCCCGTCGGTCTGTAGGTGGTATTGTTGGATTAATGTCTAAGTCCATAACTATAATTGGTAAGACTTGACCCGACCCGGCATGGTCCATTTGGGTTGCATGGCATCATGCACTTGGATAGACTATAATGAGAGAAATAAGACACTTATGGTTATTAATATATTATAAGTTCTAGTATATTAATAATAAGAATAATAAGATTATTTAATTAGTATTGATCAAGAATTAATCTAGGATTAATTAAGTGATCAAAAGAAGACTAATTAAATATATGAGTTGATTGTGTAAATCATCCATACTTGTATAGTGGGCTAATGCTCCATGGATAATCAAGTTGGGCTAAAACCCATAGGATGGTCCATGGATGCTCCATGGTGTATTTGAACCCATGGATCCAAGGAAATGGAAAGTCATGACAATTAGGGTTTACCCTAATTGTAACACTATATAAAGATCTTATTCTTGACCAAAATCGGCCACTAGAGTGTGTAAAAATAAGGGCTAGCCGATTTCATGAGTTGTGGATTTCTCTCAAGTTATTCCAAGTGTATTTGGTGTTGTGTGAACCAGTTGAGGTGTCACACTTGGGGCACTAGGCACTCAAGCTTAATGAAGACTTTCTACATCAAAGAGGTATGTATTCTATCTTGTTACATTCATTGTTTTGTATTCTAGATTAGGATAATACCTTGGAAGTTCTTATTTGCATGTATAATAGAGAAAACATAGATCCAATGTATTTAGGGTTGCATGTACACTTAGGAGTGTTAGAATGCTCAAAACCCTACAGTGGCATCAGAGCCTAGGCTTGTTTTCTTGTTATACTTGCAAAACTGCTTAAAAAATCGAAGTTGTTGCTATCTGATCATCAGACTCGGCGAGTCCATCAGGAGACTCAGCGAGTCCATGCCTAAAAAGTGATCAAATCGATCCAACTCGCCGAGTTGGTTCATGCACTCGACGAGTTGGACCCCCAGACAGCATAAATTCGACTTTTTTGGCTGGAATTGGACTAGGAACATTACCCTAAGATGTTTTTGGACTTATAAACTTGTTTTTGATGTGGTAATGTTCATGCTAATCCAATTTCAAAGATAATTGTCAATAGATTCATGTTTTGTATTAGTTTAAGGTTTAGACTAATTACATGAAAAAGTTTGATTTGAATTATCTTGTTCTTATGAGTTGCTTAGATTAATAGAAAAGTTGAGTGAAATAGTTGTTTTCAATCCAAATTAATCTAAGAGTTGATTCTAAAATGTGTTTTTGTAACTTGTCCTCAAGTTATATGAAAAGTCACATTTAAGTTTCATAAAACTCATAAAAGTTGGCAAAGGTTACAAAAATGAAGAGTCTAGTTCTAATTAAATGGGTTTATGACTTCATAACTTGTCCTCAAGTTATGGAGGACCAAGAGTCTCTTCATTAAATAATAAATAAATAAATAAAGTGTAACCTTAATTAATTCCATAAGTTATAAAATAAAGAAAAGTTAATTCTTTTATTAGTTTAAAGTCTTCCATAACTTGTCCTCAAGTTATGGAACTTGAAGAGTTTTTGGATTAAAACTACTTTAAACACATAAGTTATGGAATTAATTAGTTTTGAATAGTTTCAAAACTTGCCCTCAAGTTTTGGAATTTGAAAAGTTTTCACTTATGAATACTTTAATTCCAAGTTAGCCCTTAGAATTTTAAAGAGTTAAAATTCAACCCTTATACTTTATAATATTATAAGTTAATAATATATATATATATATATATATATATATATATATATATATATATATATATGTATAAGAGTAAAGTCAGTCTTACCGCTAGTACGCCTCATTCACGAAGCCGGTCTATAAGGTGGGTATAAGGTTGTTGCCTATAAAATGACAACTTAATGGGTGTCCACTCTCACCCACCGCTTGCTTGACTGGTGGAGGGTCGTTAGTCGAACGAGTTTGACAGGACTATAATTCTCCCTTCATTAAAAGTATTAATGATAAATACTAAGTAACTAAACTCTTAATAATACTCAATCTTAGTTACTTAGGAAAATGTGAATAAGGTGCTAATCCATGAAATTACACTTTGCACTTTGTTTAAGTCGGTTAGTGTAGCGTGTGTGGTTAACCGGCACACTAACTCGTATTTAACAAGGTAGGCAAAGGGTAACTTAATGTTTATCATAGTATCGATGGAGCGTGTGTGGTTAACCGGCACATCGATTGAGGGGTAAACACTTAAGGGTACCAAGTAATTTGCATGGTTACTTCACACCTTGTTTTGTGATCATCGTCATCCCAGTCACAAAACCTGAAGGGCACACTCGAGATTGAAACATGCCATTGAACAGTCTAATGAATCTCAAAAGATCTAGGAGTTTCAAAAACCAATTAAAACCTAATAATACATTTCGTTTATCTTGGTGGAAATTGGTGAATCGTTATTCACCTACCTTCAAATATTTTATAGCTTGGATTACGGCATACCTCTTCCAAGTTATAAAAGTATTGTGTTGGTTCCTAGTCTTAATATTTCATATTGGGTGTCATATTAAGGACTTAAGATCAACTATCTTGAATATCTCCCAAAAGATGTCTGGTTTAGACATTTATGATCTTCCCAAATCTCTTGAAACAAGCTTTCCTAAATGAAGATGATGTCCCTTGGAAATCATACTTCATTCACCTCCTCCAATTATTATCCCCAACCCACAAGTTATTGAAAATTTTAAGGTCACTCAAGCCCTATTGGCAAGGCAAGGTCTAGGTGTGATCACATCTTGGAGATGTAGTCACATATTGACAAGCCGGGAGAGTTGGGTGTCAAAGTCTTGAGAAAGTTGGTGGTTCAATCACTTTCTAAGTCACATAGTGAGTTCCTTTGGGACACCTATGAAACAGACTATGACAAGACCCTTAATGATCTTATCTATTTGTTAAGATCAACTTCCTTAAAACTTGATGGACATTGACAATAGTGACACAGGAAATCCAAAAAAGCATTCTCTTCCCAATGGAAAGGGATCGGCCATAGTCAACTCGGTTGACCAAATGGTAAAGAGAAAAGCTAAGTCTGTGATAGTCCCGTGTACCATTATCAAAGGGTCCATATGTTTATCTTGCTAAAGGAAGGGACATTGGTTACGAATCTGCCAAATTTACCTAAGGATGTTGAAGTCAATAAGTTTGACTCTACTTCAGGTAAAGTCCACTATCTAACTCTGCTAAGTTTCTAATCTGAGATTCTTGATACATGATGTGACTGGGTCACATGTTGATGTTTTAAGAATCAAAGAAAAGTAAAGAAACTTAAAGAAAGAATATGCTGAATCTGATCGCGTAGATGGATTTCTATCGCGTAGCTTGAAGATCGGATTCTTGAGCTACTTCTTAGGAGTTATGAGATATTGCTTAGGAATAGATAACAACAAGTTTTCATATGGATTGTAAGGATAAGTTTTTCCGCAACGTTTTAAACTAAAAGAAAATTTTAGATTTTATTTATTTTAAAATATCCTTCAATGGCATTTGATGAAAAATTGTTGCTTATATGATTCCATTAATAGCAAGAGTGGAAATATGAAATTGATTCTTTCATTTGCGGTAATGTCTAAATTTACCAAATAAGGAAAGATTCTCATCACCCAAGTTTCAATTGGACCGGAACTTGGAATCATGCAAGTTGTATAGCATGATGAATGAGAACTTTCAAGTATTGGAAAATTAAGACTAACTACTTGTTCACATGGATGTGTGAGTCAAGTAACGGACTAAGGGGTCGAGTACATAGTCTTGTGCACTGATTAAGTCCACCACAAAAGATTGATAAGATTATTTGTCATAATTTACTAAAGCTCAGTAAATATGATTATACTTACAAGCTTAAGGGTAACTCTGAGACATTGGAAAAAGGTTCCAATGTATGGCAGAGCGAATAAGAAGAATCAAAGTAGGCAGAAGGATAAAAGTTTCTCAAATCTGAAAAGATGGGAGAGTACTTTAGTATCAGTTCTATGATCATCTTAATGATTAATAAACCATAGCACAATTAGTTCTCTAAGGAAATCTTAGTGCATTCTTATGACTAAGAAGAGGAACTTGAATTGTTGAAGTGGTTAAATCAAGAAGATGAGTCATACTTCATTCCAATACAACTCTTAGAGTCATACTCCAAGATTGTAACTTGAGTGACATGTCTCAAAGAAGGTTTAAAACACTTGTCAAATGTAAGAGTAAAAGTTTTCTACTCTTGTACATTTGAAATTGGTAAGTTGTGATGTTTTGGATAAAACAAAGACCAACTTAGGCCAATTTTGTGAAGTGTTTGTCTTGATTAGAATCCACACTATCTCTTGAATAACTGAAAAGAAAGTCTTATATGTCAAGAGGACAGTGAGAGTCTTAAAGGTCTTGAAAGTCTCAAGAACTAATCAAGAGTAAAACCTGAAGTTCTTCACTAGCACACGACTTGAGGTTTATAACCTATCGTGTTGACATATTCTGTGCCAATTCCAGTTAAAGTTGGCTTTGCATATGAGTTCTTAGAGTTCTCAATTAGTTGCACAACAACTTGGAAGCAATGGCAGGCCCTTGAGCTACCAGGTGGCAAGAAATTAAGATTGAGTTCAATCCATATGAGTGTGGATTTGTCATTATCCTTGTCTTGTGTCTATGGTTTTGACAATTCACATGGATAAGAACACATACACCATTAAATCTAAGTGTCATAAGGTTTCTTTCCAATTCATGAAAATGATGGTGAGGAAACACTTTCACTAAGTAGATTTTACCTAGATAGCAATTGTGATATTTGCATTCTCAAAGTCGTTAGTGGAGCGTGTGTGGTTTACCGACACACTAACCTGGACTTGTGAGAAGTGGCAAAAAGGTCTAACCATTATGATTACGGCATCCCTCTTCATAATTGTTTAGACACACAAGTGTGCTATCTAAGGGAAGGTGTATGATTTTGATAAAGTCTTATCAAAACAATCTAGTATCAGAAATCTGAACTTTGGTAAGAAAGTCAATGAAGTATTGATTTCTAGAAGTCTAGCTGATTTCTGAGTACATGTTAAAGCTAGTGGGAGCATAAGTGTTATGCTAATAATCATCATGTTAGTGGGAGCATGATAATTATGATAAGTATTGCAAGCTAGCAATGTTAATTATAGAAAACAAAAGTTTCAATTGGGAAAGAGTTGTTTTGCTATAATTAAGGGAGAGGAAATTATACTTCATCTCAAATCTAAAAGCTTAGATTGAGGTTTTAATCATTTAGTCAAGGATATATATATATATATATATATATATATATATATATATATATATATATATATATATATATATATATATATATATATATGAATTTCATGTTGGAATGGCTCAACATAAGGAAATTCTGTATATGGGTCCATTATTTGCGTTCTAAAATTCGATTATGATTACGGCATCCCTTTTCATAATCTGAATTATGAGAACTTGGCAAATTGAAATGGACATACTATAGCAAAAGACTGGTTTAGTCTTTATGTGAGACATCATGAATCGTGTCCCATATGCTTCGGATATAGGATCGATTACATGTGTTATATTCATCCTTTCTAAAATTTTCCAAATGCCTAGGGCATTAAGAAGGGAAAAGGCTTAGAACTGGATATGACTAAAAGGATTAAACAATTGTCGAGGACAATCTAAGGTTTACCAAAGATTGGTTGCTCAAGGACAATTGGAAGTATAGTGATAATTCTGGAAGGACCATATTGACATAGTTTGTAAGGAGGCAACTCTTATTCAGAAGTGATAGTCAAAATGGAATCTGGAAATGTTTCAAAGTTAGAATTTTCAATCTGTTTAAGATTAGGAAACTTAATGCAAGAAGGATTTTTCCAAGGAGCTGATCTCCTTTGGAATACTCTGTAATGATTGTTGTCAAGTCTTTCTGACTTTGTGCATAATCATTACAAGAGGATCAATGCATATAAGTTTAGAATCTAACAGATTTCAGTAAATGACATGAATTTGGAATTCTTGTATTTGCAGTAAGGATTTGGGAGTGTGAAAAGAGAATCATTGAAGTTATGTTCAATGGATCTAGTTCACAAAGTAAAGATCATAGACAAACATAGTATGCATACTTGGTGTATGGCATGACTAGTGTTTAGAAAATATAGTGTACATGCTTGGAGCATGGGACAACTATTGTTTTAAATTCAAGAATAAAGTTGATAGCTGAAACAGTATACAATGAATAATGTGTAATCATATGGTGATAAATAAAAGGTGTTTTATTTATGTTCATAGGTTTTGATACCATATTGGATTCAATTATTATTGTGTTTCACTTTGCATGTTTTGACTTCCCGAATAAACTGGGTTATTCTTCCGGAATGACTAAGTTATTCAAACCATCCACAGTCGGTCATATGTTGGAAGTAGATATGAATTAAGACTGTCATGGGTTGGCTTGTAGAGGTCTAAGGTGTTGGACAAAGGGCTACAACACTCATGAGTGCTCATAAGTTCTGAGTATTGGATTCAACCCGCGCTCATTGGAATCACTTCATGGATTTTATCACGAGTGATCATGAGACGATAATATCTTATATTCTTCAAACCTAGAGATATGAGTTGTTACTATGAGTTGGTTGTACATTGATTGCACGAAAACGCATTTGGTAACTCGGTGCTATAAAACGTGCCTTTGTGTATGATTCAACAAGTAGTAGAACAAGCCATATGAGTCGAAGTTTATCCATTCCTTTTACCTTCGGGATAAAAGCGATATCTGTGGGCCCCTCGATGATTTGATGATGACAAATGGAAGTGCTTGGCCGGGCCAGGACTGATTTGATTTGTTCAATTAGTCAGTCGTCATAAATCGGAAATCGGGAAACAACAAATGGACAGAGAGAATGATTATAATCCATGTCTCAGTCCATATGATATCTAGAATGGAGGAATATATGATCCCTTATCTAATGGACAAGTCACTGACAAAGGTCAGAGTTCATCTACAAGGTCAGAGTTCGACAGAAGCTTTTGAGAGCTACGATTGCCAGTCGGTTCCTGAAGTCATACGCAATATTAGTTTTAGACTTATCCAAGTGGGAGACTGTTGGATTAATGTCTAAGTCCATAACTATAATTGGTAAGACTTGACCCGACCCGGCATGGTCCATTTGGGTTGCATGGCATCATGCACTTGGATAGACTATAATGAGAGAAATAAGACACTTATGGTTATTAATATATTATAAGTTCTAGTATATTAATAATAAGAATAATAAGATTATTAAATTAGTATTGATCAAGAATTAATCTAGGATTAATTAAGTGATCAAAAGAAGACTAATTAAATATATGGGTTGATTGTGTAAATCATCCATACTTGTATAGTGGGATAATGCTCCATGGATAATCAAGTTGGGCTAAAACCCATAGGATGGTCCATGGATGCTCCATGGTGTATTTGAACCCATGGATCCAAGGAAATGGAAAGTCATGACAATTAGGGTTTACCCTAATTGTAACACTATATAAAGATCTTATTCTTGACCAAAATCGGCCACTAGAGTGTGTAAAAATAAGGGCTAGCCGATTTCATGAGTTGTGGATTTCTCTCAAGTTATTCCAAGTGTATTTGGTGTTGTGTGAACCATTTGAGGTGTCACACTTGGGGCACTAGGCACTCAAGCTTCATGAAGACTTTCTACATCAAAGAGGTATGTATTATATCTTGTTACATTCATTGTTTTGTATGCTAGATTAGGATAATACCTTGGAAGTTCTTATTTGCATGTATAATAGAGAAAACATAGATCCAAGGTATTTATGGTTGCATGTACACTTAGGAGTGTTAGAATGCTCAAAACCCTACAGGTATGCGGTGCTAAAATGAAGCCTCGTGCCCAACTCCTCATGAAATTTCTTCCAGAACCTGGAAGTGAAACACACATCTCGATCTGAGACGATCGAGATCGGCACTCCATGTTGTGACACCACCTCTTTCACGTACAACTCTGCCAACCTCTCAGCGGAAGAGCTCTCACTGATAACAAGGAAGTGAGCGCTTTTCGTCAACCTGTCCACAATCACCCAAATTGCATCTACGCCCTTAGCAGTCCTCGGCAATTTGGTGATAAAATCTATGGTAAATTGTTCCCACTTCCACTCGGGAACCTCCAACGGTTGCAACTTACCATGAGGTCTCTGGTGCTCGGCCTTAACCCTATGACAGGTCAAACACCTCTCAACGAACCATTCAACATCCCTCTTCATACAGGGCCGCCAATACTCTCTCTTCAGGTCCAAATACATCTTAGTGGCCCCAGGATGGATCAAAAACCTCAATCTATGCGCCTCCTCCATCAAGATGGTACGCGTTCCGCCCACAAACGGCACCCAAATCCGACCCTGAAAGGTCATAAGCCCTCGGCTATCGGTGACGAACTCCGATACCTGCCCGATAACCCGCTCCCTCTTACGGTTCTCTGGTCTCACGGCCTCAGCCTGGGCCCCTCGAATGGCGTCAAACACTAAGGTCATCACCATTAGCCTCATACAAACATCTTGTATCGGGGCGCCCTCCGCCCTACGACTCAGGGCATCGGCTACCACGTTAGCCTTGCCCGGGTGGTACATGATCTCACAATTGTAATCCTTCACCACATCCAACCATCTCCTTTGTCGCATATTCAGGTTGGGCTGATTCATTAAATACTTCAAGCTCTTGTGGTCCGTGTATAAGGTACATCGAACCCCATACAAATAGTGACGCCAGATCTTGAGGGCGAACACCACTGCCCCCAACTCCAGATCGTGTGTGGGATACCTCATCTCATGAGGCTTCAGCTGCCTCGATGCGTATGCTATCACATGCCCTCTCTGCATAAGCACTGCTCCCAACCCCGATATTGACGTGTCACAATACACTACGAAGTCCTCCATCCCCTTCGGAAGGGCTAACACTGGGGCTTCGCATAGTCTCTGGCGAAGTGTCTCAAAGGAGGCCTGCTACTCTGGGCCCAATGAAAAATCAACACCCTTCCGGGTCAACCTGGTGAGTGGCACGACGATCTTGGAGAAATCCCTGATAAATCTCCGATAATAGCCTGCCAATCCTAAGAAACTCCCGATCTCGGTGGGGGATCTCGGCACCTCCCAACTCATCACTGCCTCAATCTTGTTCGGATTGACCAATATCCCATTCTGGTTAACGAAGTGCCCAAGGAACTGGACCTCTCGTAACCAGAAATCATACTGGGAGAATTTGGCATAAAGCCTCTCCGATCTCGAAACCCCAAGGATCTCCCTCAAATGCTCCTCATGCTGCTCTATGGATTTCGAATACACCAATATATCGTCGATAAACACGATCACCGAGCAGTCCAACATCTGCCTGCACACTCTATTCATGAGATCCATGAACGCCGCCGGTGCATTGGTGAGCCAGAAAGGCATCACCAAGAACTCGTAATGCCCGTAACGAGTTCGGAATGTTGTCTTCTGGATATCCTCATCTCGCACCCTCATATGATGATATCCAGACCTCAAGTCAATCTTGGAGAACCAAGATGCTCCCTGCAACTGATCGAACAAATCATCGATCCTTGGCAACAGGTAAGGATTCTTGACCGTCAACTTGTTCAACTCCCGGTAATCAATGCACATCCGGTGTGAACCATCCTTTTTCTTGACAAAGAGGATAGGCGTTCCCCACGGCGAACTGCTCGGCCGAATAAACCCTTTCCCCAGCAACTCTTGAAGCTGCAAGGATAACTCCTGCATCTCTGGAGGTGCAAGGCGATAGGGCGCCTTGGCGATAGGTGCTGCCCCCCGAACCAAATCGATACAAAACTTTACCTGCCTCTTAGGAGGCACGCCCGACAACTCCTCCGGGAAAACATCCGGGAACTCTTGCACTATAGGAACCTCATCAACTGTCCTCGGCCTCCCTGAATCAACCCTCGTATCCATCACATACGCCACAAACCCACGACAGCCCTGCTGTAGACTCTGTCTCGCTCTAGCAGCCGAACAAAATGCTGACCCAGAACATGTACCCTCGCCGTACACCGAAAGAACTCCCCCACTAGGGTCTCATATGGTCACCAGTTGCCTCTCGCAGTCGATGACCGCTCCAAATTTTCTCAACCAGTCCATGCCCACGATGACACAGACATCTCCGATCGCAATAGGAACTAAATCAATCGGAAACTCAATGTCGAAAATCTCGAGTACACACCATCGGATCACCTCGGTGGCATACACTGCCCTCTCGTCAGCTATGGAAACTCTCAGAGGTCGACTCAACGCCTCTTAACTAATACTGATGTGCTGACTGAAAGCCAAAGATACAAAAGACCAACTCGCACCCGAGTCAAATAACACCAAAGTAGGTACAGAGCTCACAAGAAAAGTACCTACGCATAACATAATATAAACACAATATCTCAAACATCAAAATAAATACATGAAAGAATACATACCAGCCACGACATCGGGCGTTGCGCGGACCTCTTCCGCGGTCAACTGAAAGGCTCTCCCTCGTGCCTTCGGTGCCTTGGCCTTCACTGGCCGACTCTCAGTAGCTCTGATAGCAGCAGGGGCAGATCCCTGAGATGCTCCCTGAGCTGTCCCTCGCAACTATGGACACTCTGTCTTCCGGTGTCCGGTCTGGTTGCAGTGAAAGCATACTGCAAACCCCTTAGGGCAATCCTTGGCCATATGCCCCTCCTTGCCACATTTGTAGCAAGACCCCAATCTGCACACCCCATCGTGGCTCTTGCCGCACTTGCCACAAGTGCGGCCCCTCTGACTCCCAGATCTCGAATCAGCGGGCTTGGCCCGCTTGGCTGCCAGCTGAGACTGTGCCGGTCGCCGATCTCTCCCCTAAGACTCAGCCTCCTCCCCAGCCTGGGTCTCCAGCTCTATCTCCCTCTTCAGGGTATTTTCCTGAAGTTCAGCAAATGTCCGGTACGTCGAGTTCGCCACGAACTCTCGTATATCCCTCCTCAACACACTCAGATATCGGCTTATACATGCCTGCTCAGAGGACACGTGCTCTAGGCAGAACATCGCCCGCTCATGGAACATCCTCGTAATCACTGTGACAAACTCAGTACCCTACTTGAGGGTCAGAAACTCCTGGGCCAAACGCTCCCTCTCCACCTGGGGAACATACTCATCTCGGAACATAGCAGTGAACCTCTCCCAGGTCACTGCAGCCAGCTCGGCAGGCGAATAATGCGCCGTCACAAACTTCCACCAGTCCTTCGCTCCCAAGCGAAGCTAGTTCAACGTGAACCGGACTCTCAAATGCTCTGGAGATGAGCAAGTGAAGAAACACCCCTCGATTTCTGAAATCCACCTCATCGCTGCAATCGGGTCCTGGGTCCCATCAAACTCCGGTGGTTTTGTGTTGCTGAACTCCCGGAACAGCAACGCATCACCACCCTACGGTCTAGCCGCAGCTACAGCTGCAATGGCCGCAGTAACAACAACATCCAAAAGAGCAACGTATCTCTCGTCAAATGTCTCTATCAGTGTGGTCTTGATAGACCCGAACATCTCTGGAATCTCAGCGTGGATGGCAGCAACCACCTCATCATGAAACATCTGGCGGAACTCCTCGTCGCTCACACCCCCATCACTAGTCCCTGGCTTATGGCGTGTCCCCACTATGATGTCTCTCTGAAATACAACACAAGATATCAGAGACTCGCTTGGGTGTACACACACTGGATATCCCAATCCTACCTGATCTCTGGTACCCTAAGGATTCTTACTTGGGCTTCGCGCTGACCCGGTGCCTTCGGTAGTACGGGCCCAATACTACCGTCCACACCGCATCAGCATTCATCCCAAGTCCTCCTCCCAGAGTCCCAAATTCCAAGCACTCTACTCTCTTAAATCATATGCCACTCACTAGCAGATCTCTCATAAGCTCCTCGCTGCTATCTAAACACTCTCAAGCATCCCTAGCAGCAAAACTCTTAGACTAAGGCATCATATATCAGGCCACTCTAGTCCTAATAAGAATACCTAGTCTACTCTAGCATGCATAATATAGCTCATCATATAACATAACATAATATATCTCATAACACTTATTGCAAGGGTATTTTGGGAAATCACCGTTCGGGCGCTGGCTGATCGTACACACGGCTCTCCTCTGTTTGTCTCAAAACTCTTTTTACTCTTTTAAAAAAAAATGTTATCAAAACTTTTCTCAAATCCTCAGTTTGAGTTCAGATACGCCCGAAGATGCATCCGAATCCCTCAAACCAAGGCTCTGATACCAACTTGTAAAACCGTAAAAATTAAAACAATTTTTTACATTTTCAAAACACATTTTAATTCACATTTATTAATAAAATTTCATTGTATCATATCTCTGTTCCACAAAACATTTCCCAAGATCGAAATACATAAAATTCCATGTGTGTGTACGAATCATGCCGGCGCCTTCCCACTATCATCACTGGTACCTGAAACACATAACACATAACATTGTAAGCATAAAAGCTTAATGAGTTCCCCAAAATACCACTCTAACACATATTAGCCACTCAAGGCTATAGCTCTGCTGACCCTCTAGTCAGTGTGTCTCAGTGGGACCCCCTAGTCCCAACTCTCTGTGGGCTCTCTAGCCCTAACTCTATGGTCCCACTGGTCCTATCTCTGGAAACTCTGAATCATGCATATCACATATCACAATAACACATAAATAGCATACAAATACACTGGCACATAACTCAACAATACACTAGCACATAACTCTGTTACCACTCTAGGTAAGTATAGTGAGAAAACTCACCTCAGATGTCTCGGTAAATCTCTGACTCGGTAGAAATATGGTCTAGCCTCCGCATAATCACATAAAGTAAATACTCTCATAAATATAACTCTCGAGACTAGACTCAACCCTCTCTTGTCATCTTTAGAAGGGTAGAAGACCATTTTACCCCTTTCTTGACACAAAGATCCCATTGTTGACCAAACCCTACAAATCAACAAAGTCAACGGTTAAACTTTGACCTGACTCGCCGAGTGCACTTGGGTGACTCGGCGAGTCTACGCGTGTCTACTAACCCTCTAGTATTGCATGACATGTCGAGTCTTTCCCCTGCTCGACGGGTTACACCTGACATGAATCACGGGGCCACCCCGACTCAACTCGCCGAGTCCCATTATGAACTCGGCGAGTTCCGCCTTGAACTCTAGTCCTCTAATTCCCTCTGACTCACCGAGTCATTCCCCCAACTCGGCAAGTACTCACTGAGTGAACTACGGGGAAACCCTAACCCTACTCGTCGAGTCTGCTCTTGGTACTCGGCGAATTCGTGCCATGCTCGAGCTCAAATGACCTCCTTAGGTCAGATCCGTTCCTCTAACTGATATATCTAGCCCCCTTAAGCAATATAAACACGTAAAGTTTGGATCTTGATGCCCATGCAAAGACCCAATGGCTCTATTTAAAGAAATGGCCACAATATGTCACCCTAAGCTCATATTACCCAATGTCACCCCATAAAGATCAAGGGGCTTAGGTCTCTGGACCTCTTTGGATCCATATCCGAAGCCTCAACACAAGAAGGGACCAATTGCACCATCATTCATACTCTAAATGGGCTAGAAACCCTAACTCTCAAGGATTAACACCCAAAACTGAAGAAGGATCGAATATATACCTCAGTATGAAGTCCTTAGGCTCTGAAATCCACATAATAGCACCCTCTTCAGTTCCCTCTTGCCTTGGTCACCTTCTTCTTGCAAAAATACCCACACAAGGATCAACAATGGCCTCTTCTTCCTCACAAACGCTCTAGATTGCTAGGGTTTCACTCAGGGGTCTGGTAGCAGCAAATGGTGGCTATAAGCCCCTTTAAATAGGCCTCAAACCTTGGGGATTGTGGTTTGATTAAACAGCGCGGACTCGTCGAGTCCACTAATCGACTCGCTGAGTCCGGTCATTAACCCGGATGGAATCCGCGACTCTACTCGGCGAGTCTAAGCATCAACTCGCCGAGTCTCTCCAAAATAAAAGAATAAATAATGTACCTGGAAATCTGGATGTTACAAATAAAAATAAATACTCTATTATATCTTATTACATTATTCAATTTCTTTTTTCCAATTCGTTCTTCACCTTAAAGCTAAAGTAAAACTAAATAAAATATTAATACTTTTATAAATATAAATTATAAAAATATACTTCACGTGTAACACTTCCCACTCCTTAACCAACTCTTAACATGTTTTTTTTAATATTGGTCTTAGTACTAAACAATCACTATAGCTTTCAATTTCAAATCATTATTTTACTTGGACCCTTCATTCCATTCCAATGGTTATTTGAAAAGAGTTGAAAAAATGAGTTTTGTCGCATCAATGGTTATTACAATGCGATTTTTTTTATAACAATGTTTTTATATAACAAATGTATGTTGATTTCTGTATATTCCTTTTAAAAGATTTATAAGTGTTTAATAATTTTTTTTGTGTAAATGTTATACTAAATGTTGTAATGTTTTTATGTTGTTAAAAGTTGTAGTATTTTTCCATATTATTCTATTTTTTTCATACTACTTTTTTATTTGAGATATATAAAAATCAACATACATTTAATATACAATTTACACAGCATAAAACGGTCTATAAAATTATCAATTAATAATAGAAATAACCAATGATATAAACTTATTATTACAGTTAATAAAACTAATAAGTTAACTATATGTGTTATTTTGCTACTGACATTGGTTTTTGCATAGGGTGGCAATTGTTGACACGACACGACACGAAACGAAATTAGGACGAAACTGAAATTCAAATTCGTGTTCGTGTCGTGTTCATGTTAAGTGTAAAAAACATGATGTCGTGTTCGTGTTTAAAATTCGACACGAAAATGACACGATTTAGCATTTATTTGTCGTGTTTTTCGTGTTTGTCGTGTTTTCGTGTTATGTATGATTAAATATTAATTAATTAAACTATTTTTTTCATTATGTTATATTTGTCGTGCCGTGTCGTGTCGTGGTTGTCGTTTTTTAATCGATTCGTTTTCATGTTAGTTAAAAAAACATGACATTGTGTCGTGTCGTGTTCGTGTTACATAAAACATTGTCGTGTCAGACAAAAACACGACACGATGGCCCGATTTGTCACCCCTATTTTTGCATGTATATATACTAAATCATAATTTTTATTTTAATTAAATAATTATATTCACGCGTAACGCACGAGGATTCGCCTACTATATATATATATATATATATATATATATATATATATATATATATATATATATATATATATATATATAGAGAGAGAGAGAGAGAGAGAGTGTCTAGTGTTGATGAATAGAGGTAGGGAGAAAGAAAGGTACATGTCTGATGTATAGGAGATTATATAAAAAAAAAATGAGTTATGGAATGTACAAGCTAGCTGAAGGCAAAGAAATAAAACATACAGATTATATATATATATATATATATATATATATATATATATATATATATATATATATATATATATATATATATATATAGAGAGAGAGAGAGAGAGAGAGAGAGAGAGAGTGTGTCTAGTGTTGATGAATAGAGGTAGGGAGAAAGAAAGGTACATGTCTGATGTATAGGAGATTATATAAAAAAAAATGAGTTATGGAATGTACAAGCTAGCTGAAGGCAAAGAAATAAAACATACAGATTATATATATATATATATATATATATATATATATATATATATATATATATATATATATATATATATATATATATATATATAGAGAGAGAGAGAGAGAGAGAGAGAGAGAGAGTCTAGTGTTGATGAATAGAGGTAGGGAGAAAGAAAGGTACATGTCTGATGTATAGGAGATTATATAAAAAAAAATGAGTTATGGAATGTACAAGCTAGCTGAAGGCAAAGAAATAAAACATACAGATTTAAAGGATGTTAGGTATATTATATCCGTACGTCTATTTCTAGTGAAGTGCGAGGATATTAAGAGCAAATGAGATGTGACATGCTTAGTAATCTAAAATGGGTAATTCTAAACACACGACTTGATTTCCAAATACACGAATAGTTGATTGAGTTGATATATGTCACTCAGCAAATTTAACTATTTTTAATCTATTAAAATAAATTTGTCTTTATTTAAAATTGGAAGATATTAATTTTCAATTTACATTAAACGCCCCTTATATTTATATAGATTTGAAATCAAACTTTATTCTTTTTAAAATTTTAGTTTATATATATATATATATATATATATATATATATATATATATATATATATATATATACTAGTTGTGAGACCCGTATATTATACGGGTTGATAAAAACATAATGTTAAATAAGAGCGATTAAATGAAAAGTTTATTTGAATTTGAAATATGAAATAAGTGAAAATTATGAGAAAAAAAAACATGCAAAAAATAAATTAATTAAAGTTATATGTTTAATTGTTAGACCCGTGTACTAAACCAGTTATTATAACAAAATGTTAAATACAAAGGTTTAAAGTGTAAATTTATTTGAAATTAAAATTGAAATTTCAAATTTGAAATTAATAGTTATTATAGTAGGTTTAATTTATAGAAACTAATTTAATGATATATTGAAAATGAATAATGAAATAAATGACAAGTGGAAAATAAATATATCTCAAAATTATGACAAAATAACATG
This sequence comes from Lactuca serriola, assembly GCF_051521515.1. Taxonomy (NCBI): domain Eukaryota; kingdom Viridiplantae; phylum Streptophyta; class Magnoliopsida; order Asterales; family Asteraceae; genus Lactuca; species Lactuca serriola. The sequence goes on along the minus strand of NC_136409.1, from coordinate 235,471,881 downwards.
TAGCTAATTGAATGAGAGAATGACAGGTGACAATAACATTTTTATTTATTAGGGTAAGATGATATATATATATATATATATATATATATATATATATATATATACTAGTTTATAACCCGTGAGAACCACAGTTATAAAATTAATCAAATTTTTATAGTAAAAACTCAAAATTATTAATAAGTTTAAATAAATTATTAATTTAAGAGATATTTTTTATTAGTTATGTGAAATTATAATCATTGATTCAAATAAATATATAAAATTAATTTTTAATATATATTAGATATTTTTTATTTGTAAATTAATGAAAATAATAATTTAAAATTTAAAATTTAAAATTTAAAATAGAATCACATTAATGAGGATGTCTAATAAATTTAAAATGGAAAACTAATAGATTGACAAGTGGCAACACATTAATTAAAATGTATAATATGGTGACACATGGCAAAAGAGCTACTCTTTTAATGAGGAGGTCTAATAAATTTAAAATGGAAAACTAATAGATTGACAAGTGGCAACATATTAATTAAAATGGCTAATATGGTGACACATGGCAAAAGAGCTACTCTTTTATTAGCATATATATATATATATATATATATATATATATATATATATATATATATATATATATATATATATATATATATATATAGGTAAAGGTTCAAATGAGAACAAAAAAAGATTAAGAACCTAAGAACCAACTAATTAAGGGAAATTCTTGTCAAAACACGGAATGACATAAACTGTAATTCTCACGAAATAGAAGTTGTAAAGGTTTACTATCTACAACCACCACCTACCTCCAATGACTGTACAACCTCGCTGCCACCTACCTCCAGCAACTGTACAACATCGTCGTCACCTACCTCCGACGACTATCCACCACCGCCACCTAGTGTCTTCACCATGTCGCTGAGTTGATATATGTCACTCAGCAAATTTAACTATTTTTAATCTATTAAAATAAATTTGTCTTTATTTAAAATTGGAAGATATTAATTTTCAATTTACATAAAACGCCCCTTATATTTATATAGATTTGAAATCAAACTTTATTCTTTTTAAAATTTTAGTTTATATATATATATATATATATATATATATATATATATATATATATATATATATATATATATATATATATATATATATATGGAAAAGTTCAATAGAGAACCATAATTATGGGTTCTTCAAGGAACCAAATCTTTTTTTTATTTTTAGAGCTTATTCTTTATCGAAAAAAAAATCTAAAAATATCTAAATTCATATATTAACATTGTGAATGTGAAAAATATTTTTCGGATTCACCGTGTGAATCCGGATTCACGTTGTGAATTTTCGAAGATTTACATTGTGAATTTGACGTAAAAAAATCGAATTTATATCATTGGAAAAAGGATAAAAAGTTATGAATTTCTGTATTTTTAGTTTTTTTTTATAAAAAATAAGTTCTAAAAGTTGAAAAAAAGATTGGTTTCTTGGTTCCTTGGTTACGGACGCAGAACATTTTTGTAGGGGGTGGCACTAAAAAAAATTTCCAAATAAATCTATATTAGTAGTGTTACTCATGTTTTAAGCCGGTGCACCCAATAGAAAAAACATTAAAAAAAATTACACTATGTGCAGGCGTCGGAGCAGTGGTCCGGGACCCCTGGGGCACCACTAAGGTCCGCCACTGAGAGAGAGAGAAAGAGAGAAAGATGTATATATATATATATATATATATATATATATATATAGAGAGAGAGAGAGAGAGAGAGAGAGAGAAAGAAAAAATGTAAATTCAATTGAAACAAAAAGATTATGAAAATAGAAATCATTCTTAGCCAATAATTTTTTTTTTCAAAAAACGTTATGTCATATACACACGATGGGGGGTTGGTAATATTTATATGTGATAATAAATATAAGTATATTCATATATAAATCCATCACCTCCCATCTGCCAGCAACCACCACCACCGCTACCAACCACCACCACCACATCTATCATTGTCATCAACACATTTACCACCTACAAACACTACCACCGCCATTGCCATCGCCACCACCATCCACCATAATATTAAACTATTTTGTTATGATATTAGCGATGCTTCATAACTTTGTTCTGATATTAGTTATATTTTATTTTTTAAAATTTAACGAATTTACAATTCTGGAAGTGAGCATCGGCTCGGACCCTGGACGAACCGGACAGAGAATCGAAAATAACCGATATAGTGGGAAATGCAGAATCGAAAGCATACTAAATAATAGGAAAAAATTTAATTGCTTTCTTTGTTAAAAAACTAGCAATAATAAATTATATAATTTGTTTTACCACTAATTAGGAAAACGGATATTATGTTTTAAATAATATAATGGGTTTTTTTCTGTATAGCTATAAATATGATTATAAACGAACTAAACGTTCATCAATTCAGTTGTTTTCATTCATTTGTTTGGTTAAAACATAATCGAACATATATAAACAAAATTACATTCATGTTCATTGGTTTTGTCTATAACTTTTGTTATTGGAGTTTGCATTTTACTATTATAGTGAGCTTGCCTAAAGAATATAACTCCATTTATATTTAACAAATCGTCAAACAAATCTAGTTGAACGCATACTAATTCAATAAAAAAATAAATTTATAATATTAATGTATTTTTTTAGCGTATGTAATAGATTGTGATTTCTTATGTTAATATACAACTTTTATTTGTTAATTATTTCAAAATTACTAAAATGAAAAGAGACTAAATATAAAATAAAAACATTAAGTACGTATTTTTTGAAAATCAGTCCAAATAAAAAGGGAAAAAAGTAAAATATAGAATTTGATGGTCAGTAGCACCATGTCGTATGATTGTATTTAAAAATTTTATAATATTAGTTTACTAATTTCGATGTAATACACGAAAGAATTTGTGCATATAGGAGGACCCTAATAAAATGCAGTGAAATGTAGGTGGGGCTCACTCTTAATAATTGGCAAGTAAATAGATAATAAAAGATAAAAATGAGTAAAATCTTCATTTCTTTATTTTTAATAGACCAAAAATAGATGATGGGTGAAAATGAGGAGCTAAACCCTGCAAGAAAACATTGCCAAATTCACTTTATGTAAAAAAAACTAGACCTCCAAAACTTTGCTAAACATGTAGATCAAATATGCACTTATTATAGCAAAACAAGAATGTATGTCATAGAGATAATAATGTAACATCCAGATCCTGTAGGTATTTAATTTCTTAAATTTTTAGTTTATTAAGGGGTCATGACGTGAGATATGATGGCCACGTCGTGAGTGTTAGTTGACCAATTGATGGCATCTTTTGGAGTCTCACGACGTGAGGACGACCTGATGACTCAAAACCCTAATATTTCGGGTATTTAAAGGAATGAGAGGCTAGGATTGCACATCCTCAGCCTCTCTCACCCTTTAAGCCTCCTGAAACCTGATTTCGACCCTCTTTGAAATCCTTGATAATTCTTATTGCTTTGTTTGCTTGAAGAAGAGGAAAGAAGAGAAAGAAGTATCATTGTGGTGGAAGTTGCACGGAAGCATCATTATCATCAGCTCTTTTCTTGTTGGACCATTTGTAAGTGCCAAGACCTAAACTTCATTTCATTTCATCGTTAGATCTAGGCTTTTGGTCCCATTTCTTTAAGTTGTAGCTAGTTGGAGTGAAGGAGATCCATAAAGTTAGCAACTTTATGGATTCAAATGGTCTTTTGAGTCTTATTTCATTCAGATCTGGAAGTTGGTGAAGTATTAGAGGCTTGCATGAGAATTTGAGGCCATATTTTTACTTTTGACCTAAAATGGTGTAGGGACATGCATGGTGCATGCATTTCCATAAAGCAAGTATTTTTTATGGACCATTAGGGTCCCCTTAAGCTTCTGTAAGAGTCGAAATTAAAGGTTGAATGGATTAAGAATGTTGAAACGTTGGTTTTGGCTTCAGACCGTTCTCATGACGTGATACATGAGGTCTCATGACGTGAGGAGGTGAAACCCATCCCTTGCTGAGTTGTCTGAGTCGGGAACGAGTTTTTGGAATCGAAACGAGTGAATCTCACAGTTTTTGGACCTTGTTGGGCCACTAGTTTTTTTACTTTAGGCCATTGATAGGCTTTGGGGCCTTTTGTAGTTAGGCCCATAGGTGGCTTTGGGGTGTCCTTTAGGAATTGGATCACTATTGGGATTTAGTTCCATTGGATTTGGGCCTCGGTTATTAAGCCAAGTTAGGTAAGGGTAAACTGGTCTTTTACTCTGGGTATTGGGACTAATGAATTAGATTCTCGGATATGGTTTATGGCCTAGTTATTAATTGGGGTTTTATTTGATTGGTTAGTGCGAGGACTCCCCGGTTCAACAGCCCGAGCATTCGTTTGATTGACAGCAGACTGAGGTGAGTTTGCTCATTGTAGGACACTAGGATTGTATGTGCTTGTAGTCGTTGCGACTCTTGTTATATGTATGTATGCATGTGTGCATGTTTGTTATATGTATGTGGGGTGAAATAGATCCGGTACAGCCTTGTGCTAACATATGAGTTGAAATAGAATCGGTGGTGAAATAGACCTGGTACGGTCTTGGGCCGACACATGAGTTGGAATAGACTCGGAGGTGAAATAGACCTGACACAGCCTTAAGCGGGCAGATATGTATGGTATGCGGTATTTTGGGAAACTCGTTAAGTTTCATGCTTATGGTTTTCAGTTTGTGTTTCAGGTGCTTCCGGATCGAAGGAGAAGAGCTCGGGATTATCACATTACACACACCATGATTTTCGCCTCATTTAACTCTGATGTATTTTGGATGATTTTCCTTTATGGTTTTTATTAACATGTTTGGTTGATGGTTTTGTTAATATAAAAATGAAATTTTTGGTTTTAAATTTTAGAACGTTACAAATAAAGTAAGGTTACAGATAATGAAGCAACAATACGAGACTTTTCTGAACATTTGTTGTTAATCAAATAATAATATAAGGAGTATTCTGAAAATTTCCTAAATATGAATCTGTAATTAATCTTAACAAGTTGGAAGTGTCAAACGAAACTCCATTGAACCATTTTGAAGCTGAATGGGACGATCCCTGAAGAACATTTGATATTTGGAACATTGAACAATCTTTAAATACACGAAAACAAGTTGAAAGAACCTCCAAGAAACCGAGTTCAGAGGGAGCATAAAACCGAAGAAACAATATGCAGGGATCCGGTAACCACTAAAACACCTGCTGCTGCTGCTGTATCCCGGCTTCTCGATTGAATGATCTCATCGCCAACCCTCAACGACTCCATCAACGAACCACCATTCAACAGTAACATAGCATTACCATCATTGTGTTTTTTCAGCCTATCTTCTTCTTCTTCATAAATTTTAATACCCAAATCATTACACGCCTCCATCCAAGCGTCTCTTAACAAGGACAAAGAAGCACTCCTGTACCGGTCTCCAGCAATGCTAACTTCCGTCAACAATACCGCAACCGGTCGCCTCACTGCAACAACAACAACAACAAAATAAGAGTTATCAATGTTACTTACAAGTTTATCTCTGAGGGGTATTTTCGATATTTATCACATTCATACTTCCATCATGTTACATATATTGCTTACAAGTTTCATATTTGGTCAAGTATGAAAGAACTAGCACATGCACCTGCAAGTAATTCTGTTGCAAATGCCTGATGGTCTTTGTCGCTTGCCATAGCAACCACAAAAACCAAAGCTGCTTCCGGAGATGTTATCTGAATCATGTCAGCCAAAGCCTTGGCAGATTCCTTGGTATGTGCTGGAATGAATCAATTAATCAAACTTTCTTTTTTCTTTTCAATTCATAGAAAAAAAAAACATTCACATTTGAAGTTGAACCTCCATCCAGTAGTATGGTAGCACCAGGTAGTCCTAACGCCTCTATTTCTTCGGATGTTAAAAATTGGCTTCTTCCCAGTAAGTGTGTAATTTCTAGACCACTACGAATGGATCCATCTGATATTCTCCATCCTGGAAAATGGAAAATGGAATTCCACAAATTACAAAATTAAAATATATATTTATTTATAACAACAACTCTTTCAAACAAATGCAGGCAGCACCTTGATCACGAAGACAGAGTGCTGCACATGTGGCGGTTGCAGCATTTTGAAGTTGATGCCATCCCAGCAAACGCAATTTTACATCATACGCCTCAAAACACTACATAAATTTACAACATTTCATTACTGAATGAATAAAGGAGACGGATAAAGTGATACATTCATAACCGAAAAGGGCATTCACATCACATCACATTACACACCAGTTGTAAGTCTCTGTTAATGTGAAGTATGATATCAGATACTTGGAAAGGAATACCAGAGACATTGGTAATCCCTTTAATCACACTTGTGTTTCCAGGATCAGATGCGGAGATTACTGGAGAACAACATGAAGATGCTTTATTGCGAAGAATGAGCTCGATGTGTGGAAGGTAGGGCCCGCCTAGAACCACCTGAAAAAAAATTTATAAAAAACTTTTATGCTTATCGCCAGATGAAGAAGATATGGCCCCACTTAGAAACCACCTAACTGGGCGTCCATGTTTAATTATGCCTGATTTTGCAACTGTGATAGTTTCCAAAGAGCCCCCTAATGCAGCCACATGTTCTTCACCAATTGTTGTGATAATGGAAACTGCAACATCTGAACCTGAGATTATATTAGTCGCATCGCGTGCACCACCTAATCCAGCCTTCATTAAAAGGGCAAGGGCAAAGCATTAGCAAATGTGCCATTTTCTGGTGAAATCTAGTTTAGTCTAGAGATGAAATGAACCTCAATAACTGCAATGTCAACATTCTCTTCAGCAAATAGATTGAAGGCCACAGCAGTGAGAACCTAAATATCATGAGTTAAGCATTCAATTCAGACTAGCAATCAGCAAATTTGTGATTAATTTGTCGTACCTCGAAATGACTAAGGTGCCCCTTTTCAAGCTGCACAGCCTGATCAAGAACAAGTTTTATCCTTTGAAACAAGGAATTTACTGTCTTGGCTGATACCGGATCACCCAGCCTTCCTAATGTTATGCGTTCCCTAATGGTCTTGATATGTGGACTGTGATCATGTCTTGTGGCTTAACATCATTTGTAATCATGTACTAAACTAATGTGATTAACAAAAAGTAATAATACCTGGTGTAGCAACCTACAGAATAGCCTTGAGCGCGTAAAATATTGGACAGAAATGCAGCAGTTGAACCTTTTCCTTTGGTCCCAGCAATGTGAACGGCCTGTATAATTAATGATCATAACTTCAAGTTTCAGATATTTGACCCGAATCAATGTTAAAAGAGAACACAAACCTTAAATTTAGATTGAGGGTTTCCAAGCGATTGCATTAGCCGTTTCATCCTTCCCAGATCAAAACCATCATCGGAGTCGGTTCCAGCCCCTTTTGGAACACCGGATTTTTCATGGTTCTTTAGATTATCCAGATAATCATTGAATTCTTTCAGTTCTGACTCTTCTTCTGATATCAATCCTGAGAACTTGTGCTTGAACCCTATATCATTTACAAGTGTCCTGTTTCCAGCTGCAATTAAAGACTTATGGAGGCGATGGAGATAGCGGTGGTTGCCCACGATCCCGGAGAACTTCATTTCTTTATCTTATGTTTTGTGTTTTGTAATATCCCTCGTCATAACTAGCTAATTTGCCACTTAACAGCCATTCCCTAAGGTTTCTTAAAACGTTAATTGCTGACTTGACTATGACTAAATGAAGATTACGTCAAAACACTACAAACGTCCCAGGATTAAAACCCTGATCTTTAAAGTTATTATAACCTACTGTATATGAGAGAGAAGTTATGTTCGTAAATGGTAGGCCTTTTATCGAAGAGTTGGAGTACCTTAGCAAGACATTTTTTTCCCAAATGAAGCTAAACCTAGAAAACGATAAGAGCAGATAACAAGAAAGGCAAACTGGATTCAGATTACCTTAGCAAGACTGGGGTACTCGAAACAAACCATAACCCTCGTAATATGTTGTCACGTCACTTTTTTTGGGTGCTACATCATCTTTTTTATCTTTAACACCTAAATCCTAACACACCAATTTTATTTTTCAAAATTAATTAAATTATATTTTTTAAGTAACTTTTTTTAAACCACAAACAATTAAACACAACATTTCATATTAAATTAAAAAAATTACAACAAAATTTTGCAGGGGTTTTATGCCAATTCTAGAAATTTATGTTGTAAAAGAAGTTAAGTTGGAGTCGAATCTGTCATAAAGCTAAAATCGAAGGACCAAAACTGCCAAATTGTGAAATCTGTGTCATCCACGAGCAAATTGATAATATTTTTTTTTTAACTTGTAAATTTCAATTTCATGGAAAAAAAATTCATTTGCCAATCATATTGCTCCATTTCTTTCTCTTTCCTCTCGCTAGAACTCCTGCTAATGAGCTTCATAGCGAATATTAAGGAGTGGTGTAGCGTCTCTTGACGAGGCTGTTGGCGAGAGGGGTGGCGAGGTCACTCCCTCCAGCCTTAGAAGTTAGGCTAAACGGAGTGGAGATTGACACCGGCCTCGCTACGCTCACTAGCCAACTTGAAACACCATCCCTTAACACTCGCTAAGGGGTTTGCTATCGGGCAGTCGTTGAAGTTTTGGCGAGAAGAGAGCAAAGCACTGTGATTGGTTGGAAATGGTTGGACTGGACGGCAAAAAGATAAATGTTGAAGAAATTACCAACAATTTCGGACAAGAAGACGAAAAGAAAAGTTGCCCCAAACACCAAGAACAAGATACATGATCCAAAATCTCTCGATGTCGATAACAAAGACAACCTTTTATTCTCAATCCTGGTGAAATCAAATCAAACCCTAAAAATTTAAAAGCTAATTGAAGATGAGTGTATGCTCTTCACACACCCACTTCAATAAACTTGTCGATTCATGAAATAAGAAACCCATTTATGAACGAAAACACAAAAATTTCATAAAAGATTTGGGAAGATAGGGAAAGAGGAGAAAGAGGTAGGTCGATTTCAAGAATCTGGAGAGGATTTAATGAAAAGTTCAAAGGGGGGTAATTGATCTTCATACACCCCTAACTGTTTCCTTTCTTGAACTCATACCCGTTTGTTAGTGATCTAATGATAAAGAAAAGAGAAATTAAATATCCTTCTATTTTTTTTCCTGCAATTCCTCCTACCCTATTAAATGATAACATGTATCATATTAGTATATTAAAATATCATTAAATGAACATTAAATGTTACACATGTCACTATTTCATTTGGTATGATGATTTTTAGGAACAAAAAGTAGGAGGATGTTTAATTTCTCGAGAAAAAAAAATAGGGTATTTATTGGGAGAGGATTTGGATTGCAAAAATGTGTGTGGTTTAAAATAATAAAATGTGTTTAATATTTGTATATTAAAATAAAATGATTAAATTAAATTATGAAAAGAAATTTAAAAAAAAAAAATAAAGTTGTATGAGTGTTACCACTCCCTAGGAAATGCTAAGATTAAATGTTAACAATCTTGTGTGGCAAAGTGTTAGGAGTGTTACAAACACCTACTTTGATATGTAACATTATGATTTTCATTCTATATAATTTATTTTTAAACAGTAATTTCATTTGTTTTTTTTAATATAGTTAGTATATGTCAATGAAAACCTATTTTTTTAGAAACATCTTCTAAGACATCATATCAAATGTGTTAACCCTAACTTGTAATAATTCCATTAATAGTTATCATAATTCATCACTATTTTTTATCATTAATTTCATTGACCTTAAACCACAACACAATGTTGTTTACATCACTAATTTTAATCAATAAACTCATCATAAATTTATGTTTATTCCAATTAAAAACATATGACATTAGTTGACAAAATCCTTTTAATATGTTTTTTTTCTAAGAACTATCAAGAAAAAGCAGTAAACGAAGCAAATGAACTGAACATTCTACGAACTGTTCGTGAAGCGTTCAGCGGAAAGTTCGTGTATGTTCGTTTTTTAATAAATGAACGAACAGGAACACAAATTCTCATTAGTTTAATAAATGAATGAACATGAACAATTGTTTCATTTGTTCAGTTATGTTCGTGAACGTTCGTTTTTGTTCGTTCATATAGGTTTCTTTTATGTTAATATATGCTTAATTGTGTTTGATTACATTACTATATTATATGTTCAATTATGTTTGTTTATGTTCGTTCGTTTAGCATGTTCACGAACATGAACGAACGAACATCAATAATGTAATTTGTTAAACGAACGGACATGAATAAGAAAAATCGTTCGTTTATCTGTTCGTTTTCGTTCATTTGTTCAGCTAACTTAAATGAACAAACATGAACAAGCCATCATTCGTGTTCATTCGGTTCGTTTACAGCCCTAAGTGTATATGTGTTAATGAGAGTGTGATACAAGGATGTGGTGTAGTGCGTAATGACTTAAATTAAAATAATTTTAGTTCTAAAACAAAATTCACTGGAAGATTAGAAGTTCTTAAACAAAACCATAGTAAGCTAAGTTCACAGAAGAGTGGAGGTGGAGGAATTGAGGGAGGGATTTAGGGAATGTCTAGGATATTACTTGCACAGGGTCAAGATGAAGGATGATCGGAAGAGGTTGTAATCAACGGCGACGACCAGCGACAATGTGCGAAGAAGAAAGAATCGAGCCAAGAGCCAAGGTAGTGTGAAAGTTTCTACATGAGGAGAGCTGAGTGTGAGATTGCAGATTAAAGAAAGGAAAATTACTTAAAATGGCAACCAATAACATAAAACTTGTTCTTTAGGTCACTAAACTTTTAATTATATCCAATAAGAAACCAAGTTTTTATTTTAGTTGTAAAATACCAACTATTATGATTTTTATTGATTAAAATGACAATGAACACCCACACAACTTATAGTCATTAGCAATGTTATATTGTTTTGTGATCTTGCCATTTTAATTGGTAAAAATCTATGTAATTGAAGTTGTGGTTTGAGAAAAAATGACTACAATGGGTTATTAGTAAGACGTGGCATGGGTAATGATGGTATTCGTTGTCATTTTAACCGATAAAAATTGTAATCGATGGTATTTTAAAACCAAAATAAAAGGTTTGTTTGGTTATTGGATACAATTAAAAGTTTAGTGACCCAAAGAGCAAAATTTGGGTTATTGATAGCTATTGTAAGTCATTTTCCCGGTATAAATCAAAATGACTTCAAGGAATAACTAAAGAGTTAGGTGGTGTTTGTTTTTTACGGTTTTCTAAGAACTGACAATTTATTTTTTTCAAATGATAAAAAAACATAAAAGGTTTTTCTTGATTTATTTTTTCAGAAAACAAAGAAAAATAACTTCTAATTTGGATAACTTATTATAAGTTCTAATATGATATTATTTTTCACCATCATCACTACCGTTGTCACTACCACTGACAGTCATTTAAGTGTCGGCCTAAAATGTTTAACCTCTATAATCGATGACAATGACTAAATCCACGTGTAATATTTGAGTTTATGCCCCTTGGAACACAAATAATAATAATAATAATAATAATAATAATAATAATAATAAGATAAAAGACTTTTAAACTAAATAGTGTGATTTTCTATTGAGAAAAAACCAATATATTAGTGAAGTCTTTCATAAGCAAATGAAACTCGTTTTTGAAAAATGAAAGAACGAAGAGGTGAACTTTAAAATATAATATATATTTTATAGTTTATTTTGTCACTTTGTTATGTCTAATGAAATTGTGGTTTTTATTATTTTTTTTCTTTTTGTATATTATGCGGAATTTGTTTTTTTTTTTTTTTTGTGCTACCTCTTTACTTTAACAATGGCTCCGCCACCGACCTTAGGTCTAATAGATTTTATAAAAGGTTATCATGTATTTTTTATTTTGAATCATTTATAGAAAAAATATATTTTTCTTTAACATATGTTACGAGTTTGAGAAAATTACCAATTTGAGATAAAATAAAATTACGATGTTCTAGAAATAGTGTGAGGATGTTAAATTTAACAAAAATAAATAAAATGTAAACTTAAACATGCTCATTCCTTAATTAAATTAATCAAATTTTGACATTCTATGTTTTACCATCATCATTGGTTCTTAACTGAAAAACGATTATCAATCGGACTTATGAGTGGTTCACAACGAACCTTCCCTTTATTCTAACATGTTGGATGATAAAACATGAAATTTGTTTTGGATACCATCAAACTTTAGGCATTTTACATATATTATGATAAGTTGTAGGGATATATTTCGAATAATAGGCTGACTATTTCTCATCAAAGTGTTGCTTCCCCTTGCTCTTCTCACCACCATACATCAATATCCTTTATTGGTTTTTTTTACCCTCACTTTGATCTTAATTCCGGGCTTTTTCTTTTTCTCTTCTTCAAAACCACCCGAAACGTAACTCTGCTCACGGAGACGTTTGCAGGGCTACCGTTAGCGTTGCTAAGGACACATACAATGGCACCAAACCAAAGGCCAAGGTTCACCTCCGAATCCGTGGCTCAATTCCCTGAGCTTGATGATCAAACTGTCGATGGTCCGTGTCAGTTTGTCTCTTTATCTTTATTTATATCTATTATTGTTTGTATCAGTTGATGTGTGTGCCTATATGTATATGCAGTGATGAAACAGGATTAACGATTGATCAAGGGATCGCTTGCGTGCTCATGGTGGTGGCTTTGGCGCTAACGTACCTCATTCATTGAGTTTGAGTTTCTTTTCACCATTCGTCATCCTTTTATTCCTAAGAAACACGAGCTCATCAAGAAAGATGTATTGTGCATGGAATTGTGTTTCTTGGAAAGCCAAGTTTATGGTCAAAGATATTTCGTCTTGAATTGGAGGTTTGAAGGGTGGGAATGATGAGATGGTAGAGAGTATTTAGATCTACGTTGTATTGATTCGTTAGTTTCTTTTTGATATTCATAATACGAAAGATTTAATTTTGTGAGCATAATTAATTATTCCATATTATGGAACTTACGCTCACCATGTATATATTTTGTAGGGTAAAGACAAAAACTGATAATAAATTTTTAAAAAGATTGTTGTGATAATTGCAATGCTCAATAAAAATAAAAAAATAAAAAATCCCAGACATGTACGTGACCTACGCCCAGATAGCTATATCACTCTCAATAAGCCATTGATGTGTTCGCGTTGGTGCATCATGTGAGATTATATTATGCAACATTTTGGTCATATTGAATGGACAGACGTACATTGTCAAAAGGATGTTGTATTATTTATTACTATTTTACATTGTAAAGAAGATTTTTTTTTTTCTTTTTTAATATCAGTAGACAAAAGACTCTCATACTTTATAAGAATAGTTGTGCATTTACAATGACTGATCTATCTTCCACTTCATGTTTCAGTTTGTAAATGCAATAATAAACGAAACTGGCATACTTTATAACGACAACACAACGATTAGTAATTTGATCATTATATATATTGTATTCTGTTCAAAATTGTTCAGCATCAAATACAAAATTTTAACTACAGCTTGACTTTGTTCGAGGAGAGAGAAAACTTAAAAGAAAAAAGGAAATTAGTGTTGTGTTCATGAGGCAATGAGAAGAGCATCTAAAACTACTACTGACTACCAAAAACTCTGCTAATCTTCATGCCAACATAATGTATTGAGTATTATTCTTCTCCTCCATCATCATCATCATCAAGCTGGAGATCAAGTCTAACAGAATGAACAGTTTGAGATCATGTTAGTCAAGAAGTTGAACGTTGATGATGCAGAGCATACTTGACAACTTCATAAAACGACACCACAATTCCAACAGAAGGCCCTGCACGCCCCACACGTGGGCCCACCCCTGTAAATAGTCCCCTCATTCCCCCATCCCTGATGAAACAAATATAATTAATAATTCACAAAAGTGCAATAAGTTATATAACTGTTTTTGTGTTCGCACATACCTCCAAACCTCCATTAGAGTCTGCCTTGTTGTCATCCTTAATGCTCTAACAGGATCCTTCTGTCATAACAAGTCAACATAAAAGTAAAAAATGAGAATTCACCCAAAATTATTTTCAGAAGGAAATACAACAAATGATACATACCTCTATTTGTCTTCTGGTTTTTGCAACATCAAGCGGACAGGTGGCGGCTGCAGCAAGGCTACCTGCAACAAAACCTGCTGAGAAATTTACTCCAAGCATGCTGGCGGCATTGGCTTCTTCACCCACCACACTCAGAAGCCGCCTTCTTACTGGCTCAAGGGTTGACCAACAAATTGCAGAAAAAGGCACATCACGTGCCAGCTGTGCTCCAAGACCTGTCCAAAGAGCGCGATAGCTTTGCACTGCACTCAAAAAAAATAAACTCAATTATTAAAATCTTGAATTTGAGTGCAATAACTTTATATCTAAATTACCATTTGTCTTCACATCCAGTAACATCTTCCACACTCCCGGAGCTTTTTTACCAGTGTTGAAGTCTTTAAATGCCTATGTGGTGACAAAAATCAAAGATTAGTAAAATGTGAGTAGAGTTAGATGATAAGATAAAAATATAAGTAGTATTATTGATAACAACCTGCATACGGGTTCTAGCAAGTTCTATAGGATAACAGGTAGTGCAAGCCAATGAGCGTGACAATGATCCAGCCAGTAAAGGGGCATATGGTGTCATGCCTGGAGCATTTTCAGCTGCAAACTCTTCAAACCAATTACGGAAGATGTCATAGCAAGGCAGATAGATTCCCACCTGTTCAAACAATATATTAACATTAAGCATTCATTAATCAAAGAAAAAGAAAAAGAAAAAAGAAAAATCAGGTTCAGGGCCTTACAGTTGGTATAGCCAATGCAAGACCAGCATTGGTGCCTCGCCATAATCTTGCAAATCCCTCCTGAAAAGACACTCACAAATCTTAAAATGATCAACAATTAGAAAACTGCTGGACTACAGAATATATATATATAAAAGGAAGAAGATGAGCAACCTGTCGAATAATTTTATAGAAAACATCAAGTGTTCCTTTGTACTCAAAGCAATCTGGTGGACAGATGGACACCGTACCATGTACTCCGGCGCGCGTACATGATGGAGAACATCTTAGATCCGCAAACATCTAAAACAAACAATTACATGATTATCAACATCATAATTATTGCACAACATTCTAACAAGCAACCATACCATGTTTGGTCCAAAAACAGCCATTCGACTCGTAAGATTAGTCATTGGATGTGAGTATGCTACACCAGCAGCCTGTGCTTGCAGCCTTGTCTGTCAGATCACAACCATACACAAAATGAAGAATCATTACCATGGTCATCAACACCCAATATGAAGTTAACAAGAATGAACAACAGATTAGCAACATTAATAAGTAATACATAGTTTTCAAGGGAGCATTAATGATATCTGAACTTGAGTTTGTATGTCAAAAACAGTTGCTTTTGAACTTGAATATTTGGATACCCTTTATAAAAATTAATTCAAAAAAAAAAATTATTGATGGTGTATGCTTTGTAACAAAACCCTTGTGCGAGACGTAAAGAAAAGGGTACCAAAGAGGCTTGAAAAAAAAATGAAGAGAAAAGTAAAGGTGGTGCAGAGGAAAAGGGGGAAACAGAGAAATTACATACTTTGGCCACATCAAGAGGGTTAACAATAATGGCGGAGAGGAAGGCGGCGCCAGCGGCGGATAAAGCTCTTTCGCAAAGCCCTAATTTTTCATTCATCTTCGTTGGTATAGGCTGTTGCGGCGGAGGTTTAATGGGTTCTGTCATTCTTGAAGATTCAGACATCAACTCAAGTTCATATTCATGTATAGCATTCCCTGGAGATTGATCGGGGTCCGTAAACAAATTATCGTGTTCATACTGAATCGATTCGTTCTTCTTTACCATGTCCCTTCAATTCAAAACTTTGACCAATAGGATCTTAATCCTGAAATGAAATCCATACATATATTCATCTTTAACCAAATTAAGTATCATGTTTACTATGATTACGAGAAGAAAAAGATTACCTTTTGATCGCAGCTTTTATTGAAGAATTTGTGTCTCCAAATTGCTTGGGGAGCAAGGGAATTGAGAAAAACGCTCTGACGCCACAAAGAGAAAAAGGAAACCGAATCAAAATTGATTATGAAGTAGGTTGTGTTCATACGTGTCAAAACCTATATAACAAACCCAATTGCTAGGTCTTGTATTTTCGTCGTGGCTAAATCTTCTATATCATGGAATCATTCTACACCTTGCAAAATTTGCAAGTCTCTATTTGAGTATTTGTATTCGGAAATTATAACAATTTTGGATTTATTTACGTGTTATTAAAAAAAATGTTAAATATTAAAATATAAACATTAAATATTTTTTAAATAAAATTTTAAAATAAAGAAAAAAGAAACGTATTAATTACAATTATTATCATATTTATTACATTTAATATTTTATATTTATAAATATATAAGTATCATGTGACTTTTTAATTTTAAAAATTAAAAAAAAAATTATAAATTGACATGCGAATATTGTTTATTTCAAAAATATTATAAAATGACAAGTGTCAAAACTAATGAAAGATTGATATGTGTCAAAATTGATCTTCATTTATTATAGATGATTAATTTATAACCTGAGAACCACGGTTATAAAAATAATTAAACTTTCATATTAAAAAATCAAAATTATTATTCAATTATTTTAAATAAACTATTACTTAAAATTAATTTTGAAGTTATATACAATTATAATCGTTGATTTAAATAAATATGTGAAGTTATATGACCTTATAAACTGTATTAATTTTATTTTATTTTTTAATCTAATGTTATTAATTTAATATAATTAGAGTGAAAAAAAAAATTAAAATGGAAAATCAACTATTAACTTAATGTAATTAGAATTTGAAATTTAAAATTAATAATTAATAGGTTGATAGTGGCATGATAGGTGACATATAATATTAACGTAGAGTTATAATAATATGACATTTGTCAATAAGAGAATAAACATATTCATTTATTAGAATATAGATATTAATGATCATTTAATTATCATCGTTACTAGGCGTAACCTCGCACGTTGCGCAATAATGCATTTAAGTGGTTAAATAATTATGGGGAAAAAATAGAAATATGTTGAAATTTATGTTTTTAGTCATGTTTTCGGCATTAACCGAATTATCAAATAACATAAAAATTCATCAACTTATATTTTGATACTATCTAATATAGTTCATAACTTATAAACTTTACTTTTACTTTTATAATATCCAATATATATTATAAGTTTTTGTATAACATTAATATAATCTACTTCTTTTTATGTCCGATAATATTTTTGGATAAAATAAAAAAATAAGTTGTTTTGAATGAGTTATTAATAAACAATATTGAACTAATAAACTTTATATTATACTATTTATATTACACCAAAACATCCAAGGTTTCATATATGAACTTTCAAATATTAAGAAATTAAGAATGAAGTCATACAAAATATATCATTATACATAAATGTCATCAAGAGTTTTAAAATAAGTCGATTAGTAAATATGATATTTAATTTTAATTACATATTTTGCAAGGCGTACATTTGACTTTATGTGGGTGTGCCGAGAATCCTCTTCCTTACTTTCTACTTAAAAAATTAAGATGAATAGGAATATAAAATAGATATTACTAAGCATTAATATAAATAATTAAAAAGGGTATGTGGAATTATGGATCTCCTACCACCAGTTAAAGACAACATACCTCTCTAGTGGTATCGATTCATATGTGAAATTGAAGTAGTCATTCTATATACATTTTTTTTTTCTAATTACATAAACAAATATGAGTAACCAAACATAAAAATGTTATCTTTATGTAGGAAAAATATTTTAGTTAACTAACAAATTAAATAATATAAGTTTAAGAGTTAGAAGTTTCAAAACATCAATATTTTTATTAATTAATCAATTAAGTAACACACGTTGAAAATTTTACAATCATTATTAAAAAGCATTTGAAATATTAGATTTTAAATGAATTTTGGTTGAAATGTTTTGACATATATATATATATATATATATATATATATATATATATAGAGAGAGAGAGAGAGAGAGAGATGGAAAGTATAACATATGTATGAGTTTTAACTAATTATCTTTTTGAAACGGTACAATTACAAAAAAAACATATTTAAAATAATTAATTAAATATTTTCGACATCACCCTATATAACATATGATCAATATATTAACGATTAAACCACAATATACAACGACTGTATTACAATAATACAAAAACGAAGAAATTATAAAAAAACGAATTAGTATAACAAATTTACAAAATTAAAATCTCTAATATAATAGCATATCTCCAAAAGTGGTCATAAGACCTAAACCCAACACAAAAACCTTTAAGTTTGTTTTCTTTCTGAAATTTGTATATGATTTGTATGCATGTCTTCCCAAAAGATTGACCTTTTTATAGTAAACTTTTCACTAAATGCTAATTAAACATAATTTAAGTTATAAAACTTTTGAGTGTTAAATCATAATTAAGAAAACTTTTGAGTTGCATTAGTTAAAAAATGGGGTTTCAAATGAATGTGGTTTGAGGAAGTTAAAAAGGGGGGAATTTAAGAAAAAATGTTAGCTTTATAAGTATGTATGATTTTTGTTCTAAATGTTTCAATAACATATTATCATTATCCAAACATTTAAGGGTTAAAATGCTTGATTCTATATTTTATATTATATACAAAAATAAATAAATAAAATATGTAGAAAAATCCAATTATTTAAAAAAATGATAAAGTCCTAAATCTTTTTTTAACCAAAAAGTCCCCGATTATTTATTATGTTGCTCAAATTAACGAAAAAAAATCATTTTTTGTATTTTAACAGGAAATGACAGATTATGTGATTTCTCAGAATAATATCATTTTTCTGTTCAATAAAAAAAATATTTGGGACTTTATCGAAGTTTTTTCCAAAATAATTAAACTTTCTGCATAAAACACACAAAAAAACAAGAAATTAATTATGGGATATTAAAAACCTGTAAGCTTGCCATAAAATGACAGTTTTACTCTAAATAGTAAATACAAATTTATATGTGTAGATGCCTAAATTGTGCAATGTTTTTTCTATATATGTCATTTAGCAGGTAACACCTTCGTTGGTAGGTTACCATGTCATATGGCAGTCACGTTTGGTGCTAACTATATTCCCATATAGGTTGTTTATTGTTTTCGGGGATCAAACTTGTAGTTTCTAAAAGTTAAAGGTAGTTTGTGCTATTTATTCAAAGTTAAGTTTCCCATGTTATCCGTTGAGACATACACCTCAAATCAATTCCTCATCTATGTTTACAAGCTTCCATCAAATCTTCTCCTCCAACCACCATTTTCTATAATCAATACAGCCCACCAAAAACTCCAACATTTATCATCAAAATCGATATGTCCTCTCTCTGATGTCTTTTAATTGGAAACATGTCATCGATCTATATATCAATTTCTGATATGCACATTAGTTTTGATTGGGACAATGTTGAGCATGTACCCTTTTTTATATTTTAAACGTTTACCAAATTTTTAATCGTCCTATTGTTGCTTAAGCTGAAAGACAATATATCTTTTATTAATGGCAAGAGGGGGCAAAAAGGAAGCAATAATGTTGGACGATAACCTTATATGCAAAATTGTGAAAGAAAGGAAGGAATCAAGTGTGTAAAACCATTGTAGTGATTTTTTGCTTGTCACACCCATTTTCTAGGTATGAGTTGTTTTCGTAATAATTTTGTAACGTCCCAAAAATACTAAGTAAAAACTTCATTTTTAAGCAATCCAAAACATTCAATCATTTGTTCAAAAGACAAACAAAGTATAAAGCATCCTCAAAACATCTGAATGAATCATAAAAATATAGTGCAGAATAAAACTCCAGGGGAAGCACTGCGTTCAGGTTAGGACATTCCCTTTGAACCAGAAGTACATTAAACATTTAAACATAAAACCGTAAGCACAAAGCTTAGTTAGTTTTCCAAAATACCACATACAATACATATCAGTGGGCCTAGCCTGGGGGTATATTTCAACCCATGTGAATGCTATGATACAACCATAGTCTTACAGTTACTTCCATTCCTACATCCCAACTGCAATCTTTCATGTCATGATCCAACCATGGTCTTTCATACAACTGATGTGATTCATCACAGTCTTTCATACAATTGTTGTGATCCTACCACATCTTTCATGCAAATGTCACAAAGAAAATCTAGCAACCTACATAGTATAGTGAGAAAACTCGCCTCACACTCAAATCGGATCAATTCCAGCTCATACCATCGAGAAACTAGTGTTACAACCCACCTACCGAAACATTCAAGGTTAAACCTTATTCTACACTCTAAAACTAGCCATTTGACCAAAATTCAACTAGGTTAAAAATTCAACGGTCAAAGTAAAATTAGAAGGTCACCACATGATGGTAGTTTAATGCTAAAAACAGTCGCGGATTTCCCTTTCGCCATACCGAAGTTGCCGCATGTTGACAACTTAATAGATTGAGTCGTAAATACGTTAAGAACTTTGTTCATACTCACCAATAAGCTTATTGGGACCCTAAAGATCCATAAAAATCCAAACTTTGTGGACATGTATGACACATGCATGTCCCTCACTCAAGGTAGGCCAAAATATGGAAAAAATGACTTAAACCACATGCATGATTCAAAATTATCGTCTAACCTCTAGACCTAGAAGATATTCTGCTCAAGGAACCTTGGTGAGTCACAAACTTGCAAAATTTATCTCATTCAACCATTCAAATCTTAACTATGAACCAAAACATGCAAATAATCCTAGAAATATAAGAAACGAACCAAAAAGATCAAGTATTGATGACTTACAAAGGTCCAAAAGATGCCAACAAGGGTGGATATGAGTTGCTTGATGATTCCTTGCACTAGAACTTATTCTTCTTCTTCCTTCAAATGTCACAAAAACACCAAGGATGAGCTCAAGAACTTGAAGAAGGGCTAGGGTTTTGTCTTGAGGTCAAAAGGAGTGATGGAGGTTGAGGGTGTATGAAACCCTAGCCACTATATTCTTAAATAAGGCTCAAAGCTCGCAAAATCTAAGGTTTTCGCATTCTGTTATCACCACGTCGTGGCCATATAGTGACCACGTCGTGGTGCCTAAATGAAACACATGTTTTATGCAGCAATGACATGTCGTAGTGATCCATTCACTATGTCGTGGCCATCCAAACTTTTCAAAATTTAAAAGTAAAATTCATACATGAAAATAGGTGTTAAAGTTTGAATTAAAATTGAGAATTGGGGTTTTTGGCTAAGTAAGACGAAGCCTTTTGATGTTACGACGTTAGTTACGCCGATAAGTAGCAACGCGACCATGTATAGGTCGCGACGCGAAGCCACCATAGCCCAAACCTTAGGTATGAGGCCTTGGGCCCTATATAATGATGCTAACTTTTAGAGTTCTATCTTAACACCCATCTCCATCTCCATAACATAACCCTAGGCTTCTATTATGCCTTTAAAAGATTCTTGGTATGTTTTTGAGAATCTTGAAGAAGAAGAAGAAAGCGTGTGGATCTTGGAAAATGATTCCAGTTGAAGTTTCCACCTTCCAAACCCTCTATTTGCATTGTGAGTCTTAAAGCTCCATGATTTATTCATTTTCATTCTTGGATATAGACTTGTGAAGAGATTTTGATCACATTTGGTCCTTTTATGAAGTTCTTGGAGTTTGGAGAACTCCGAGACTATTTTTTAACTTTGGATGATTTCTAGACTTGCTTAGAACCTTAGGAGTGCATTTTGAGTTTCTTGTTTCCATTAAAGGATTCAACTCATTTTTGGGATATTTATGAGTTATAGTTGCAGATTATGTTTGATTGGGTTATGGATATAGATAAAGTTATAAACTTTATCCATTAAGTCCTTTGATAGATTTGGATCTGAAATTTTAAGCCTTGATATGAATGGATTAAGTGCTTAATGAGAAAAAGGCTTCCACATCATAAAGCGTGATGTGACGAAGTTAGGTCGTGATGTGAGTGTTGGACTGGATTCGCGACTGTATTTTAGCCTTGTGATCGTGACGCCCCCATTAGCTATTCGCGACACGTTGAACATTATCGTTAAGTTTTTGACCAAGTTGATTTTTGGTCAAGTTTGGGGGATTCAAGTTGTATACTGAGGTTTGACCTCTGATTGTTATTTAGGTGGTTTATGTTGCATATCCATTTGAGTACGTGAACGTCTGATTATTCATATTTTAAGTCAGGTGGTTTTATCACTATATCATGTATGACATTGTATATCTAGAGTGGTAGGTTGGATGGGTACTAATAGGGTGTGATTGTGTGCTAAATTGGTTAGTTTATTTGCTTGGTATGTATTGATCATAAGGGGAGTTAGTTGTAAGCCTTCAATGCCATTAATAGGATAACTGGAAGTCTAATAGGTCTTTGGGATAAGGGTTTTATGCCTACAGGCCCACTGAGGTGTTGACTCTGAGTTGGTTGGAAGTCTAACATGTCTTTATGATAAGGGCTATAAGCTTATATAGGCCTACTGAGGTGTTAAATATGAGTCTTGTATGTATGCATTATATATGTGATAAAATCGTCAATTTTTGACAAACTTAAAAACTTTTGTGTTAATATCCAATAAATTATTTATACATGTTTATTTTGTCTTAATCATATAATTTTTATCCTTCAAGGTAGACAATGTCATCCCAAAACATCCTACCTTGTTTGTCGATACCTAAAGATCGGGGTGCTATTCCCAAGCACCATGAATGCCACCTCAATTGGAATACTCCCTGTATCTCGTTTTTCTTCTTATTTTTTTTATCACATTCAACATGGGAACCCGAATCGAGAGATTTCTACGGTACCTATAAAGTTCAGGGAGGTTTTTTCACCGGTACCGCCTTGCAACCTCACCCATCCCAATCTTGCAGACGATACCACACGTTTCCACCCTTATATCTTTGTATTTTTTTTCTTTTCTTTACAACTTAAGTCAGACTCACTCATTCAATAAAAACCTTTATACAAGCGCGCACACACACACACACACACACACACATATATATATATATATATATATATATATATATATATATAATCAAGATCAAATATAAAGTAAAATATTTGGTAGCAGGAAGAGTAAGAATTGCATCATTTGCATGTTCTTTGGTCAGTCAACAAAATGAATCATTACGTGATACAAAAATAACGTGATTCATAAAAGAAAATTCTCGGAAAAAACTTTGATGATTAATTTTTTTACTGGATCAAGTTTTGATTCACTTTTTGGACAACTTTAGTGAATATATATATATATATATATATATATATATATATATATATATATATATATATATATATATATATATATATATGGTGAGTTGTTGTGAAAACTTAAAGATTTGTGGGAACTCGTAATCCGCTTATCATTTTTCATAACTAAGCCCATAAATCTTCTTTAAATGGTGCGTGTAACCATATATAGGCTCAAAAAAAACTCTAACAATTTTTTTTGAAATGTGCATGTATACACAATCAACAGTTATATGAACTGCGGGACACATGATTATCCGTAGTAATATTGATAATCAGCACTTATATGGACTGGACACACAATCCATATAACTATTGATTGTCAATATTACTACGGATAATCATACGGCTGCAGCTCATATGTGACAACCCGATATTTCGACTTTATATAATGACCTAAAAAGTCAAATATTGTAGCTACCTTTGAAATAATGAAATTAACTTCGAGAATTAAATATGTAAAAGTCTTTATAAGAATACCTATTATGTTAGATATTGTGTCAAGGTTTACAGAAATACTAAGAACACTAAAATCTGAGTTATAACGAAGAAGTTATGACCATTCTAAGATTTCCGACAAAACTGACAACACCGATTAAACGAAAAACACGAAGTTTCAATACAATAGCATTTAGCCTTAAGTATCTAAATGAAAGTTATAGATAACATTAAACCATGAGCGTACACAAAAAGAACGTCCAAATCTGACTTCGTTTGAGGAAGTTATGATTTTTCAAGATCCGAATATAGCAGTAGACAGCTAAAAAAAATCGAAATAGAGCTCGAGAGACTTTTGACCAAAACAACCTAAATGAGAATCGAAGGTCTCAACATTAGTAGCGCAACGGCGAAAATTCTGACGAAAACGAACATCGGATGAAGAAGTTATGGATTTTATACGGACTTTTCGTGTCCCGGCCCGTTAAAAATAAATAATTAAAAATAAATTCAAAATTTGTCGCTGCAGTCTAAACGAGAGTTGTAGATCATATTTTTAGCTACGTGTGCATATAAAGAACGTCGAAAATGGAGCTCGTACGCGAAAGTTATGGATTTTACAAGTTCGAGGTCCAAAATTCGAGGCTGTGAGATTTGCCACGACATGACACTGTTTTGCCGCGACCCGGCAAGTGACTGAGGGCGTCCCATCAATGGTAGAGGATAGAATTGCTCCCCACGACGTGGCACACCCTTGACACGACGTGGCACTCAAAAATACCCCCTATAAATAGAACTCTTGGGGTGTCGGGTTTAGGTGCTCCATTCTTCCCTCTCTCGTGCTGAAACTATGTGGTTAAGCTCCCGAAGCCCTCCCGAAGCCCCGGTTTTCACACTCAAGTTCCGAAGGAAGGTTCTACTCTCCCGAGATTCCCGAGAATCCCGAGAAAATCGACTTTCACAAGCTGAAGTTCTGCTCGATTTTCATCTCATTTTCCCCAATCAATCAAGTGAGTTCATACCCCTATAAACTATACTTTCAAATGTTTATCACTGCTTTTTATACACTTTTAAGGGGGGGGGGGAATACAAGTAAACACACGGTTATTATCGTGTGTAACATAAAGTTTCAATATATACTCTTTTCTATCAAGTGAATCATATGTGATTCATAACTACTACATGTGAACTTTTGTATGCAATATATATTCACGATAACATCTTGTCTTTTGGAAATAAAACATTTATATATATATATATATATATATATATATATATATATATATATGCGAATCAAACCCTTTATTTATACTTGAAGTATATGTGATCATTTATGTTACTTTAGATGTTATACTTTACATAACAAGTGAGCATTACACTAGGATTTACTATACGAACGAAACACACACTTTGAATAACTATAATAGGTATAGTTTACGAGGAAATCATGAACATTTACATACTAGAAATACTATATCAAAGAGATACTTTCATATTCAGGAACAAATGGACATTTTCATACGTAAATCTGTTTTATACTAAGTTTTGTGAAACATTTCACGTACCTTCGAGTATGCATTTTAAGTCCTGTATTATATACCATAATCCCTTGTAGGGGGAGCGTGATACTTGTGTATAGATCTATACGGGATTGACAATCCCGCACGTAAGTTGTTAGCTACAGCTAGGCCTGCAGGCCTGAGATGACAAATGTCATAACATTTCAACGCTTGAAGAACGTTGTTACAGGCAGTCTGGGTCATTAGTATGGTTATAAAACTCACATGGAGTATTAAGAACTTATTGATTTACCGGGTTATCAAATGCCTTAGTGCTTTTATACTTACACAAATACTCTAGGCATGAAAAACACGATTGCATTTCAGTGTTGGAACTTTTAAACTACCACACACTTATGAACGGATATTGGATTTATAAAAGAAAACCTTCAAAACAGTCGAGTCTTTGTAGAAGACTACTTTTATACTAGTAGGAAATATTGGATTTCCTAGGAGTCTTTCGAAACATCTGCAAACAAATTTCATTTGATTTTATTTAAACATTGTCACTAAATACTTATGAACTCACCAGCTTAAATGCTGACCTACTCTTTCAAAACTCCTTGTATTTCTCAGGGATTCAGTAATACAGGTAAACTACTGCTTTTGAAGAAGGGACGTTGCGGCGTTAGTTTAATTTTATTTTGACAACATATTGTAATTGATATTTTGGAACCTGTAATACCTACAAACGATGTAACTTTTTCAATTATATATATGTTGGTTGTGTTTACTTTCTTTACTATGTATTCAACTGTTTCGATACTACATGAAGTCATCCGCCCTCGAACGATTCCGTCGTTCTGGTTTGGGGGTGTGACATCATATAACTGATGATTATCAATATTACTAAGGATAATCATACATCTGCAGTTCATATAACTGCCAATTGTGCATGCATGCACATTTCAAAAAAAAAATTGTCAAATCTTTTTTTTTGGACCATGGATATGCCTTAGTCGTTGGTCTAGGAGTGTAAATGTGTTTTCGGTTTTGAAAAATGATGAGCGAATTACGAGTTCTTGAGTTCCCGCAAAATCTTTAAGTTCTTAATAAAATTTACCTCTCTCTCTCTCTCTCTCTCTCTCTATATATATATATATATATATATATATATATATATATATATATATATATATATATATATATATATATATATATATATATATATATTATCTTTACTATCTTATAAAATAAATCTACATATTTCTATCAATAGATTGAATATAATAATATTATTTTTTTAAGACGTCCAAACCATTAAGCTAATAATACAAGTAACCACTAATAAAATAATATTATAATTTATGTCGTCCAAATGATAATACAGTAATTACAAACATCCACAACAATGCATATATATATATATATATATATATATATATATATATATATATATATATATATATATATCTTATTTTATTGTGGCGCGTCTCATATCTGTTCTCATATTTCAGTATTATCTAATTTAGTTGAAAGTCTCTTTCAAATTCCCCGAATTTTATGTAAAAAAATTTATTCAAATTTGAAAACTCAATGAAATTCGGAAAGAAACCACAAATATTAATGTGTTCTCTCTCATTTTCTAGAAACCCTGATCTCGACAGCCGCTTAACCACCATTGCACATCCATCTTCGTCTCTCTGTCACCACTATTTACTATCATCATATCTCTCCTTAATTGTTCAATAGGTTGTTCTTCTGGAAACCTTGAAGGAGTATGTGGAACCGATTAGCAAAAACGTTCTCTTTTCCATCATTCCTACAACCAAGGCCAACACACCATCATCTGACCACTAGCTCACCTCCAGCAACCCTATCTGTCACAACCATCGCACCTCCATAAACCATAACTACCAACGACGAAACTTATTCCCACCCTACTTCTTTCTTTAGAAACCCTAAATCCTATCCCTCTCTTTCATGCTTGTCGACCTCCGCCTGTGATTCTCTCTACTGCAATCGAAGTAGCCAAATAGGTCTTCAGTGACGCGAATCTAAAACCTAATATCCATGTTCTTCATAAAATATAGTATCTAAATGTACATAGAGATGGTGGAGTAACCTTCACACACCCACTGACATGGCTGTCACCACCAGAAAACGATGGTGGTGCTACCTTTTATCTACTTAAGAAAACATTTACCAGGTAATGATTTTGATAATGTGCATCACATTTTTATTACTCAACTACTTATAAATTCGATTTTTTTATTAGTTATAACACATACTATGTTCATGAATTCGATTTTGTACTACTCAACACTAATACTGGAAAAATGATGGTGTAAATAAGGTATATGTTGTTCTAAAAATACAAATTACTCTAATTTCATGTATTTTGCATAAATATAATTCTTAAAAAAGATGGCAATTACTCTAATTTCATGAATTCGACCAGGTGCCATAAATGGTTTTTCCAGATTCCAGTTTAATGGCATACAATTCTTAAAAAAGATGGCAATTACTATCTTGTTGTTCCATATAGATCAAGGTATTTGAGTTTTGATATTCTCAAAGTTTGTTTTTATAGGAATCCATCGCATGATTTATAATAAATGTGTTTTTGTCTCTTTTCAGTGCTTTACATGAATTTGATGTTCCGCAAACACTCCTGCTACTCTATATCGACTCAAAATAGGTAAAACACCCTGATCGCCCTTTCTGTATATCTTTATATGTGTGTGTTTGAAAAAACAGAATGAAACCTCTTTGATTTCGAATTTCACGAATTGCACAATAGCTTTTTTTCCCAAGGGCTTTGCTGATCTGGTTCATAGAGCATTCAAGCTCGGATTTCTTGTTTTCCATATTTCAAGTTTCAAATTGATTCCACTCTCCTAGGATTTTTTTATGGAGGTATGCATGTTGATAAAGTATGTGATTCCTAATGTCCGATATGATCCTACACAGTATGTGATCTATGTTTTTTTCTATATTTTTGATGCAAAGAAGAGAAACCCAAAGAAGAAAGAAGGGAAATGATAAGAAAATTATTGTACATTTATCTATTTTAAAAAACCGTGGCTGGTTTTTTTATCAATAAAGTTATCCATGATTTTCTTTACCAACTTTGGAGGTTTCTTGGTTTTAGTTTTTATGTTAGTTTTACTCACTCCTAATATGTACCTTTTTTATTATCACTTGAATAATGTTCCTTGTCTTTATTAATATTTACATTGCTGAGAAACATCAATGCTAATGTTGTTGGAAACAAAAACGACCGAAAAGAGGTAATTATTGTCTTTCTAGACCACAATATCATGACATTGCATTAAAAAGAAGAAAATATTGTCATTCTTTCAATGTTGGCATGTATTGTCTTTGTTACACCAGTAGTTATGAAGTAGTGATGGGAGCAGCCAACCATATATTGTAGTAGAAAATAGAATTCAGTTTCGATAGAGTTTGTGTTTTCTGTGGGTGGAGCCAACTAAGAATAGCTACCACTATACTGCTTTTGAGCTTAGCAAAGAATATGTTTTTTTTAAAGGCAAAACAAACAACAGAATAAATAAAAGCCAGCTAGGGGCAGAACATAGTAAAGACAACAAAAACACCAACAACACTAAGCCCAAAGAAAAGGAAAACATAGTTATAGAGAACCAATAGTTCTGAAACACCAAACCAAAGCGAGGGTAAAAAGAACCAGCACCAGACATACACAAGCCACAGGCAACACAAATCACCACCAATCCCAAACCATCAGAGATCAACAGTAAAAGGCGCTAAGGGGAAAATCTGAACAATGCAAAGGGGCAAGACAGTAAAAAAACCAACATGACAGCAATCCTAATAGTAACTAGGGGCAAAATGGAAAAAAGCAAAGCAAGAAACAGCAACATTGGGGCAAAAACTGACAAACAAATCGAGGGAGCCAAAGAACAGCACATGTAGTAATAGATGCAAACACCTTAACTGTAAAGAGAGCACCAGCTAGCCAGGAAAAGAAACCAAAGAAACACACGCCAAAAGACAACCCACGCAAGAAACCCCCAACAACACTGAAAAAAATATGTATTTTCCTTTCTTGGGGACTGGTAATAAGTTTATTATTATTATTATTATTTAAAACCTTTTTTTGTTTGCATCTCTGTTTGCTTGTAACTTCATAATGCTTTCTTCGATAATCAATAACTAGAATGCTTTTTTCAACATTTTTGTAATCACCATTGAGCAAAAACATTGTGGGCTTTAGCTTGAAATCGACAATAAGATTATCATTAATAAGCAAAGTCTAAGATCATTGGATATTAAAAATTCAATCTTATGTTTTGTTAAGTGTGAGAATACGATGGAGTTCCTTGTTTAAGAAACGATTAAAACGTAATAAATATTTATGTTGCTTTCTATGTGAATGATTGTGATTTTAGTCAAAATAAATATTTACACAAGTGTTCTGAATGTCTATTTCTTTTAAAAAAGATCATCTTCAGTTTCTTTTTTGTTTTTTGTTTTTTTTTTTGTTTTAAATTTCCAAATTCTATATATGTATTGTTATATTGTATCGTTATATTGTCATAAAAAATAAAAATGTATTTTATGAAAAAAAAACGTGATTTTGTGACATTTTTTTCATGAGATTTGATGCCTAAAAATCCATTGACTAATATAATTATTTAGTCGACATTGCTATGTGTTGTCAAAAAAATCAAAACCAACCCAACCGAATGAGCTTCGTTTTTTTTTGTTTGTTTTTTGGAATATTCTTTTTATTTAATAAAGAAAACTTGATTTGAATTTGTCTATTTAACTAGACTCAATAATCGAAAGTGAATAAACTGAATCTTATTTGATTTAGTTTCATTTTATATTTACATTTTTAAGTTGCATCTTTCATGAATACATTGTATCTACCCTAATAAAGTAGATTGCTCAAACATTCGTTGTCATTTTTTGTTTTTTTGTTAATTATATATCGATACAAAAGTCTTAAAGATAGTAACAAACAACTATTAATTGAAAAAAATAATGTCATTCTTCAAAAGAGTAAACTATTTGTTTTAAAGAAAACTATCGGTCACATCATCCCCACATTAAAAACGCCACCTATGACCCTGCTACTAACACTTATCATCTAAACCCTACACCTTAAACCATAACTCTTAAACCTTAAACCATAACGTAAATTTAGATATATGTTGATGCATTTCATGTTCTTTGTAATATCACATGTTTATAAGGAAATTATCATTGTCTGTCAAAATGAAGCTAATAGACAACAAGAAACTACTCACCGAAATGGAATTAATTGACGTTCGCCTAAACAAAAACTAATCATCGACCAAAAACTATTTTGTCACATAGGAAACTTTATGTTGCAGTGTCTAGAGGGACATCATGTGATAATATAAATGTATTAGTGAATCCTGCAAAAGGTTCAACGATGACAAAGTCTATACCTCAAATCTGATGTATAAAGAAATATTGCGTGATTATACAATCAACCATTAGTAACTACATGTATGTTGTTTTGCGTTTGTCTTTTTTAGTTATTACAACTAGATGATTAAAATTAATGAAAATTTTAATATGTTTTAAACAAATTTATACAAATGGTCCATGTGGTTTCCTAGATTCTTAGTTTTCGTCCCGAAAAAAAAAACGAATTGCCGAAACAAACTATTCGTCGCCCATCACATTGCGCGGGTAGACGGCTAGTGTGTGTGTATATATATATATATATATATATATATATATATATATATATATATATATATATATATATATATATATATTAAAAAAATATTATATGATATATAACAAGTTATATATTATAATATCCTATAAAAAAATTAACAATAAACACTAACCACACAAACTTTATAAGCATAAAGCCTACATGAAGGACTACTGACATGTCGTATAATTTGGATGCTTGAAGTCGATAGACAAATTTGGTCCTCGTATAATTTGGATGCTTGAAGTCGATAGACAAATTTGGTCCATTTATAGGCTTATAACCGGTATTAGCTGGACATTGGTATAGCCAAGTAATGTAAATAGGTTTCAATATGTTTAA
The DNA here is from genome assembly GCF_051521515.1 of Lactuca serriola. Classification (NCBI taxonomy): domain Eukaryota; kingdom Viridiplantae; phylum Streptophyta; class Magnoliopsida; order Asterales; family Asteraceae; genus Lactuca; species Lactuca serriola. The sequence goes on along the minus strand of NC_136409.1, from coordinate 235,440,464 downwards.
TTAAACTGGTAAGATTTGAGCTCATTTATTTTGTGTAGTTTTTTTTCTTGTTTTTTTAATTATATATATAAACTAGTTTATAACATGTGGAAACTAGGGATGAGATTAAAATCGGACTGTAATTGGAATCGGACTGGAACCAAAATATATAAAACTGGTTCCGGTTCCGGGTTTAAAGAATGATTTTATCCGGGTTTGGGTTCATCGGATCCGAGTAAACCGGAACCACTTTTAGGGGTCGGAACCGATTTTTGTGAAAAATTTAAAACATTCATATCTCATTCGTTCCAAGTCGGATTGACATGTCGTTTTTGTACATGGCGTACCAAGCTTTACGTCTCCTGTAGGGACCTAAGTCCCCGTTATGATTTTGATGACCTACATCATGTGTAGGTGATTACTTACGCTCCGCGTAGGACCCATTTTCCAAAATAAAATAAAATTAAAGTTTTAAGAGATGTACTTGCAGAAACGGGTGTTACAGTTGAAAATCCTATGTACTCTTCATGTTTCCCAACCCGATCCTCTTAGTTTCTTTTTATCACATGTATCGATACGTAGGTATATATGATGTTTGGATATGATGATGAGATTCAATGAAATATAAGCCATTAAATGTTTTAAGGTCAGTAGTGACTATGTTTATGTTTACGTTTATGTTTCATTTGTCAGTTATGACATCCCAAGTTTTTAAATAAATCAATGAAAAATGTTTCCTCATAAATACTTTTATGGGAAAAGTTCAGCAGTTATAAATAAACTATGTTTTAAAATAAGCATAAATAAAAATGTATTTTCTGACTATGAAAATGGTGATGTTACAGTTGGTATCAAAGCATTACTTTAATCGAACTAGAAATATTTGAGAAAATCTATACTTAAACTTAGAATTCTAAGCAATGGTCGTGAGGCGTGTGTCAATTTTATTTTTAGTATACCTGAATTGACACAAACACTAGCTTACTTTAGGATAAGGTGCCTAATTTGTTGCTATGTGCTAAATGATTAACAACATGCTTTAGGTTTCCTAACTTGCTATTACTTGACTATATTTAAGGCATGTTGCTGACATGGATTATGAAACATTAGGTGTCTAGGATTCTAAATGTTTAATTACTGTATTAAAATTGCCATATAACTTTTAGGGGGTAATAAGGAGGATCATGTGTCTAAACATAAGTAGAATCTTCTCTATCATAATGTATTCTCAATTCTGAGACCCTGAACGGTTGTTCCGGTGTAGATAACATCATGGTAAAGATACAAAGTGGATTAGGAAACGGTAATGGAAACCGACAAACATAGCCTCGTACGAATGAGTGTGCACCTAAATACGTGCCAATAGTTGAACCTGTCATGATGACAGGAGTCCAAGTAATAATTCATGTCATGTTAGCCGAGTAAATGGATGAGGTGATACAAAATGCTACTGGATAATAGGGATGAACCTACTGTACCAGTTGTGCAACCTGAGTTGAATGAGGAATAGCCAAAGGAAGGAAACTATATTTGGACTGTTTGCCAAGCTTAACCACGAAGGGTTAGGAGGAACAATCCTGATAAGGAAATTGAAAAGGATGGATGCAAGTACAAAGACTTCATGGCTTCCAAACCACCAAGTCTTTCTGGTAACTCAACACTGGTGGAAGTAATGGACTGGATCTTTGAAATAGAGATGGTGTTTGAAAGTTGTGGTTGTAGCAACAGGCAGAAGATTGTCCTTACATTAAGACAATTGAAGATTAGAGTACTAAGCTGGTGGAAGCTATTAGTTGGTACTATACCGAAAGAAGAAGCCATTAAAATGTCTTGGGAGAACTTCCTTGAAGAGTTATAACTGCAATACTATTGTGAACAAGATCTTCTAGAGATCAATAATGTATTCCAGAATCTAAAGAAAGGCAAGATGAGTGTCAGTGAGTATGTTACAACTTTCACTGAAAAGAAGAAGCTAGTTTCTAACTTGGTCCCTACCGAACTTTCCAAGGTAAACAAGTTTTCTATGGGACTACGAACGAATTTTGGTCCAACGATGAAGCTAGCGACCATTCTGAAAGCAACCATTTAAGTGGCTAGGAATGTAAAGACCCAGATAAGGGAGAAAGGTTTGGAGAAAGCTGAAACCATAGATAAAAGGAAGTTTGAGTGATAGTCAAGGCCCGATAAAAAGAGTAGGTTTTCAAATTCCAGACCCAACGACAAGAGGTCTGGGGATAACACTAAAGCCAAGTGGTGTGAGAAGTGCAGGAAGAAAGAATTTAGGAGATGAACCAATGAAGTTACTTGCTTCAACTTTGGAAATATTGGTCACTATGTCAGTAATTACACCGAAAGTGTGTGTTACAAGTGTGGAGAAGCAGAGCATCTTAGGAATGACTGTCCAAAGAGAAATGAAGCAGCAAGGCCAAATGCTCCACAAATCCAAAGGCAAGAGCATTCCAGATGATTCTTGATGAAGCAGATGACACTTCAGAAAATTAAGAATAAGGAGTTGCTTGTCCCGAGTCCAAGATATGAAATAGTCATCCTATATAGATAGTATTATGTTATGTAACCTGATAGAAAAAGGCCATGATGTATGGTGAACTTGAATGACATTGTAATCATTTTCAAGAAGTAATACAATCCCTAATTATGTTATATGACTTAATGCGATAAGATGTTGTGCGATTTTCTTGTATGGTGACTTGGAGAACTGCGATGCAATTCTTGGGACGAGTATGAGTAAGTGTGAAAAGTAGTAGACACATATGTTACCAGAAGCACAAGACTCACACTTGGATCAGGAAGAGTCACAAGGTTACTGAGGCACTAGTAGTTAAGTTTGTTTCGTTTGCTTCCATCATTACAATCATTTTGATAAATGACTAAGAAGATGATTGTTATTCTGACCTTAGTGGTCATGATGAATCGATTCCAATAAATCTAAGTTTGTTACTTGGTTCAGAGAACCATGATCGATGTTGTATCTGACTTTAGTTAAAAGATCGAAGGAAAGACGATCGAAGCGATCGATAAAGTATCATGGTCGTCGTTAAGACTAAGCAGACTGTAGCTAGAAATACTAAATATTATGATGTGATTATATAACATTAGAACATGAAGGGAAGTGTCTTCTATGCTCTATTCTAGTTGTGAGTCTAGCCATTACTGTTGGATTAGTGTCTAAGTCCATAACTATTTTGGTATGTACTTGACCCGATGGTGCATGGTCCTTTTGGGTTGCCTTCACCAAAACAACTTAATTGGAGAAATAAATAAAGAGAGAGGTTATTATGATTTATTAATATGTTATAAGAATAATATATTAAAGGAGAAATCATATTTGTTTAATTAATATTGGTCAATAATTAATTAAGAATAAATTTTGTGATCAAATGTAATTAATTAAACTAGAGGGGCTGAATTGTAATTATGTGATAGTTGCAAAATAGGGCAATGGTTATCCTTGTTAAAGGATGGACAAATTCAAGGATAAGGATATCCTTAAAATCATCCAAGGTCCAAGAGATAGGGATTTTCAAGGCTTATCTTATGGTTGCTTGATGGGCAAGTAACTAGATAAGGATAAGGACTGAAACCCTAATCCCAACCCTATATAAAGACCCCTAAGGCCTTAGGATTTCGTGCACTTGATCCCTAGAGCGTCTAAGGACAAGTTTCTACCTCTCTCCTCTCTCTTTATACCTTCTCCATTTGCTCTTGGTGTTTGTAAGCCATTAGAGGAATGACACTTGTGACTCTAAGCCTTCCAAAGTCAAGTCAAGGAGGAATTGGGATTGTTATTGCTACATAACAATCAAGGTAATATCCTAAACCTAATTATATGTTAATATCGATTTCCATATGCTAATATTAGGGTTTATAGTCTTGGATTCAAAGCATGTACAATAGAGAAACCTAGATCCAAGCATTAGGGTTTGTATGAGCACATAGGATGTTCTTAGGACCAAAACTCATCAGTGGTATCAGAGACTAGACTGGTTTCTATTGTATTGATGCTTAATATGTATAAAAAAATTCAATTGTATGAACTTGACATATTAGGGTTTATTGCCAATAAACCCTAAGAGGCTAAAGTTTTTTTTTCGAGATTAGGGTTTGCAAACCCTAATTTGCAAGAGTTTGAATAAGATCTTCAAATCCTTTCCTTAAACCCTTAAATTTCGAAATCTAGGATTTGTTTTAATCCCTTGATTTTCGAAATTAGCCTCCTCCCCAAGATAAGATCCTAAATTTTAGGGATTTGGATTATCCCATATCTTGTAATTATCCTCTAATTGTTAAATATGGTAATTATAAATTTTGCATTATCCTATCCTTATTTTCGAAATCTATAGAGATAATTAAGGGATTAGGATATCTTAAATGTATAAATGGTAATTATCCTCATGATTTAGATAATCTCTTATGATTTAATAATTAAATTAATAGTCTAATTCAAGATAATTATTAAATCAAGAGTTTTAATATTTAATTTTTTTTAATTTAAATGTCATAAATTCGAAATTTTTAAGAAAGATTAAAACTAAATTGTTTTGAAAAGTTTCAAAACTTGCCCTCAAGTTTTGTAATTTAAATTTTGATTAATTGTTTAATTTTGATGTATATTTAAATTCTAAACCCTAATGTTTTGAAATGTTTCAAAACTTGCCCTCAAGTTTTGGAATTTAAAAGTTGATTAAAAGTTTAATTAGGAATGTTAAATTCTAAAACCTTATTATAGTTTTGAAAAAGTTCAAATGACACCCTTATGGTTTTATTAATTAATTAAGGTGTATAATTTAAAGAGGTTTAAAAATCCATAAAGTTTTTGGTTTAAAATTTAATTGAATTAAAAGTATAATTGTTAAATTTGACCACCTGATATTTTAAAAGTGTAAAATACACCCTATACTATATATAACATTAAAAGTCTAACACTATATATATGTATGAGTAAAAGTCAGTCTTACCGATAGTAGGCCTCATTCACGAAGCTAGTCTATAAGGGGTGTTTAAGGAAATTGCCTATAAAATGTCGATTGAATGGGTATCCACTCTTACCCACCGCACTCTTGACTAGTGGAGGGTCGTTAGCCGAACGGGTAGGATGGGACAAAACCTTCCATTATAAGTATAATGAATTACTAAAGTAACTAAATGTTTTCATAAAATTCCCAATCTTAGTTACTTAGGCAAAATTGAATTGATGCAATTCCATGAAATTACACTTTGTGCCCTTGCGAAGACGTTAGTGGAGCGTGTGTGGTTTACCGGCACACTAAATGGTTCTAAGCAAAGGTAGCAAAGGGTGACTTAATGTTTGTCATAGTTCGGTGGAGCGTGTGTGGTTTACCGGCACATAGAATAGGTGACTGTAACATGTGAGGGCACCATGTAAATTCGCATGGTTATTCACACCCGCTTTGTGATCCTCGGCATCCCAGTCACAAACAAGAGGGGCATATCGAGATTTAAACATGCCATTGAAAGTTCAATGAATCTCAAAGGATCTAGGAGTTTTCATAGATTTAAAACTTAAATTTCTTTTTCGTTTTTCGTGGTGGAAATTAGTGAATCGTCATTCACTTACCTTCAAATATTCTGCAATTAGGGTTACAGCATCCCTCTCCCGAGTTGTAGAATATTGTGTTGGGTCCTAGCCTTAGTAACTCATTTGGGTGATTTACTGAGGACTCAATCACTCAACTAACTTGAATTCGTTTTCTCCCGTTTTGTAGATGTCAGAGTTCGACAACTATGGTTTTCCTAAATCCCGTGGAACAAGCCTTCCACATGAAGACGATATTCCACGATTCGATCGAAGAATAAGAAATCATGCTTCACTTCCTCCACCTCCTCCAATTATTCTCCCTAACCCACAAGTTCAAAGGCTTGAAAAGTTCAAGATCACTCAAGCCCTTTTGGCAAGTAAACATAAAGAAGGAAAGTCGGTGTGTGCACACGTCCTAGGGATGAAGTCACACATTGATAGGTTAAGAATGATGGGATCCGTTGTCTGTGAGGAAATGGCTGTTGATTGGTTTCTTCAGTCACTTCCTAACTCATATAGTGAGTTCGTAAGAGAGTACTATATGATGAACCGTGACGTGAACCTTATAGATCTCACCTATATGCTTATTGCTGCTGAATCAACAATGGTTTGGCGCAATAGAAAAGCAAAATTGATTGGTGAATCTTCCTTCAAGACCTTTATGGATATAGACAATGACAACGAAAGACATGCTATGATCGAAAAGTTTGATCATAAGAGAAAGGCAATGTCTGAAGTAGTTCCATGTCATGTTCCAAAAGAGTCAATTTGCTTTTATTGCCAAGAGAAAGGGCATTGGAGACGAAGCTGCCCCATTTACCTAAGAGATCTAAGAGATGGGAGAGTCGAAACGTATGGCTCTAATATAGGTAAAATCCATTAACTAACTCTTTTAAGCTTCTATTCTAGCTTCTTAATACATAATGTGATAAGATTACAATTGATGTTTTGTAGGATCGAAGAAAAGAAAGGAAGCTTAAGGGAAGAAGAGAGCAGAATCTAACCATGAAGGAATGGATTTCGACCGCATTTCTCGAAGATTAGATTCTTGAGCTACTATTTAGAGTTAGAATTAGATTGCTAAGAAAGATGTATTAGCATAGTTTCTCAATGAATTGCATTGTAACGACAAATTTTTCCGCAATAAAATAAATTTTGATTTTATATTATTTATTTATCCTTGCAATGGCGTATATGAAAAATTGATGTTTGAATATTAGCAATAATGGATTTGGTTCTTATGGAAAGTCGAGAATTTACCAAATAGGGAGAGTTTCTCATCGCCCAAGTTTCAATTGGACAGAAACTTGGAATCACGCAACTTGGTTGCATGATGAATGAGAAATTTCATATTTGGAAATTAGAATAATTTGTTGACAAAGTGTCAAGTGAAGGACTAGGAGATCGAGCACACAAAGTTGCGTGTTGATCAAGTCCACCATAAGAGTAACAAAGAAATTCATCATGATTTACTAAAGGTTTAGTAAATGTGATTATACTTACAAGATTAAGTGTAATTCTAGATTAATTGAAAAAAAAAAAGGTTTAAATCAATAGTAGAACGAATAAGAAGAATCAAGTAGGCAGAAAGATAAAAGTTTCTCCATTCTAAGAAGAAGGGAGAGTACCTTTTATGCTTTATGATGGGTCTTAATGATTAAGAACCATATCTCAATTGATCCTCTAAGTAAATCTTAGCACAATTGTATGTTTAAGAAGATGAATCAAGGATTGAAGAAATGGTTAAATCAAGAAGTCTATCATACTTCGTTCCAATGACAAGTCTTAAAGTTAAGATTGTGACAATGAGTGAAAAGTATTAAAGGTTTATAATATTCATCAAATGTGGAAAGTTGTGATGTCTTGGATAAGACAAAGACCAACTAGAACCAATTTATGAAGAGTCTTGATAAAAGCTACACTAACTCTTGAATATTTGTTTGTCAAGAAATGTTTATTGACAAAAGGATCCTATATGTCAAGGAGTCAGTGGGAGTCTTAATGGTCTTGAAAAGTTTCAAGAACAAATCAAATAGACCTTATCAATCATCACTAGCACACGAGTTGAGGTTCACGACCTATCGTGTTGGCATCATTTTGTTTCTATGTCGTTCCAATTGAGTTAATTATGCATATGTTTTCTATGAGTTCTCATTTGAATGCATAAAAGGCAAGGACCTTGATCAATGGAAAGTACATTGATAAAAAATGTGAGCTGCTTAACTACTTGGAAGACATGGTGGGCAGCTGTGTTACCATCAAGGCAAGAAATCGAGATCAAGAAAGTTCGATCCATATGAGTTTGAATTTTTCGTAAACTTTGGTTTTGACAAATTCACATGAATAGGAACAAATACACCGTTAAATCTAAGTGTCATAAGATTTCCTCCTTCATGAAAATGATTGTGAGTAAATGCTTTCACTAAGAAAGATTTTAAGAAGATAGTGATTATAAAATTGCATTCTCGAATTCAATTATGGTTACGGTATCCCTTTCCATGATTTGAATTGTGAGGTTTGGCAATTAGTCTTAATTGTTTAGACACACATATGAGCTATCTAAGGCAAAGGTGTATAAGTTTAAAAGGCCTTGATAAAATATTATCAAAGCATTAAGTATTAGAAACATGAATTTAAGAAATTCAATAAGTATTGTTTTTCTGAAAGTTTAGCTGTTTCTGAATACATGTCGAAGCTAGTGGGAGCATAAGTGTTATGTTTATAATAATCATCAAGATAGTGGGAGCATAAAAGTTATAATTGTATGATTATTAAGGAAAGTATTTCAAGGTTAGCAATATTAATTATAGAAAACAAGAGTCATACTTTGCAAAGTTGTAAGAGTTGAGAGGTTGTTTTGCTATAATTAAGGGAGAGAATATTATGCTTCATTTCAAATCTAAAGGTTTAGGTTGAGAAATGTTAATAAATTTAGTCAAGGGTACATAGTGTGTTCTTAAAATTTCGATTATGATTACGACATTCCTCTTCACAATTCGAATTTTGAGAACATAGCAAATAAAACATTATGCGTCGTGTCCCATACGCTTCGAGTATAGGATCGATTGAAAATGCTTTAATGTTTGACCATTCTAAAATTTTCCAAATGTCTAGTGCATTTAGAGGGAAAAAGGACTAGAATCGGTTTAGACTAAAATAATTAAACAACTATCAAAGGACAATCCAAGTTCGACGAGGATTGGTTGCTTGTGAGTAGTTGGAAGTATAGTATTGGAAGATATGGAAATGTTTTCATATTGGATGGACCATATCGACATTATTAGGAATAGATAAGATTCTATTAAGAATAAGTTGTCATATGGAAAATATGGAAATGTATCCACATTGGGAATTGAATATTGATAATCTATGACTAGATTAGAAACTTTTATGCAAAAGGATGTTCAAAGGAATGTACTTTGAGTGAGAGACATCATATCTAAGGAATTTTCTTGTAACAATTTCCGATAAAAGACTTTGTAATATCATTGGCAATAGTCTTTGTGACTTTTGTGCAGTGACATTACGAAAGTATAAGTTGCATAGAATGTTAGAATCTAGCATATTCTATAAGTAGCAAGAACTTGATATTCTTTCACTTATGAAAAGGATTTGAAGTTGTGAAATGAGAATGATTGGAAATGTGTTCAATGTGATATATTTCACAAAGTAAGAACCATAGGTAAACATTGTGTGCATGCTAGGAGCATGGGACAAGTGTTGTAATTCAAGTAAGAAGTTGATTACCCGAAACGACAAATAATGAGTAATCAATATGGTGATAAATAAAAGGCGTTTTATTTATACTCAAAGGTTTGAGGCCATATGGGATTAGTATTATTCTTGTGTTTCACATTTGCATGTTTTGACTTCCAGAATAATTGAGTTTATTAAGAATAATCATATTATTCGAACGAGCCACAGTCATTCATATGTTGGAAGTAGATATGAATGAAGACTGTCGTGAATTGGTGTGTGGATTGTCTAAAGAACATTAGACATAAGCAAATGTTTGCTGCAACGTTCATGAGTGCTTATGAATATGAATTTGAGCATTGGATTAAACCCACGCTCACTTGGATCACTCCATGAATTGTATCACGAGTGATTGGTGAGACGATAACATCTTATATTCTTGAAACCGAGATGTGTGAGTTGTATCTTGCGAATCGGTTGCACATTGATAATATGTAAACGCACTAGTAACTTGGTGTTATAAAACATATTGTTGTGTGTGATTCGGTGCGTGAGTGCAAGCAAGAATTGTATCAAAGTTTATCCGTTCCTTTTATCCAAAGTAGGATAAAAGCGATATCTTTGGGCCCCTCGATGATTTAGTGATGACAAACGTAAATGCTCGGCCGGGCTGGGGCTAATTTGATTTGTTCAATTAGTCAGTCGTCATAAATCGGAATCGAGATATAGTACAAAGAGAATGATTTGAAATCATATCTCATATGATATCTAGAATGGAGGAATATATGATCCCTTATCTTAAGGACACGCGTATCTGATAGGATCAGAGTTGACAGCGGCTTTGGAAAGCTACAATTGCAGATCAGGATCTGAAGTCATACGCAGAATAGTTGTTAGACTTATCCAAGTGGGAGACTGTTGGATTAGTGTCTAAGTCCATAACTATTTTGGTATGTACTTGACCCGATGGTGCATGGTCCTTTTGGGTTGCCTTCACCAAAGCAACTTGATTGGAGAAATAAATAAAGAGAGAGGTTATTATGATTTATTAATATGTTATAAGAATAATATATTAAAGGAGAAATCATATTTGTTTAATTAATATTGGTCAATAATTAATTAAGAATTAATTTTGTGATCAAATGTAATTAATTAAACTAGAGGGGCTGAATTGTAATTATGTGATAGTTGCAAAATAGGGCAATGGTTATCCTTGTTAAAGGATGGACGAATTCAAGGATAAGGATATCCTTAAAATCGTCCAAGGTCCAAGAGATATGGATTTTCAAGGCTTATCTTATTGTTGCTTGATGGGCAAGTAACTAGATAAGGATAAGGACGGAAACCCTAATCCCAACCCTATATAAAGACCCCTAAGGCCTTAAGATTTCGTGCACTTGATCCCTAGAGCATCTAAGGACGAATTTCTACCTCTCTCCTCTCTCTTTATACCTTCTCCATTTGCTCTTGGTGTTTGTAAGCCATTAGAGGAGTGACACTTGTGACTCTAAGCCTTCCAAAGTCAATTCAAGGAGGAATTGGGATTGTTATTGCTACATAACAATCAAGGTAATATCCTAAACCTAATTATATGTTAATATTGATTTCCATATGCTAATATTAGGGTTTATAGTCTTGGATTCGAAGCATGTACAATAGAGAAACCTAGATCCAAGCATTAGGGTTTGTATGAGCACATAGGATGTCTTATGCCCAAAAAACCCAACAATTACATCATACGATGAAAGGTCATTAGAGCATGACCCATCGGTCTATTACGATAGTTGAGGTAAAAATCTTATCTTAGGTTAAGTCTATTCTAGAAGGAGTCTGAGTCTCCAATGAAGATCGAATTTTGAATGAAGAGAAAGGTGCAAGATTGAGCACCGTCAGCAGTCCAAAAGTCTAAGAGTTAGAAACTCATTTCAAAAGACATAAGAATTATGGTTATTACCTAGGATGGAAATGTAATGTATGGAGTCATTATGCAATCCTTGTTTTGTTGATGATTATGAGATGTAATCATTATAAGGGGGAGATAACTGTAACGTCCGTAATTTCAGGTTAGAGAATTAAAATATAATCATAAAAACAACATTTTGATAGAGGTTATTTAGGATAAATAATCTTAACTAAAGTTATAGTATATGTGACAAGGATTCGATATATATATATATATATATATATATATATATATATATATATATATATATATATATATATATATATATATATATGTAACATCCCAAGTTCAGGAGTGCAAGTTCAGGGTTCAAAGTGAAAATGTGAATGGTCAACTTGGCGAGTCCATGGGTGGACTCAGCGAGTAGGGTCGCGATTCTGGTCGCGTGTTAAGTGACCAACTCGGCGAGTTGGTGGCTGGACTCGGCGAGTTGGTGTTGTGTGGAGAAAACCCTAATCTCAGGGATTGAGCCCTATATAAAGAACATAATACCCTCTCCCCAGCCTCTTTGCTCCCCTTTGAAGTCCATAAACCCTAATTTTCGTGTGTGAGAGAATTAGATAGCATTTGGGTCTTGAAGGAGTGTTGGTTGAAGAAATCTTTGAAGATTAAGAGGCTTGGAGCAAGGGGCTTTGCAAGGTTTTGGCTTATTCTTCTGTTGGAGTCTTCTCTGGAGGTAAGGATTCGTTGCTTGAGCTGTTATCCATCTAGATATATCATTTGTGGGATTTTTGGGAATTTATCTAGTGTTATCTTGAGTTTGGAGGTTGGATCTGAGGTTGCTACCTCAGATCTAGAGTAGTGATGATCCAAAAGAGCATAAAGTCCCTGTTCAAGAGCTGTTGATGAAGCCTTTTAGTCCCAAACCTTAGCCAAGAGTGTATTATGCTTAGATCTCCTTGGATTCACGTAAAGTTTGCTACTTTACGTGATGGATGGCTTGTATAAGAGTAGATCTATGGATTTGAGACCCTGCATGACTTGGAAAGCCTCTGTATGAGTTAAGAACTAGTGGTACTCGGCGAGTCACATGGGTGTACTCGACGAGTTGCATGACGATGGGCAACAACTCGACGAGTTGGAAGAACAACTCGGCGAGTTGGTTGAAGATAGCCTTGGACTTGGCAAGTCTGTTCCTGGACTCGGCGATTCTGGTCGTGAGGTCCTAACCTTTTCTGGTTAAGCTGTGAATCGGTGAGTCAAGGGATGACTCAGTGAGTTGAGTAAGGTTAGACTCAGAGTTGCGGGACTCGACGAGTCTTGGGGCGACTCGGCGAGTTGAGTCGTGTTATGGGAGTTTCAAAGCATGGGGACTCGATGAGTCAGCGGGTTGACTCGGCGAGTAGAGTCAGTCAGGAGGGTTGACTTTGACTGAGGACTTTGACTTTGACCAAGAGTTGACCAGTTGACTTCCAGGGGTATTTTGGTAATTATGGGTATTTATTTGAGTTCAGTCTTTTGGTATTGATCAGTGGTGGAGTTCGTGTCGGAGGTTGGAGCAGCGTGATCTTATCCTTTTCAGTTAGCAGTTGCGAGATGAGTTATCCTCACTATATCAACAGGGTCTAAGACACTAAGGCCGACCCTTTATCGAATTGTAATCCGAGTATTGTTGTTATGTTATTGCTTTGCTATGTTGCATCCTGGTAGTTAGGATGGTATATGTTAGAGACCTGGTTAAGGTCGGTATCCTGGTATATAGGATAATGCTATGCTAGTGACCGGTTAGGTCGGTATCCTGGTTAGGATGATGTTATGTTATGTGATCTGCTAGATCGGTTTGGTTGGATGCGTATTGTTATATGATTATATATTTATGTGCACATGGTTGTTGGACTGGAGTTGGGTTGAGGCGGGTCCTGCTTTGTGCTGTAGGCCAACATACCCAGGGCGGACCGATTATCCCGCAGGCCCAGCGAGCGGTCCGGATAGGCTGTAGGCCCCACGAGGGCGGACCAGATGTGCCGAGGCTCGGAGAGTAGACCAAGCCGACTGAAGGCCTGGTGCGGGCAGACTAGTCATACTGTAGACTCAAAGAGTGGACCAGGTGGATTGAAGGCCCAGTGCGGGCGGACCAGTCACACTGTAGACTCGATGTATACGGCTAGACTCGGAGGGTGGACCAGGTGGACTGTAGGCCGGTGCGGCGGACCAGTCACACAGTAGACCCGAAGTGCATGGCTGTTCTGTATCGGTTATATGTTATGGTTATGATTGTATGGTGTTGGTATTTTGGGGGTATCTCACTAAGCTTTCGGGCTTACAGTTGTGGTTTAAATGTTTCAGGTACTTTAGGACCCCGTTGCAAGGCAAAGGCATGATCGTACCGCTCCTCGAGTTTTATGTGCTTACGATGTGGTTTATGGGAAATACTCAAATAATAAATGTATTGAAAACCTTTTTGTAATAACTTTATGAAATTGGGTTGTTTTTGAAAAGTTTAAATTGGTTGGAATTTTTAGAGTGTTACAATATATATATATATATATATATATATATATATATATAGAGAGAGAGAGAGAGAGAGAGAACTCTGAAATCCGACTTTGTATGAAGAAGTTATGCATCTTCGAAGCTTCGCGATTAACCGACACAACTATGTGGGTCGTAAAAAGTAAATTTTAGATAGATTGCTTATTAGCCTAAGCAATCTAAACGAAATTCATAGTAATCATAAAACCGAGCGTGCATGTAGAGAACGTCCAAATCTGACTTCATATAAGGAAGTAATGATTTTTCTAAGTTTAAGCACAGTAGTGCGGATATAGAAATAAAAATTCAAATCGATTGATTGTTAGACAAAACAATCTAAACGAAAGTTGAAGATCTCGTGATTAAGAGTTCGTCGTTATAAAGACAGTCGAGAACAAATTCCGTATGAAGGAGTTATGAATTTCACACAGACTTTAATAGTCTAAACCAGTCTAAATATGAATTTTAGTTAGAGCGAAAATTAGATGTTGAGACCTTAATGAAAGCTGTAGAGCTCGTCGAAAGGATTTTAAGGAGATAAAGAACTTCGAAAACGAAGATCGTATGCAGAAGTTATAGCCATCTAAATATTTGCAAGAAACTGCATGTACTGATGACGTGGCACCACCTGGTGGCACCATGTGGCGTGGTTGGGCAGCCGACTCCTTTGGCAGACATGATGATGTTGCACCACGAAAGCCGACACATGAAACCACAAATGGTGACACGTGGCAGCCTTTTAGAAGCAAATAGGTGGATCATGGAGACGGCGACACATGGCATGAATCTATGGAGCCATCTCACTCCGAAGGCGCGACGCGCCTAATAATGTGTGCAGCATGTGCCCTTGGGACTCTATAAATATTGGCCGATTTTCTTCTTATTTCCTCATCAATTCACTTCAAAACTCTCTGAAATCTCTCTAGTATTTGAGTTTGATTTTTCTCAACTTTTAGAACATTTTAGTATAAACTCTGGAGCTCTAAGAGCCCGACGAAAAAAAGTGTTCGAGTCGAAGTTATGCCCGCATAATTTCTCGATTTTTGATAAAATCTCTATAAGTTAAGCTACTCTTAATTTATTTCAAGTGTAACTTATATTATGTTAATAGTCGTTATTATGAACCTATAAACAAGATTTATCAGTAATTCCAAGCCATTCTACTGATTAATATACTTACGGGGATGATATCTTGGTTGGATTTAGTGAGGTGTTTAAAGCGGGATTTCCAAACAATATACTCCGTATATCAAACAGATCCTACCTCCGATATGATCCTACCTCGTTGTTCCTTACTTGATAGATCTTTATGTAGACATTGGGATTAGTGAGTAATCTATACTATCATTAGTCACAATGAATATAAGACTAAAACTTAGTGATATTCATACCTTGGTTGCGTCAAAAGGAAAAGCTAAGGTGTTAGGCGAAAGTATGCAAAAATCACTAGTCATCCACTTTTAACAAGTGAGTGCATAGTTATTTTCATCTTAAACATAGATATGAAGTATTTTCGATAATTAAGTGTTATATGTGCCAATTATCTGTATTGAAACTTTTTGTGTTCGATGAAACTATATAAGCTAATTTTTGTTAACCATATATGTATTTTTATACTTATAACATATGGGGTATTATAGGGTAAATGGAGATGAAAATAATGAAGAGAGCCCAAGACTTTTATAGTACTACCGAACTAGTAATGTAGTTACCTAGTAGGGTATCGATGATGTCCACAAACTATTTTAGACAAGTCACGTCAAACATGGGCAGGTACACAACCCATAGATGTTCATAAGTCAAACATGGATCGACCTATAACCTGTAGATGTTAATAAGCCATACACGGGCAGGTTTACAACCTGTAAGGTGTTATTTGTTTTTCTGAAGCCAAAATGTCTGCAGTTTGTGGACCATATCTGCAAGTCTCTGCGGCAGAAGAGGTGGACCAAATGTTTGCAGTCTACAATAAGAAGGTTGTTTGTTTTTAAAGTCTGCAGTTGCTGAAATAAACTGATTTTTCAAACTTAATTTCAAGCCATAAACATAAAAAATGCATTTTCAGCAAAAAAAAATTGCACATAATCATCATGATTTCACATTTCAGCAAAAAAACAACATATAAACACAATTATTTCACATTTTCAGCAAAAAAAACATATAAACACCATTATTTCTCATTTTCAGCAAAAAAACATATAAACATCTTATTTGACATTTCAACACAAAACAACACATATACATTACTATTTTAGCAAAATACATCAAGAATATTGTGTTTCAGCAACATTTAACAATAAATTAAGCAATAAATGCTACATTCATGAAGGTTTTCAGATTTCCAGCAACACCTAAAAGCAAAATTGATTTTTAGCACATTCAACAATTAAATTTAAGAATTAATGAGTATTTTCAACAAATTAAACAACTAATTTCATTAAAATGGAGAGTATTTCACCAAAAAAAACCTTCAATTTCATATTAAACAAAAAAAACCAGAAATAGGAAAGGTGCGAACCTGTTGTGTAAGTGAAGAACCGACAGTGGAGAAAAGAAAACCGGCGGTGGAGCTAGAGATCGTCTGCGGGAGCCGGTGGTGTGTCTGGACGGTGGCGATGAGATGAGGGGATGAAGCTAAAGAAAGACCGGCGGTGGAGGGACCAATCGATTATGAGGATACATCGCAAGGATTGGAGGCGATGGAGAAAGGAAAAAGAGATAAGCGATGTTTTTTTTGGTGTAGGTTAAAATGAGGTGCGAAGACCTTTAAAGACAGTAACCCATGTCTGCGCCAGGAAGACCTCGCGTAGACGTTTTTTGATCTGTGCACCTCCAAAAAACAAACACTCTGTGAGGGCATATGTCTACGCGGAACAAACAAAAGTGGTTGTGCAGATTTGCAAAAAAAAACAAAAAAACAAAAAAACAAAAAAAAACAAACAACCCCCAAGTGTTAATCGATTATACATGGGCAGGTTTACAACCTATAGATGTCTATGAACTTGTTTTCGGATCGATCTACAACCTGTAGGCATTGATGAAACATATACGAACAGGTACAAAACTTATAGGTGTTACTAAGTTATACATGGGCAGGTCTCTGACCTGTAGATGTTAAGGAACCACATACGAACAGGACTACGACCTATATGTATTAATAAATTGTTCATGTAGGTATTTTGTTCACCCCATGTTCTTCTTATTATCATATATTGCGAAGGAATCCCCTAGGAAATATTGTTCACTTAAAGATCCTTTAGGATAGTTCCCTTGAAATCATCGGTCTAGGATCAAGGAGTGAGAATAACGGGAATGAGTAATCAGGTTAATTGTCTGATGTGTATTATATAATTATAATGAATTAATTATAATATTGTGGGTTGAAAACCCTATGTACTCACCAGGTTATCCAACCTGACCCTCTTAGTTTCTTTGTATCACAGGTATCAATACAAAAGTATATGATGTTTTGATCTGATGAGAGATTCGAGGAAATATAGGCCATTAGATGTTGTAAGGCTAATAGTGACTATGTTTATGCTTCTGTTTCTTGTATCAGTTATGACATCCCAAGTTTTTAAATAAATCAATGAAAAACATTTCTTCGGAAATACTATTATGGGACATATTCCACAATTATAAATAAACTCTATTTTTAAATAAGCATAAATAAAAAAGTCTTTTATGACCATGAAAAGGGGGATGTCACATGTCTCAAGTTTTCTTTGTGGATGCCTTAATTTTATGAAGTGGTTGAAGAAAGCATATGGAAAGTGTTGGCGTTGTTTCAAAGATTTTAACCAAGACGGATTTGGAGGACGAAATACATTTTAAGCGGGGGAGAATTGTAACCTCCGGTTTCGAGAAGTTTCTAATTTCAGGATAGCAGGCCATGGAGTGTTTATGTAAAAGGTCTTGAGCTTCAAGGGACTAGAGCTTAGACCCTATCGGATGTTGATTAAGTGATTAAAACCCTTGAATTATGCATTGAAGCAAACGGGTAAAATGGGAAAAGTAATATTTTAGGCTTCTTGTGTGGGTTATGGTTTTATTTCAACATGTATTAAGTCAAAATTAATTACATGGGGTTTTGGGTCTTTTTAATACCTTTGCATGCATATAAATATCGTCAAAAACGGTGTTGAAACAAAGAAATTATGACGATTTGAAGCTGAGATGGATTTCAGGAAAAACGTGTCTCCATGACGTGGTGAAGAGTTCTCCAGGACACAAAGAGTTGTGCTGCCCAAGCCCATTAATTTAGGGGTTGGCTTGTATTTAAAGGCTCCAATCCCTTGTTTTTGGTCAGTTTTTCTACCTCCATTACATCAAGAAACCATATTTCTAGCTAACCATAACCTCCCTACATATATCAAGTCCCTCCCCTCTCTTATTATTTATTTTTATGGTGTATTTGTGACCTTGGAGTGTGTTGTTCTTCAAAGTCTTGGTTTTGAAGTTTTGGAACTGAAGAAATCAGCCTCCATCTACCTTCTGGACCTTTTTAAGTTTCAAAGATCCTTGCTTTATTACATTTCCTCTTTGGATCTAAGAGTACTTGGAGTTTTAGTGCTTTATATGCATGTTTGGTGCATTTGATGAAGTTTGGGTTATTGTTTTCAATAAAGTATGCAACTTTATTGATCAATGAAGTCCTAAGAGTATTATATGTTTCAGATATGGATTCCCATAATTGTTTTGGTGCCATGCATGAGGTTTTGGCCCATTTCTTACAATTTTGACCTAGTTTTGGGCGAGACATGCATTAGATATGCATGTCTATAAAGTTTGAGTTTTTATGGATCTTTAGGGTCCCAATAAGCTTCCTAGAAAGTATGAACAAATGACTTGAGGGATTAAGGACTCAATCCATTAAGTTGTCCAGATGAAGGGACCATGACGTGGCAAGGTGCTTGCCACAACTTGGTGAAGAGGAATGTAGCGATTGTTTGTTTGGAAAATGCCACATTGTGGCGGCATGCATGCAACGACATGGTAGAAATTTTAATCACGAATGGTTGCTTATCCTCGACATAGCCATGGGTTGGCCACGACGTTACGACAATATGAGTTGACTTTGATCGCTAATCGTTGACTTTTTGACTAGTTTAACTTTTGGTCAAACTTGGGTAGAAATGAGTATTTCGCTAAGGGATAGTCTTGGTTTGACTTTAGGTAGCTCGATTTAGCTGTTATATTGCTGAGAATGCTGTTGAGCTTCTATTGTTTAGTTCAGGTGAGTCTTATCACTGTATTACTTATGTCACAGTGTGTGTATGTTGACCAACTGGGTCTTATTTGCTGATTGTTGTTATATGTTACTGAGTTGCTGATAGCTCCAGGGCGTGATATCAGTCCATTGGGACCGCTGATAGTCCCCAGGGTTACTGATAACCCACAGGGAGTACTATTAGCCAATTGGGACTGCTGATAGTTCTCGAGGTTGCTAATAAACCATAATTGTTTATATTGTGGTGTTCTATGTAATATTTAGGGTTGCATATAGTCCTCATGACTATTGATAGTCCCAGGGTTGCTGATAACTTATAGTTGATCATTATGTTGTGATGTATATGATATTTTGGGAACTCACTAAGCTTTGTCCTTATAGTTGTAGAATAAATTTTTTTAAGTACTTGACGAATTGCGAATGCGAGATTATACACACGCATCAATAGCTTTGTGATTCAAGATTCCGCATTGTCTTCCTTATAACTCTAATTTTTAATTATGATTTATGAACATTTGATTTGACTTGAATATAACTTTAATAAAATGGACGTTTATTATATTTTAAAAAGGAAAATTTTATTTTGAAATTTTGGTACGTTACAAGTCGGACTGTCCCTTATATTATAAAAATATGTACGTTTGGTCCCTTGTAGACACTAAATGACTATATTGTCCGTTTCTATTTCTTTTTCATTTATTTTTAATATTACAGAATATTTTTTATTATTAAAAAAACATTTTAACTAAATTATGGGTCTTGTCTTAGCACCCACCTACCTTATGTTACATATCTTTTTCTCTCTAAAGAACCACCACCATCAGGGGAGCACCATCAGACCTCCTCTAGAATGCCACTGATGATGTGAACAATCATCGGACTGTTGTCAACATCCGAAAACTCTATTTTTCTCTTGCATCGGTAACCCCTCTGGTAGGAACCTACATCTTTGATTGCCTGAAGACAACCATCTCTGATTTTCTCTAGCATTCGACAACATCTCGATCTCACCTCTGTATTTTTATGATATAGCTGAATATCAAAAATTCGTCTATTCAACTTGAAATCAAGCATCACAAGTTCCAATAAGTATTGTAAAACATTATCAATTTATCAATTCATCTTGAATCAAGCAAAACACATTTATAATAATCCATTTATGATCCTATGTCTTTAGTTTAGCTGTACACGATCAAAATAATTTTTTTTCCTTTTCTAATAAGTAGTTTTATTTTTAATTTTTATAGTTTGTAACAACACAAATTATGGTTCATGTTTAAGAAGTTAATTTTGATTCCGCTGTGAAGTTCTTATTGAACATCAAGTTATAATATATACTTCGCACTCGCACTCGCAGTCTTGCAAAAAAATTTGGATCCGATCGGCGATTTTACAAAATGTAAAACCATGTAAATTTAAGACATAAGTTATAAATCAGTTATAATGCATAAATTCCATTTTTTTTTTTCGCATCAAGGCTCATCGCTGTAGTGCTGTCCAATGAGCTGTCTACTCTTTTCCACGCACATACACACGGGACCACCTTAACCCTAACGCAAACTTCCTATTCCCGCTTCGAATCGCTTCCATCCTTTCCTTTTCTGTAGTTTCCTCCACTCATGAAATGGGAGATGGAGATGGAAGAGGTGGAAGCCGTTCTCGAGAAGATTTGGGACTTGCACGATAAGCTTAGCGATGCTATTCACTCCATTTCCAGATCTCATTTTCTTCTTTCCGTCAAAGCCTTACGCAGTTCCAATGATCTATTCGACCGTGCCGCAGATAACAACAAGAAAGTCTCCGATGATGAAGTGAAAGGAGGTTTCGTTTATGTTAAAGACTTCCCGATCGAGGAAGATGCTCACTCGGCTATTCATGAGGCCAAGAGTTTGAATTCTATTCGTACCGCTCTCGAGAACCTCGAGGACCAGCTTGAGTTCTTTCATGTGAGTTTCTGTTAAGTTATTGCTTCGAATAATACTAGTTATGTCCTTTGTCCGAGAATTGTGTTGTAGCAGACCTAATTTCTTTGTTGGAGCGAACCCTAATTTCTTTGATTGCTTGATATTTTGGCCACGAGACCAGGAATTTTGTTAGAATTTGACCTAATTTGTATAGTGGTTGGATTCCATTATATGTTTAACTACGGGGACGTATGAGCTGATCTAAAGTACAAGCCATGAATAAGCTTAATTAGGGATTTTACTGATTAAGAGATTTTAATGAGTGGATTAAACTGGCAGGTTTTAGTGGATCATTGTTAGTCATGGTTTATATTTATGAATACTTGTAATGCAAATGTACAGTTTGGTTGCTGCTGCATCCTGAAGGATATGGTGTCTAATTTGTTCATGGAATCGGTCGTTTCAACTTTACTTGTTTGTTATGAAAGAAATTTACAGTTTTACACCTACAAATGCATGAGCAAAGTTGTTTAATTGAAAGCAAACCTTGTATGCCAACTCTTGTGCAATACATAAATCTAAATTGTGCCTTAGGCCTTTAACAATCCTAGTAATAAAGATTAATAATGTATTGCTTATTATTTTTGGAGCCAAGGTTAAGATGTTTTTTCCTGATCATCTGCATTATGCTAATTGCTACACCCCCAATTAAATATACATATGCAAGGAAAAAAGCTTGAACCGAATAACATTTTTTTTTTTTTGGATGCAGACTGTGCAGACACAACAACGGGCAGAGAGGGATGCTGCAATTGCTCGGTTAGAAGAAAGCCGGATCGTGCTTGCATTAAGATTAGCGGATCATCATGGTAAAAACTACAAAGTCATCGAAGAAGCAAGGGCTTTTGTTGGACAAGTACAAAATCACAGTTGTTCCTATAACAACATAGAAAAGAAGTCAAACATTCTGGTCAATGTCGTGATTTCTAGTTTTAATTTTGCAAAAAAGTCCCTGAAGGTTGATAATGTTGGCGGTTTGTTTGGGAACGCGGCTTTATTTGCGGTTAGCATGCTGGCATTGTTGCATCTTCATCAGGTAGCCGATAGAGATGGGGAACACCATGGTTACATCTCAGATCTCCATCAAGTTAAAGTTAATACAAATGTCACAAAAGTTTATATACCCGAAGGTGGTTCTTCAAATGGTCTGGACGTTTTATCTGCCAGAGGTTAAAAACTAAAAAGACTACTACTATTACTACTCTCTCTTTTGAGTGTTTCTTTTGGCAAATAGCAATCTGGCATTGTATTAGAACGTCTAAGTCTTAGGTGTTGATTTACTCTTTTCCTAAATTTGTATATTTTTAGGCTGCATTTTGTTTGGTGTGCATAACAAGGATTGAACATTTTGTTTTCCCCTTTTCACACATGGAGTCCGTTAACGGGAGGCATATACATGCCAGTGAAATTTGAGAGAGCAATGGAAATTTTAGTAGATGTTGCAATACGGATGTGAGCAAACATTTGAATATGATGGGTTTGATTTGATATTGTCAACACCGATTTAAATATGTTAATAAGTTGATTTAATCCCTATCCCTATTCTAATAAAAGAATAGGTTTAATCTCATATTGACAAGTGTCATGCAATTAGAACTCCTCATTAATGTTATATATCATTTATCATGCCACTTGTCAACCTATTAATTATTCATTTTAAATTTCAAAATCTAAATTTCTCACTCTAATTTTATTAAATTAATAATTGATTCTTTATTTTAAATTTCAAAATTTAAAATTTCTTCTTTTAATTATATTAAATTAATAACATTAGATTAAAAAATTAAATTAAATTAATATAAATTATAAAATGATATAACTCTAAGTATTTATTTAAATCAACGATTATAATTTTATATAACTAAAAAAATATCTCTTAAATAATAATTTATTTAAAATAATTGATTAGTAATTTTGATTTTTTTAATACGAAAGTTTAATTAATTTTATAACCGTGGTTATCACGGGTTATAAACTAGTAATCTAATATAAGGATATTCGATCATCAGAAATGAAAGCATATCCTCATATCACTAACTTTTAATTGAATTACAAAAAATGACCAACTTTGAAACAAATATGTTTTGGACTCGTGCCTTGGACTATCAGAAAACCTTTGATGTGTTTGAAATCTTACATTTCAGACTAAATGTTCACATAAAATGATCTGAAATCTTACATTTCGGACTAAATGTTCGTTTCAAACTGACATTTGGTTAACATTTTGGACAATCCTTTGCTTCAGATTGGATTTTTATATTTATTTTTGGTAAAAGTTGAAATACTCTCTTAAATTACTACATGTCTCGTTTTGATATTTAATTTTTTGAGGAATTTTCAAAATAGTCAAATCTCTTAATGATTTAGCCAAAAATTAGTTTTTTTTTCTCTAAATTAGCCATCGAAACCATAGATCCGGTAAACACACCTGCGTTTTCGTCAAATGGGTTGCGTAATCGTCGAGCCATCTACAATTTTCATATGAAAACCTAACTCATAAATGGGCTTGTGATATGGATAGTAATAATGCAGAAAATTGGTGGAGTTCGTTGTTTTGGAATGTTTGTACACGCCTTCAACTTTTGCCATATGCAACGCCACAATGGGCGAGTACTTTGTCGGGTCATGAAAATGGAAGTTCATCTAGTGCATCGTAAAACAACATAAACATAAAAGGAGGGGATGAGTTCTTGTCTTGGTTTATGGTGAGATTTCAAGTGTCTTAAATGAAGACTCTGTAACAACGTTGAGTCAGTTTACACACACAGAGATAAAAATATAAAAAAAATCACAAACTAAAAGCGTATAATACTCTTTGGCAAATCAAATATCATCATACTTTTTGTTCATATTAATCTTCTTACTCATTAGATTTAGACAAAGACAAATGTAAAAATCAAGAAAAGAGATTAAAATACAAAATTAATGGATTACACATGTCAAGTTTTATAGGAGTATGAAGATAAGAATGAACAAAAGGTAAAAAAAAAATATTTAATTTTTCGTTCTCTTCTTATGTTTGACATGATTATATCCGCAAAAAAAATATATTCTTGTGGGTCATTGGTGCAACTTGAAAAGATTTTGGATCCATATGCATAACATACTATTTGTTACACGTTACAACTATAAGGGTCTCATACATAAGGATATTTTTTTAAAATTTATTATTATTATTATTATTATTTAGAATCTCTATATATATTTATAGTTTGGAAACGATGAACCCATGACCGGTTACCCATATCAAGGCTAATGATGTCAAGTAGTTTGAGTACTTCTCCGACTATCGGTTGCATGGTTGATTATTTTCCAATTTATATTAATTGATATAACAGATTGTAGATTCAGGTGTTTACAAACTTCTTATGTATGCTTAGACCATCCGTTATACCCACCACATACCACATATGTGGTGAGTGCCACATCAGCACCACATTCCACTACCACTAACATTGGATACCTACCACTAACACACCACTCCACATCATTATTTTTATTTTTTTTAATTCAAAAATACAATAAAATTACTTTTTTTTTAATTCAAAAATTACAATAAAATTACATTTTTTATAATTAAAAAGCATTCATTTTTTTTAAAACTATTTTTTCATTAATTATAAAAATAAAATAACAACTTTAAACTACATTACTTAGTTAATCTAGAAAAAAAACATTACATTAATAAGAAAACGAACAAACGTACATATAAAAATCCTAATCGTCGTTCATGCTATGTTCGTACAAATGTTCCGCGACATCTTCTCGAAGATTGAAACACGTTTCACTGTTATGAATTTCAACAACTCGCTCTAAAAAAGCATCAGTTCAGGGTACGAACTCCTCAATTGGAACGGCAACGTCGTTCGGATCATACGTGCAAATCGCTCGACCTTCATCTTCAATAATCATATTATGCATTATAATACATGTTAGGACCATTCGTTTACTTCTTTCTTTATCCCAGAGTCGTGTAGCATATTTCACTACATGTCATGTTTGCTTAAGGACTCCAAATGCCCTCTCGATATCCTTTCTCGCCGATTCCTGTTTTTTGTAAAAAAATTTGCTTTTTCACTTCGAGGAACCGATTATGCCTTCATCAATGTAGAATAATCCGGGTATATCCCATCACCAAGGTAGTAACCGTATTTGTACGCGTGCCTGTTTACCGTGAACGTCATATCAGGTGCTTTGCCGGTCCAAATATCGTTGAAAAGTGGAGACTGACCAAGAACATTAAGGTCGTTGTTAGACCCCGCTACTCCAAAAAAGGCATGCCATATCCACAAATCTTGAGATGCAACAGCTTCTAGGATGATAGTTGGTTCACCTATATCTCCTCGAGTGAACTGACCACGCCATGCAGTTGGACATTTTTCCCAAGCCACATGCGTACAATCTAGACTGCCAAACATACCAGGAAATCCATGCCTCTTTTCATGAGCCGAATATAATCCATCAATATCACGTTGAGTAGGTTTACGCAAATATTCTTCGTGAAAAACCTCATAAACACATGCAGAAAACCAATCAACACATTCAACTGCGGTCCTCTCGGATACTTTCAAGTATTCGTCAGATGCATCAAATGCTATACCGTATCCCAAATACCTAAGAGCAGCCGCACATTTTTGTATATTACTAAAACTCATTCTTCCTCTAGCGTCAGGTTTTTGTTTGAAAAAATCATAACGAGATTCTAAAACATTACTAATACGTAAAAATATAGCCTTATTCAGACGGAAACGACGTTCGAACGAGTCGTCATTATAAAGACAATTATCGGCAAAGTAATCACGTACCAATAAGTCGTGTGTGGCTTGACGATCACGATTGACCACCGCCCTTGTACGCGCTGCATTCGAACTTTCTTCGGCGTGAACGTGTTGCACAACATTGAAGAATGTCTCGACGAATTCTACGTTGTCATCCGAGTCAAAACTTTTTAAAAATTCCATATGTATTATGGGATCCATGTGTATGTATTTGTGGTTTAGAGAATAGAATGTGGTGTAATAGAATGTGAATGTATGTGTATGTGTTTTGGTAATAGAAGTTTATTTATAATTGAGTTTGAAAAAAAAAAAAAAAACGGCCAAAATAACCGTTCAACGGCCAAAATAGCCGTTCAACGGCCAAAAACCAAACAACCAATCAAATGCCTCGTTTGAATCCGTTGTCCCGAGCACGAGTCACCACGAAACAACGGGGTGGTGTGCACGCTCGTTGTTCGTGGCCAGCTCGACCACGAACCTACTCGTTATACGTATACCGTTTGGCCTTATCATAATTAATGATGCTCACCTAAAAGGGAAATACTTGGAAACTATGTTCCCACCGATTTCCATGAATGACAACCAAATCCATGCCCTTGGAAAAAACACAAAATGAGAAATTATGATTATGATTATCAAGGTTAGATGATTATGTTGGTAATATGGAGAATTTATCCATCTTATCCAATAATGAAATTTCCATTAACATAACCCATAAAAATTATGTTCTTAGATGAATATCACAACCTTTGTTGTCAACATTTGCTTAGGAATTTACGAACTAAGATTGGAAAAAACCAGACTTGGAATGGTGTTTGGGAGACATACAAGGCGTAGAGTATGTTTGATTTTCAAGACAGTTTTGCTAGGTTATGTTGTTCATTTTCCACTCAATGTATATGTATAGACATTATTGGTCATGTAAAATAGACAAAGACGTACTTCCATAGGGTTATTTATAATATAATGACCTATAATAGTATAAATTTCCTTAATACATTATCAAGAGATGAAAGAAAACTACCAATTACAATGTTTAGTGAGTTTTTCTCTTACACGATGCAATAATGATATTGACAATCTACTCTAATAAATGAAAGTTTTTTTTTACCACTTGTCACACTCTCATTCAATTTGCCAAATATTATTTTGTGGTTATTTTAAATTAATTTTTTTTTCCATATGTCATTTTATGAGTTTTCATATTTTATTAAATTCCACATAATATTTTAATATAATATTTGCAATAAATGTAATAATAAATGGATATCAATTTTATTAATCAACTTACCTTTTAATTTCAAAATTCTCAAAATTAGTTTCTTTTGTTTATTTATTTAAATTATTTGTTTAAATTTAAAAGATTAAAAACATTTTCATTATAATAATTCATTATTTTGGTTATTTTCTTATAAATTAAAGTTTTGAAATATTTTGACATTTATATTTAATTTTTTTGTTTAAGTTAATCCATATAATTTATAGGTCTCACAACTAGAGACATAATATAAGAGGTTTATTTTTAAACATCCATAAATAAAACTATAGTTTAAAATTGCATGATGACTTATATATATATATATATATATATATATATATATATATATATATATATATATATATATATATATATATATATATATATATATATATTCTTGGTAAATAACGACTTTTTTAAATGTCATATATTTCGACCTTAAGTACCCATTATCAACAAACCAAAATATTAAACGATCCCTATTCCAAACCAAGTACGTTTCTATTATGAATATAAATTAGTTCAAAATCCAAAGAACATTTCCAAAATAAACATTTCGAATTAAAAAAATGCATACGATGACACTTTGGGGGTCAACATCACGAAGCTTAACAAGATAGCAAACCATTTGTTTTCCAAAATCCAAAACCTGAAGAACAACTCAACAATATTTATTTCGAAGTTTGAAATAATGCTTGCCACCCTAACTTACAAAAACTAGAATATATTAGGATACAACGTCAATAAAAAGATGCCATTTTGTTTGTAAATCCCATGAAATTGGATTTACCAATAGTAAGAAAGAATAAAGATTTTTTTTACAAGTATTTTTGAAGCAATTGAAATAATCACTTCTTGCAAGTGATCACCAGCCTAGGTTGTGATGCATCCTGGGTTATAGGTCTCAGTGGTGATATCAAGAGTTTGATTATTGGCTAAACACATTTGGGGGTTTTTCTTTGGATTGGCGTGGGTTCGATTCTTCGTTCCCTTTAGTGGTGAGTGGTGCCCCTCTTGGTGGCCCGCTAGACATTCTTGATCCATCGGGCCGGATTACCCTCTATCTATTTGCCGGTTCAAAAAAAATCACTTCTTATATACTACTACCTTACCCCGAATTCCAAAATGATCAGATTTCAGAGTAAGAAATCATTTTTAGAGAAACATATAATAGTTTGATATTTTTAATAATAAAACAAAAATCATATGATTTTTTATAATAAAACAAAAACATATGATTATTTTCGTGAATATCCTATTAATATATTAAATTGAGTTAAAAGATGTTTTGTTAACTTATCCCGGTACCGAAAGTTATAATTGATATATTACTCTTTAATCTTTGACAAAATTTGTTTACAAGGAAACTTATCATTTTTTTTTATTTAAGTCGATATGTAAATGAAAAATACTTATAAAAAATTTATTATTTAAGTCAATTTTAATATTCTTCTATTCAAACCTTTAAAATAACTTATTATTCGTATAAAAGCATTAATAAATGATTTTTTTTTTCAAATAAACAATTCCAAACACCGAGTAAATTGAGCTGAATTCAAAATAGTGACACACACCTTTTTAGTGTATTGCTATCATTTTCTCTTTCTTTGTAGTGTATTACTATCTTTTTCTCTTTAGTGTATTAGTGTTTCTAAACTATATCTATTATAACATTGAAAGTATCTAGTGAATTGTAACACTATGTTTTTATGTTTTTAAGTTATAATTTCATTTTTCTCGGAATGACGAATATTATTAAGCAATTAGCAAAAGGTTAGCACTGAAATGTTACAAGACAAAACTAACATGGGTTGGATTTTGTAACCAAGCAACCAAACTCAAAACGTTTTTCTTACTCCTATTAGGAAAAAAAATACGAAAAATGTTATCAGAAAGCATGGATTTCTTAGGAGGATCCATCCCAAAAATTGATTTGTTTCTAAACTTTCAAATCAACCAAAAAGTAATCACCAACTCAACATCAAAAGCCTTGTTACGAGCAGCCGAAAGAGACACCTTATCCGACCACGAAATAAAAGGGGAAAGTGGCCAATCTTCTAGAAGCTCCAAATCCCACCTTAAAGTAATCCAAATCCATAGATGACGAAACACATCACAACCAACAAAAACATGATCAACAGTCTCTATTAAAGAGGTGCACAAAGGACAAAGAATCGACTCCACCTCTATCCCACTAATTGACAATCTCTTTCTCTCTCTCTCTCTCTCTCTCTCTCTCGTATGAATTCTCTCCTGAATGACTCTCCACATAGAAATATTGACTTTGATAGGGACCCAAGAGTTCCACCTAGTTTCGCGATCATCCCCCACAAAGGAACCATTATCTAAAAGATCGTCTCAGCAGAAACAAAGAACTCACCTGAATTCTCCAATGACCACATCAATCTGTCAAAAAAAAGTATAAAGTTGAACATCCTGCAATAAGGAAACCAAACGAAACCACTGATCTTCCTCCATATCACCATAAGCATGACATATTAGAAAATCAACCGAGGAGCCTGCCGAAAGGTGATCCGCAACTACCCCTATCTTGGTCTCGTCCAAATAATAAATCTTATGAAACGAAGCAAACAAAGAACTATCTCCAAGCCAAGAGTCATGCCAGAAATCAATAAGTTTCCATTCACCCACCTTAATCTTACATAATGAAGTCAAATCATGCCATCAATCCCACGACCGATGACGAGCCTTAAGGATCCCATTCCATGGTCTAAAAATAGACCTACAAAGGAGCACCGATCTTAACATACCATCTGAACCATATGAAGATTTAACAATTTACACCAAAAAGCTATCTGGAAAATGAAAGAATCTCCACAACCACTTAAATAACATTGACCGATTAAAAGCAAACAAACTACCAATCCCCAACCCTCCTTTATTATGACTAGCCAACACCTTATCCCACCACACCCAATGCAATTTGCGGTCCCCAATAGTTGACCTGAAAGATTTAATATGCTTAAGAGTCATTATAGAATGATATTGCTAATAATATATGATCATATAAGGTCACACCATATAGCAAGTTACCATCAATTGATTATTTATTAGTATAATTTGATTATTAATAAATATATCAACACTTGTATTTAATTGGAAAATTATTATTTCATGGAAATAATATTTTACTAATTGAGAATTTATTGTGGAAATAATATTTATTGGAGAAATAAAAACTTATGAAATATATCATAAAGTAAGCTTATTTATAAGTTATATTTATATATCTTAATAAACTAGTTCAATTTATATAAAAGGTAGTTTTATATAAAATAAGATATTTATATATTCATATTTATATTTTAATTAGCTAGTTACAATTTATATAAAAGATAGTTTTATCTAAAATAAGATATTTATATATGACTAGTTATATAAATACACACACACACACACATATATATATATATATATATATATATATATATATATATATATATGTTGGGAATTCTTTCTAAAAAAATGATTGATTTTTAAAAAGATAACATGTATGTATATATAAACTAGTGAGGAGACAACTTTTGTCTTCTTTTGTGCCTAGCTTTTGCAAAAATAGAAGAGGAGATCAAGCATGACTCACTTTTGAATTGTTTAATCAATTCATGCCATGATTGGAACAATGTTGTCCATGCTTTTGCTTTAAGGTCTCTCTTTCACTTTTTGGTCATTATATAAGAGAGAGCATGAAAGGGTTTTAACACACTTCTTTCAAGTCTTCTTCTTCCTCTTCTTAGAGCCAAATCCGAGAGCTCCATGCTCTCTAGAGGATTGCCAAATTTTGGAATTTGAAGGCTCTTCTTCTTCTTCATTCTCTTGTATTTTGATGCTAGACAAAGCCCCTTTGCTGCTTCACCTTTGAACATATATTTGATATATATTTCAAAGGCTTATGAACAACAAATTACAAGTGAATACTAGCATGTTTTGATGGTTCTACTCTTACTTGGTGGATACTTGTAGAGAACTCTTGCTTTAGAGTTTCATGCCATACTTCATCAACTTACAACCTACCATGAGGATCAAAGTCTTCAAAGGTTGATATGCTTTCCCTTCTATGGTTGTTTTAATCTTTCTAACTCTTGCAAAATGATCCGTGGTGGGTAAAATATTTGTAGTTTTATTCAACATTTTTAGAGCTTCTGTTGTTAACTTTACCGGTTGTGAAACCAAATTTTTCAATAAAAACCCAACATGACCACCAAAAAAACATGGCATGATAAGACTCAAAAAATTTCAAAACTAAAACCGGAGCTATAAACACGTACATAAAATATGAATCCAAACTGCCCAAAACATAATGCAACAAAGTAAGACGACCTCCTATAGACAACGTCTTAGCCTTCCAAGTAGTCAACTTGTTAACAAAACGATCAATCACCAGTTTCCAACTAGCCACCCGAGTCATATTAACACTCATTAGTAACTAGGGCTGACAATTGATGACACGACATAACAAAAATGCACAATATGAAACAAAGTTGGGAAGAAATTGAAATTTGAATTCGTTTGTTCAAAATTTGATACGATTTAACATTTGTTTGTCATGTTTTTTGTAACAACCCAAAAAAAAAAATTGTTTTAATATTACTAAAAATCACATCATCCAATGTCATATATAATAAGAACCATGGAATAAGTACTCAAAGTCATAGTAACTGTGTCAAAACAAAACTGTATCGATCATAACAAAATGTCTGAATAAAACTCCCAGGATAAAACTGAAGCTGTGGTGGGTGCGATGCCATCAACCCGAGCTCTTCCCTTTGCTAGCGGAAGTACCTGAAACCAAAACTGAAACTGTACGCACGAAGCTTAGTGAGCTCCCCCAAACTACCACATACCATACAACAACACATAAACACATATTGGGCCTTGCCTACTGCATAACCAAAGTCCGGAAACTGCATCGGACCGGAGTCCGGAACTGACTAGGGCCTTGCCCTCTGCGTCGGACCGAAGTTCGGAAACTGCATCGGACTGAAGTTCGGAACTAACCAGGGCCTCGCCCTCTGCATTGGACCGAAATCCGGAAACTGCATCGGACCGAAGTCCGAAACTAACCAGGGCCTCGCCTCTGCATCGGACCGAAGTCCGGAAACTGGCTGAACATAACATAGCATAATCATAACTACTAGCATAAACATATATACTGCATACTGCATCGAACCCAAGTCCGGAACACATAACACAAAGACATGCTTGAATCACAAAGACATCAAGCACACTGAACTACTGCATCGGACCGAAGTCCGGAACTACTACTTACTAGACGGGCCGACATTGTGGCTGAAGACCCGTTCCTACCGGAAGGAAACTCACCTCGTAACGTTGTCTGTGGAGATGCTAAATCTGAAACTGCCTGACTGCTGCTCCGGAACTCCCCGGCTACAAATCCCATAAACACTAAATCAAATACTGAATACTAATCTCAGGGTAAAATGACTATTTACCCCTGGTCAAGTCAACTTCTTGGTCAAAGTCAATTTCCAGTTGACCGGACTCGCCGAGTTGGGCCGTCAACTCGCCGAGTCCCTATCATCCATTCTAGTCCTCTACCCGCTTCTACTCGTCGAGTTTGGCAAAGACTCGACGAGTTCTTCTTCGATGCTATCATCGAGTCTAACTTCATCCGACTCGCCGAGTTGTATGAACAACTCGTCGAGTCTGAAGAACAACTCGCCGAGCTGAAGAACAACTCGTCTCCCAAGCATGCTATTACTATACAATCGATTCTAATCAATTTCAGTGCTTCCAAATCATTGATCTGAGCTTCTAGGATTGGTTTTACACGTAAAGTTTCCAACTTTACATGCATGCACAAGAGTATGAGGCTAAAATGCCCAAAATCAACCAATACTAAGCACTTAGGGTTTGGAACAAGGCCAAGATTACATAAAGGTGGCTATAATGAGCTCCTGGAGTTCAATAACGTCCAGATCTAAGGTTTCCATCCAAAGGAGAGTCCATATCTCAAGTTTTGAATCATAAAAGGCTCCAAAGAAGACATAACAAGCATAAAAGAGGGTTTAATGGAGGAATACACAAGGTAATAACTTCATTACTTGAATGAGAAACAGATGGAAGCTAACTCATGGATCTCCTTTCTCTTCTATGGACCTTCTTTCCTTCCTTCTCTTCCAAAACTTCCAAACTAGCACAAACACACTCAAGCTTAACAATGGGGGCTAGGGTTTACAGGGGAAATGCTCTAAAGGTGTTGGAGGCTGGGGTGGGAGGCTATAATGACGTTTAAATAGGGTACAAACCCTTGAAATTAGGGCTTCGTCCAGACAGGCAGACTCGACGAGTCCCAACATATGGACTCGTCGAGTAGCCAACTTAAATCGCGAGCTCATCCTGCTTCTACTCGACGAGTCGGGCTACAGACTCGCCGAGTACCCCTTAAGAAATGGAGATACTTTAATTAAATTTACATACCAGAAATGGAGTGTTACATTTCTCGTCTTTGTTGTGTCGTGTTTGTCATTTTTAATTGGTCTGTTTTCATGTTAGTTAAAAAAAAAATACGACAACGTGCAGTGTCGTGTTGGTGTTACAAAAAACCTTGTTGTGACGTGTGTCAACAAACTGGGTAATCATGTCGTTTTTTTTCTCTAACATGATAAAACGATCAATCATGTCGTGGTTTGACATGATAAAACGGAAGAGTAGAAGGAACACACCCAAGAAGGTTCCTTATTTAACCCAGAGGTTATGAAAAAACACTGTAACAGAAAGGGACCATAATCAACAATATCCTCAAAACCATCTATACCATACCAAGGATGAAATAACTGAAACGGAAAGGGCCCATAATCAACAATATGCTCCAAAAGAAGGATCGTACGATGGACAAGAATCTTTCCCAAAATAAGACTCGAGAGATGAGGAAACACATCGATAAACAGACACCAAAAAATGATCCAACTTACTGAACTTCGATCCTCGGCTATCATACGAAGTAAAACAGGGACCTCCAAGAGGAATATCAACCAACTCGGCATCCACAATGGACCGATTAAAACAACAAGCAGAAGAAACATAGAACTGAGAACCCATCCTTTCAGAAAACTTACTGAACTTAAATCCCCATTTATAACATCATTTTTTTGTGTGATTCTTATTAGGGGTGATAACATGGTGTTATACATTTAAAGGTCTATAAAGTTATAGTATATATTTTTATTTTTAGTCAAACCTATAATTCTTTTTAATGTCTATGAAGTTATAAAAGCTAATTGCTTTTATTTGATTAGTTAATTGCAATATTCATTATATAATAATGTATTTACAAATCAATTATTTTAAGTTTTTAACCATTATAATACATAACACTTTAGAATTTGAACGCTAGTAATTGTAAATCTGTTTATTTATTTTAGTTTTATTTCTATATCAACTCAAGTAGTTTAATCTACCGTTCTATTATAATTTTCTTATATAACACTCTGATGAATATATCATTGAGGGTAGACGAAATCAAACCACTGGTGGCTACAGTTTAAGGAAGGTACCTGTGGTACTGTCGGGAATACAATTTCGACCAACTTGACACCGCAAAAGTTGAGGGTGAGCGGATTCTTGGAGCCGCTGCTACTATTCTTTTTTCTCTATCTCCGAATGTACCATATGCATCATAACTTATACCAAAATTTTATGTTAAGAGATGAATTTCCGCATGTGTTTTCTTATATCATTGTAAGTTTCTTCTTGACATTTTCTATTAATTCTGATATCCTAAATATCTATCGATTTCATAACAAATTACATATTTTTAATCTTTATAAATCACCGAGTTCAACGATACATATTTATAATTTATCTCAATACAAAATATAAAAAAAAACATGATATTGGGCCAATTTCTTATTTATCTATATAAAATAGTAACCAAGTTAAATAAACAAATCAAACAATCTCATTACCCACATTTGTGTCTCTAATCAATATTTTAAACAGGTTTTTTCATATTGACACAAAAGTACATTGCTATTGTTTTCCATTTAATCATTTCGCAGAATTTTCGCTGTATTCGGATACAAACTACCTTGGTTCAAATACAAACTCAAACCCATTCGATTTATAAGACCAATTTCACTTTAGTTGGATATTTTTGTTTACCTATTTTTCAGAAAAACAAACCGAACGAATGAACAATCTAAATGGTGTCTAAGCATGTTGGAGTGTTTTCATCACTCAACTGCTTTACTAGATATAACTTTGACAATTATTCTAATAATTATTCTTATGATCACGTATAAGATATTAATATAAATGGAATTTGAAAATGACAAACAAAAAAAATGTTTGTGACACATAACAATTCGAAAACTGGTCCTCCTAGCAGCATGTCAAACCGTCCCTTTTATCTCCTTATAATACAAATACGTAAGCTGAAAATATTTTAAAACTTTTATCTCAAGAAATACAAGTCTTCGTTGTTAAAATACTATAATATGAAACACCGAAAAATAGCTAGGCCGTAATTAGAAAATCTCATTAAGTCAAACAATCGATTTGAAAACGACTGAAACATAGTACAAGCAAAGATTTGAGTATCTTTCACTTTAACATGTGAATAATACCTTTTATCTTTTCTTTCATTATGACAATCTTATAAAAGTAGAAGTCAAATACGATTAAAAGTTAGTCACTAATTAGATCCACTAACCCAACTTAATTAATTGTTAGCCTTAAAATAAAAATTAAGACAAACTCAATTACTGGAGTATTATTTTTTGGTATTTAACCAAAAGAGAAATTAAACTATTACATACCACCTTAATTGCTTTGTCGGCAGTGGGTGGGCTCCAATCTGATTTGAGTAAACAAAAAGCCACGTGACCCCAATGCCTATTCACAGGTCCATCCATCCGCCAGACATTTATTTCTTAAACATCGTTTCTTTTCCTTGGTCATCCATACATAGTTTTATTTTATTGACTTTGAGTCTGAATCTGATACTGATTTACAAATCTAAAAGAATCATAAAATCACACCAATAAGTTATAAGATAGTATGATGATACTTTTCATTTTTAATTGTCTTAACATTTCCATGTGTATTTCTTATGGCAAAACCAAAAGTTGACGATCAATGTCCGAGACATGTGCCCCATACACTGGTTTATTTGAGTTATGGATCGACAAAAATGTCATTATCAGCAGAGGGCTACGCCCGTAGAGTAGAGCGCATTGATAAGCCTTAGAAGGAAGAGGGCTATACCCATGAATCATGATCCATCTCCACCTCTTCTTGTAGGGGACTAGTCCGCCGAATTATTGCAATGTGTTTGACTTCCTCATACTTAATTGTACTAAGAAAATTCTACATAGATTCCATATTCTAACATGTTGGAATATTTCAGTCGTCTTAGAACCATTTTTAGTGTTATCATATTTAAATATTACGATAGTAACTATGCAAACATGATATAACTAGTACCCATCTCATATAAATGTTATTTTATGGAATGTAACATTATCATTTTGAGCTTAAAACTTATACCTTTTTTATTAAAAAGATAAAAGAAAATAAAATTGTAATTTAATTCAAAATAAGTAAACTAAAACGTGTAATTATTGAAATTGAATAAATAATAATAATAATAATAATAATAATAATAATAATAATAATAATAATAATAATGATGATGATGGTAGAAAAAAATTTCATGAAAGAAATATTTATTAAAGATCATAAATTGAGAAAGTGGATGAAATGTAACTTTTAGAAAAAATTAGTGTTAGACAAATTCTTTGGCCCATTAGTTAACCCGACGGACATAGAAATGTTGTGAAAGACTGAAAGTTATGGAAAGGGAATAGTAGTGAAAATAACCATGTGCTAGTAAGTTTGAAAATAACCATGTGACTATTTCATGAAAAAAAGAGCATAAGGGCTAAATATGTAAAATTGGCCAAGCATTTGAGAGTTGTACCCACTTCTCTCTTCTCATTTTAACTGGATCGATTTTGGAGAGAAAAATGCGAGGGAAAGTGGCGATTTAGAGTGCAATTGAGACCATTTGAAGTTATAAAATCTAAATCATCCATTGGAAGCTTCAAAGGTGAGAATCCTAGTTGTATTCTCCTTTTCTACGTTATAGAATTTGTAATTCAACCTCAAACATAAAAATATTAAGTATTATAGTTGCTTAAATGATATTCTAAGTTCGAAGCAATGGAACATTTTTCATCTATAACTTTTTTTGTTTTTGCTTGAATTGAAGTTTTTTCTATAACAGACGACGACATATCAATTAAATATTTATTAATACCAAAATTAATACAATAACACATTGAGGACTTAGAACATGCATACGGAAAAGAAAGGGATCCTGCCTACGGAAAAGAAAGAGATTTGGTACAAGCTCCAAGAACCAAAACAACATAAGGATAACATATAAAAAGTAGGAGATTAGAACATGCTCTACACCCTAATACATAGTCATAAAAGTACATACACAACAAAAACAAAGACCAACCACAAAGAGAAAGCAAGAAACAAACCTTTGGACAATGATAAATGTGGGTGCTTTGTAGTGATATCTTTATTCTGCATAAGGAGCCTTTAAAGAGCTTTGGCTTTAGCAACATTTGGGGAGTATTTGAGGGTCAGGCTCATGAGTCTCAAATGAACATTATTAGTAATACTATTGACCATCATTTCGAATGGGACTCTCTTATTCTTGAAGATCATATTGTTTCTCTTGATCTAAAGGTGGCAGAAAGTATCTGTAAGCACTAAACGACGAGTAAAAAACCATACGATCTTACTTTTTAAGGTTTGCATGATGAGGGATATGGTTTCGATTCACTTGTAAGGAACATTGTTGGGATTTAAATTGAATTTCATCCCATGTTAGGTTTGATAGGGCTATAACACTCAAAGAAGATTAGGTTCGATAGGGGTATAACACTCAAAGAAGAAGTCGTTGAGAGAATTAGAACAGAAGTGGCAAAAACAATAAATGGGATTTTGATTAGGCTCCCAGTCCCATATACATATTTTATAATTGTAACATCCTAAAAATCACTATAAAGTTTTTCATTTTTAATTAAGGAAAATCATTGTTTTCAAACAACACCCAAGTCAAAATCAAGAATCAAATACAAATATCCCAGAATGTAGTGTAATCAAATCTCCAAAACATAACACCGAAGGATGTGTACGATCACGCCTTTGCTTTTTCCCGATCATCTGAAGTACCTAAAACAATAAACTTAAACCGTAAGCCAAAACTTAGTGAGCTTCCCCAAAGTACCACGCAACGAAACATATACAAATAATATATATTGGGTCCACAAACTCATGGTTGGATTACTCCCGGCCAACAACCTTTCGGTTGGATTTCCCCGACCCACAACCTTACAGTTGGATTGCCCCCTTTCCGACCCACAACCTTATGGTTGGATTGTGCTGCGTGCAAGTAGCTACACCTAATTTTAATATTTATAACCTAACTACCTTAACTAACTAATTGCACCTATGCAGTGTACCTAGTCAAAATTATAGAATAGTCGGGTAAGTCGGGTGTCGATCTCAGCGAACGGTATTGATTTAATTAACCTATCTATTATTAAATAAACCTAAATTATCAACAAAGTTGGGGTTTTTATCTGATTTTATAAGACCAGATGAACTTAAGTCACGGAATTCAACCAATTACTAAAAAGACTCTTGTTTAGTTCGAATCCACTTCTTCTTTATGGTTAGCTAACAATTATAGATTATCAAGTTGGTTATTATTGTATTAGTAATTTAAGTCTAAATTTACCAATATTAAACTAAGTCATGTAAAACTATGTATGGTCAAACACAATCAAACACAAAATAAGTTGTAGATTATGAATTTGCTATGTAAGATTAGGCAAACACAATTATGGTCATAATTTATGTTCTCTAGCACATCTAAATTTATTTACCTTAATTGCTATCTAAGATTAGGTCGATCCTAGCTCTAGCAATTTAATGTTCACTAAATCACTAGGTTTCAAGTTCATGTATTCAATAATCACTAAGCTACACATAACATGAATTCAAGCAACTAAAGAAACAAATATTAACATGCTAGGTTGTAACAAATCAAACCCAAGCAATTTACCAACTAATCAAATCCATTAATAATTAAACTAAACCATATGTCAGAAGCTTCATCTAGCTAAACAAGAGTAGCTAAATTCAGCTACTCATAGCAGCAATCAAACAAACATAAATCAAATTAATAAACATGTTCATAAGTACCAAACAAATAAACTTATTAAGAATCTTCACTCCTTTGGTGTTGAAACCCTTTTTCCAGAATTTCTCTCCTGCTAAAAATCGTCTTCTGAAAACCTTCCAACCAGCCAAAAGTCTCTCAAATCATAATGGACAAAGGATATTTATAATCTGATTTTTCCAGGCTCACGTCATGAGAAATAACGTCTCACGTCGTGAGCACACATCTATCCGTGTTGTACAAGGACTCTTCCACCCAATACTGATCTTCTAGAAAACTCCAACTCACGTTGTGAGCCTTCAACTATAACATCCCGAATTCCGGTGTGTCTCTTAAACCCTTCTCCTTTTCCCAAATTGTCAAGTTAAGCCCTTAAATGAATTGTTAGGCTTGTGAGTACGCTGGGCATACAAAAGAGTATGATGCGCATACTCGCGTGCTTAATTTGGACGCGGACTCGCCTGGGTACGCTGGGCGTACCTAGGGTTACGCTCGGCGTAGCGAGCCCAGGTGTAAACCCTAATTTGGGGCTTGTGCACTATAAAAGGAATGCTATGGCCTTGACCTTAGCGCCCATTTCAGAGAGTGAAACCCTAATAGAGAGTCCTCCTTCGTTTGTAGCTAGTGTGTTGGTGTTCTAAGCTTCAAAGTGTCATTTCAAGGTGGTGGAAGAGAAGAAGAGGCCATTTTGGAGGCTAGGAGTTGTGGGAAAGAGTAGATCCGAGCTTTTCAAAGGTTGGAGCTTCTTCCTGAGGTAAAAAGCTCAAATCTTGACTTGTCATTTGTGTTGTGTACTTCTTGGACTAATTTATAGGGTTTTTGGTCCCAAGATGGAGACTTTATGAGCAAATGGTCTCCATTGGCCTAGATCTATCATATTTTAGGACTATAAGAGTTGTATGTTCATAAAAATGCAATCTTGGACGTGGATATTGAGCCATGCATGAGATCTAGACCTTTTGAGGAGGAAGAAAAAGTGTTAGAGGGTGTAGGGACCTTTACAGCCATGCAAATGCTTAAAGGTTCCGACTTTATGGGATAAGAGGTCTAGAAAGAGTCAGATCTGAAAGTTGAATGAGTGTCTTAACCGTTTAAGACCAAAAACCAAGGATAGGCTGAAACTGAGACTTACGTTGGGCGTAACTCTCAGTACGCGCGACATAAGGGGTTGAGACTCCGTTTGTGACTCGCCGGCGTACGCCCTGCATACAGAGAAGGTACACACCGCGTACTACCTTCTGGTGACTTCCGTTGACTTTTAGGGTTTTGGTCAACCTTTGGACTTTTAGGGTCAGGGAGGGGTAAAATGGTCTTTTACCCTTCTGTGGAATTGTAGAGTGGATTTAATCTAGCCTTTGAGAGCCATTATTTATTTGAGAGTGTTGTTATGTGTTTAGGCGGGGGCTAGACCAGTGTGTTCGACTGCGAGATTATCCAAGATACCCGGGGTGAGTCTTCTCACTATACATTACCTAGAGTGGTATATTTGTGTAGACCGGGGTGTCTTGTGTGCTATGTGTATGTATGAGATTATGTGCAATGTGATATATGTATGCTATGTGATTGTATAGACCGGACCGGAGGGTCCAACGATATAGACCAGACCGAAGGGTCTAACGATACAGACCGGGCCGAAGGGCTCAACGAGCTATGACCGGACCAAAGGGTCCAACGAGCTATGGGACTGGAGGGTCCCGTTGAGACACATCGACCGGAGGGTCGTATTGTAGCCTCGAGAGGCATATGTGTTGTATGTGGTATTTTGGGGAACTCACTAAGCCTTGTGCTTAAAATGTTTGTGTGATGTGTTTCAGGTACCAGTGAGGATCGCGGGAAGGCACCGGCATGACCAGTACACACTATCGGAGTTTTATATGTTTGATCTTGGGATGTGATTTTATGGATTTGTTATGTGAACATTGAGAATTGGAATCTTTTTATGAATGAAATTGCGTTATTAAAAAGTGAAAAATTGTTTTGATTTTTACGTTGTTACAAGTTGGTATCAGAGCCTTGGTTTGAGGGATTCGGATGCACCTTCGGGTGTGTCTGGACTCAAATTGAGGGTTTGAGAAAGTTTTAATAAAATACTCAATTTTTCTAAAGAAGTAAAAGAGAAAAACAGGAGAAAGCAGTGTGTACGGTCAGCTAGCGCCCTAACGGTGATTTCCCAAAATACCTTTGCATTCTGTGTTATGAGTTATGATTATGATATGATATGCATGTTAGAGTAGGCTAGGTATTCATATTAGGACTAGAGTGGCCTGATTTTTGATGCCTTAGCCTAGGAGGATTTCTGCTGCTTGAGAGTGAGTAGGTAGCAGTGAGGAGCTTATGAGAGATCTACCGAAGGGTAGCCTATGCTAGCGAGGTGTAGAGTACTTGTGATCTGGGATCCAAGGAGGAAGACTTGGAGTGAATACTGATGCGGTGTGGATGGTAGTATAAGGGCCCGTACTATCAAAGACACCGTATCAGTGTGCAGTCCAAGTAAGAATCCCTAGGATACTAGGAAGCAAGTAGGGTTGAGTTATCGAGTGCGAGTATGCTCGAGCGGATCTCTGATATTTTGTGTTGTATTTCAGAGAGACATCATGGTTGGGACACGCCACACACCTGAGAGCAGTAGTGTTAGTGATGAGGAGATCCACAGGTTGATTCACGAGGAAGTGGTTGCTGCTATCCGAGACGAGATACCGGAGATGTTTGGGTCTATCAAGACCACTCTGATCGAGACTTTTGACGAGCGTTACGCTGCTCTTACTGATGTTGCTGCTTCTGCGGCCACCGCAGTCGTCACTGCTGCGAGGCCGCAGGGGGTGACTCGTTGCTGTACCAGTTCAACAACACGAAGCCACCAGAGTTCTACAGGACGCAGGATCCGATCGCTGCAATGACATGGATTTCGTACATTGAGGGATGTTTCTATACTTGCTCGTGTCCGGGGCATTTGAGAGTTCGGTTTGCACTGAACCAGCTTCGCTTGGGGGTGAAGGACTGGTGGACGTTTGTGACGGCAGACTTCACTATGGCAGAGCTTACTGCGGTGACCTGGGAGAGGTTCACCACGATGTTTCGAGATGAGTATGTTCCCCCTATGGAGAGAGAACGTCTAGCCCAGTAGTTCTTGTCCCTCAAGTAGGGAACTGAGTCTGTTACGGTGATTATGAGGATGTTTCATGAGAGGGAGATGTTTTTCCCTAAGCACGTGTCGACCGAGTAGGCACGTATGAGTCGATACTTGAGCATTTTGAGGAGGGATATCCGTGGGTTCGTGGTGAACTCGTCATACCGGACATTTTCCGAGCTCTAGGAAAATGCCCGTAAGAGGGAGATTGAGTTGGAGACTCAGGTCAGGGAGGAGGCCGAGTCTCAGAGGAGGGACAGGCGACCAGTATAGGCGCAACCGTCAGCCAAGCGGGTAAAGCCCGCTGATTCGAGATCTGGGGGTCCGAAGGGCCGCACTTGTGGGAAGTGCAACAAGAGCCATGAGGGAGTGTGCAGAGCTGGGGTGTGTTACAAGTGTGGGAAGGAGGGGCACTATGCAAGGGATTGTCCCTAGGGATTCATGGTTTGCTTCCATTGCAACCAGACCGGCCATCGGAAGGCCGAGTGCCATCAGCTGCGACAGGGATCGGAACAGGGATCTGCACCTGCTGCCCGAGCTACTGAGGCCCGACCGATGAAGTCCGAGGCACCGAAGGCTCACGGGAGAGCCTTCCAGTTGATAGCATAGGAGGTCCGTGCAGTGCCCGATGTTGTGGCTGGTATGTATTCTTTCTTTTATTTATGTTGAGTTATGAAATATTGTGCTTATATTGCGATATGCGTAGGTACTTATCTTGTGAGTTATGTACCTGCTTTGGTGTTATTTGACTCGAGTGCGAGTCGTTCATTTGTGTCTTTAGCTTTTAGTCAGCACATTAGTACCTAGTGAGAGGCGTTGAGTCGACCTCTATGTGTTTCCATAGCCGACGAGCGAGCGGTGTAAGCCACTGATGTGATTCGAGGTTGTGTGCTCGAGATTTTCGGCGTTGAGTTTCCGATTGATTTAGTCCCGATTGCGATGGGAGATGTCTGTGTCATCGTGGGCATGGACTGGTTGAGCAAGTTTGGAGCGGTTATTGACTGCGAGCGATAGCTGGTGACCATACGAGACCCTATTGGGGGAGTTCTTACGATTTATGGCGAGGGTACCCGTTCTGGGTGAGCATTTTGTTCGGCTGCTAGAGCGAGACAGAGTTTATAGCAGGGCTGCAGTGGGTTTGTAGCCTATGTGTTGGATGCGCGAGTGGCTGCTGAGAGGCCGACTTCGATTGATGATGTTCCGATAGTGTTCAAATTCCTGGATGTTTTCCTCGAGGAGTTGCCGGGTGTGCCTCTCGAGAGGCAGGTTAAGTTCCGCATCAATTTGATTCCGGGGGCAGCACCTATCTCCAAGGCGCCTTATCGCCTTGCGCCACCAGAGATGCAGGAGTTATCCTCGCAGCTTCAAGAGCTGCTGGGGAAGGGGTTTATTAGACTGAGTAGCTCACCGTGGGGAGCGCCGATCCTTTTTGTCAAGAAAAAGGATGGTTCATACCGGATGTGCATTGATTACCAGGAGTTGAACAAGTTGACGGTCAAGAACCGTTACCCACTACCAAGGATCGACGATTTGTTCGACAAGTTGCAGGGAGCATCTTGGTTCTCCAAGATTGATCTGAGGTTGGGATATCATCAGATGGGAGTGCAGGATGAGGATATCCAGAAGACGACGTTCA
Organism: Lactuca serriola; assembly: GCF_051521515.1. Lineage (NCBI taxonomy): Eukaryota > Viridiplantae > Streptophyta > Magnoliopsida > Asterales > Asteraceae > Lactuca > Lactuca serriola. Next base: position 235,396,557 of record NC_136409.1, on the reverse strand, counting down.
TAACTCGTTATGGGTATTACGAGTTCATGGTGATGCCTTTCGGGCTCACCAATGCACCGACGGCGTTCATGGATATCATGAACAGGATGTGTAGGCCGATGTTGGATCGTTCAGTGATCGTGTTCATTGATGATATTTTGGTATATTCGAGATCCAGAGAGCAGCATGAGGAGCATTTGAGGGAGATCCTCCGAGTTCTGAGATTGGAGAGGCTTTATGCCAAATTCTCCAAGCGCGAGTTCTGGTTACGGGAGGTCCAGTTTTTGGGGCATCTCGTCAACTAGAATGGGATTTTGGTCGATCCGACCAAGATTGAGGCAGTTATGAGGTGGGAGGTGTCGAGATCGCCCACCGAGATCAGGAGTTTCCTTGGGTAGGCTATTATCGTAGATTCATCAGGGATTTATCCAAGATCGTCGTGCCACTCACCAGGTTAACCCAGAAGGGTGTCCCTTTTTCATGGGGTCAAGAGCAGCAGACCTCGTTTGAGAGACTTCGCCAGAGATTATGCGAAGCCCCGATATTAGCCCTCCCAGAAGGGATGGAGGATTTTGTGGTATATTGTGATGCATCGATATCGGGGTTGGGTGCAGTACTTATGCAGAGGGGGCATGTGATAGCATATACATCGAGGCAGCTAAAGCCTCATGAGACGAGATATCCCACCCACGATCTGGAATTGGGGGCAGCAGTGTTCGCCCTCAAGATCTGGCGTCACTATCTGTATGGGGTTCGGTGTACTATATACACGAACCACAAGAGCTTGAAGTATTTGATGGATCAGCCCAATCTAAATATGTGCCAGAGGAGATGGTTGGATGTGGTAAAGGATTACGATTGTGAGATCCTGTACCACGCAGGCAAGGCTAACGTTGTAGCTGATACCCTGAGCCGTAGGGCGGAGAGTGCCCCGATTCAAGACATCTGTATGCGGTTGACAGTGATGACTCCGGTAGTGGACACCATTCAGGAGGCCCAGGCAATGGCTGTGAGGCCGGAGAACTGTAAGAGGGAGCGGGTGATTGGGCAGGTACCGGAGTTCGTTACCGATAGCCGAGGGCTTATAACCTTTCAGGGTCGGATTTGGGTTCCGTATGCAGGTGGGGCGCGTACTACATTGATGGAGGAGGCGCATAGATCGAGATTCTCGATCCATCCTGGGTTTGTTGATTACTGTATGAAGCAGTCCCACCTCAACCCATCCCACATAACATATCAACATATAAAATAACCACTGGGCATGTAGATAATCATATGACACAGGTAGTCCTACAGATCTACCTAACTGGCATAACCACTGAGCATGCAACATTAACTTCATACTCAACATACTAACACTGATAGGATAACATATTCAATGGGCCGACCTTGGTGCCTTAGACCCCTTAGTATAGTGAGGTAACTCACCTTGCAAATGCCGACTCGGTAAATAAACTCTAACTCTCGGATCACTGCCACAAACTCCGCAACATATTATTATAGTATAACCATACTCGTAAGTTCCCAACTCTTCAAGGTACCCCATAAGTCAACTAGTCAACCCCTGGTCCAAGTCAAAGCCAACAGTCCATGTTGACACTTACTCGTCGAGTACCCTTGGCTACTCGCCGAGTTCCTCGAGATACTCGTTCATTCGCCGAGTCTACGGAGTGACTCGTCGAGTTCCTAAGGTTCGTGATCGAACCCTAAGGCCACTCATCGAGTTTCCTTCTTGCAACTCCACCGATTCACACACATTCATCAATTTGGGGAAACATTAACCGACTCGCCGAGTTATTAATCCAACTCGATGGATCTATGGTAATCTTCATCGGACTCGCCGAGTTGTTCATCCAACTCGTCGAGTTCAATGCCTATCTTCATGTGACTCGTCGAGTCGACTATGTGACTCGTCGAGTCCCTTCAGCCCTTTAACCATGCAAACACTTTTTAAGCCATGCCAAGGCCCCAAATTACAGATCCAACTTCCTTAGGCATGCTTATCACGTAAAGTTACAAACTTTACATGCATGCAAGGCTTTAAGACCTTAAAATGGCACAACTAAGCTTGTAATGAAGTCACATCCTTGGGGGAAGGCTCATACTAGACAAGGCTGATGGCTTTATGAATCTAGAAGCCAAGGGGTGTCCAGATCTGAAGTTACAACTTCAGATCTTGGCTTAAACACAAGAACCCTTTCCTAAACTCGTGCACAAAAGGGTTTAGGAGAAAATGAGCCAAGGTAAAAACGATTTAATACCTTCAAGAGAGCCCTTCCTGATGCAGAACTTGAAACCGTCAAACTCATGCTTCAACTAGCTTGCTTCCTGAGTGATTCCTTCACCAAAAACTCCCCTCCAAGCTTAAACCTTCAAACAATACACACACACTCGAGTTAGGGACTTTCTGGACACTCAATAGACTGTAGAGAGGCCAAAGGAGGCTTGTGCTTCTTTAAATAGGGTGCAAAACCCCGAGATTTAGGGTTTCATCCGCCAGCTCCTACTCGTCGATTCCCTTCTTAGACTCGACGAGTAGGCCACTAAAACACGTGGACCAACCCTCTGCTACTCGACGAGTAGGGCAACCAACTTGTCGAGTAGACCTTGGAAAAAAAGAATTCTTATTCAAATCAATACCTGAGAATCGGGGCGTTACAACTCTCCCCCACTTGAATTAGACTTCGCTCTCGAAGTCCGGTGTGATGAACAGTTCTGGGTAATGCTCTTGCATTTCTACCTCCGGCTCCCACGTCCACTCAGATCCCTTTCGATGCTCCCACTGTACCTTCACCAAAGGTATTTCCTTATTCCGCAAGACTTTCGTCTTCCTCTCAAGTATGGCCACCGGCCTCTCCACGTAATTCAGGCGCTCATCTACCTGAATATCATCCAATGGCACCATTCCCTCCTGATCCACAATGCACTTACGCAGCTGCGAAACATGGAAAGTGTTGTGGATCCGAATAAGCTCCTCCGGAAGCTCTAACCTGTATGCCACCTTGCCAACCCTGGCAATGACCCTGAACCGCACAATGTATCGAGGACCCAATTTCCCCCGCTTCCTGAATCAAATCACACCCTTCCAGGGCGAGACCTTCAGGAGCACCGTATCATCCACCTAAAACTCTAACTCAAATCGACGTCTATCAGCGTAACTCTTCTGCCGACTCTGAGCGGTCTGCAGTCGCTGCCTAATCTGCTGAATCTTCTCGGTAATTTGCAGGACTACCTCAGTCCGCCCCATCACTCGGTGTCCAACCTCATCCCAACAAATCGGGGTGTGACATCTGCGCCCATATAGTAACTCAAACGGTGGGGCGCCAATACTGGAATGGTAGTTGTTGTTGTAAGCAAACTATGCAAGAGGTAGGTAGGAATCCCAACCCCCACCGAAATCACTGGCACACGCCCTCAACATATCCTTGAGGGGCTGAATGGTCCGCTCACTCTGACCGTCTATCTGTGGATGAAACGTTGTGCTAAAGTGCAAGCGTGTGCCCAATTCCTTGTGGAACTTCTGCCAGAAACGGGAGGTAAATCTGACATCTCGGTCTGAGACAATGGAGACCGAAATCCCGTGACGAGCAACGATCTCGCGCACATATATATCGTCCAACCTCTCGGTCGAAGAACTCACTTGTATCGCCAACAAATGAGCACTCTTGGTCAATTGATGCACGATGACCCATATAGCGTCGGACCCTTTCGCCGTCCTTGGCAGCTTCATGATGAAGTCCATCGTGATATGTTCCCACTTCCACATGGGGATCTCCAAAGGCTGCAGCTTACCATGCGCCCTCTGATGCTCGGCCTTGACCATCCTATAGGTCAAGCACCTCTCGAGATACCAAGCAATTTCTCGCTTCATGCATGGCCACCAATAACTCAAACTAAAGTCTTGATACATCTTGGTGGCCCCCGGGTGTATGGAAAAATGAGACTTATGAGCCTCCTCCATCACTATCTGTCTGACTCCACCAGTTATCGGAACCCAAACTCGACCACATCGGGTCAATAACCCCCGGCTATCCTGAACAAACCGATTGCTTTCGCCCTGGATCCTTTCCACTTTCCAGTTTTCTGGTCGTATGCCCTCGACCTGAGCATCTCTGATCAAACTCACTAGCAGGAAATCCACCGCTATCCTCATACACTTTGCTGGGGTGGATGACCCAGCTGACTTGCGGATCAACGCGTCCGCAACCACATTCGCTTCACCAGGGTGGTAAAGGATCTCACAATCGTAGTCCTTGACTACATCCAGCCACCTACGCTGCCTCATGTTCAAGTTTGGCTGATCCATGATGTGTCTCCAACTCTTGTGATCCGTGTATATGGTACAACGGACCCGATATAGGTAATGCCTCCAAATATTGAGAGCAAAAACCACCGCTCCCAGCTCCAGATCATGAGTAGGATATCTCGTCTCATGCGACTTCAACTGCCGCGATGCATAAGCTATCACCTGTCCACTATGCATGAGGACTGCTCCTAAACCTGTGATAGAGGCATCACAAAACACCATGAAATCCTCAACTCCCTCCGGGAGTGTCAAAACTGGAGCCTCATACAACCGCTGACGGAGGCTCTCAAACGCCCTTTGCTGCTCGGAACCCCACCAGAAATCTGCCCCCTTCCTCGTTAGATGAGTGAGGGGTACTGTTATCTTGGAGAAATTCTGAATGAATCTCCAGTAGTACCCTGATAATCCCAGAAAACTTCTGATATCCGAGGGAGATTTCGGAACCTCCCACTGCATGACTGCCTCGATTTTGGTCGGGTCGACCAAAATCCCATGCTGGTTAACGAGGTGCCCAAGGAACTGGACCTCTCGTAACCAAAACTCGCACTTCGAGAACTTGGCATACAACCGTACTCGTCTCAGAACCTCCAACATCTCCTTGAGGCGCTCCTCATGCTGCTCTCGAGTCTTGGAATACACCAAGATATCATCTATAAACACGATGACCAAGCGATCCAGCATCGGTCTGCAGACCCAATTCATCAGCTCCATAAATACTGCTGGCGCGTTGGTGAGACCAAAGGGCATCACCACGAACTTGTAATGACCATAACGACTCCGAAACGCGGTCTTCTCCACGTCCTCCTCTCTGACCCGGACCTGATGATACCCCGACCTCAAATCTATCTTGGAGAACCAAGATTCCCACTACAACTTATCAAAGAGATCATCTATCCTTGGTAGTGGGTAACGGTTCTTCACCGTCAACTTGTTCAACTCCCTATATTCAATGCACATCCGGTGCGATCCATCCTTCTTCCTGACGAAGAGGATCGGTTCTCCCCATGGAGAACTGCTAGGTCGAATGAACTGCTTGCCCAACAGTTCCTGCAACTGTGAAGACAACTCCTGCATCTCGGGTGGCGCCAAACGGTACGGCGCCTTGGCAATAGGAGCCACACCCGGAACCAGGTCGATCCGGAACTCTACCTGCCTCTCCGGAGGTAACCCTGGCAGCTCCTTCGGAAACACGTCGGCAAAATACCTGACCACTGGAACCTCTGAAACTGGAGTCTGGTCTCCAACTCGCATATCCACCACGTACACTAAGTAACCCACCGGACATCCGTGCTGAATATACTATCGAGCTCTGGCGGCTGAACAGAACCCTGACCCCACTCTGGTGCCCTCGCCATATACAATCAGTTCTCCCCCAATTGGGGTTCGAACTACCACTCTCTGGCCCTTGCAATCTATCATGGCACCGAAAAGACTATGCCAATCCATACACACAATCACACATACTTCCCCCATGGGAATCAGAATCAAATCTATTGGAAAGATCACTCCAAAGATCTCCTCGGAAAGATCACTCCAAAGATCTCCAACCGACATCCTCGGTAGACCAAGGAAGCAGAAACTCCATGTTCGTTGGCAATAGAAACTCAAAACGGACTCTCTAGCTCATCAACTGGCATGCCAAACCCCCTACTAAACGTCTGAGAAACAAAAGACCGACTCGCCCCCGAGTCAAATAATACCAAAGCAGGCAAGGAGTTCAGTAAAAACATACCTAAGCATGGGTACCACATATAAGCATAACAAAATTATAATAAAAGAGGTAAAGGAGAGAAACATACCAGCAACCACATCCGGTGCTACTCTGGCCTCTTCTGCCGTAAGCTGGAAAGCACGCCCCTGAGCCTTTGGGGGCTCGGCCTTAACAGGCCTCCCATCAACGATCCTCAAGGCAGCTGGCGGTGGAACCTGCGCCAGCTTGGCGGCTAGCAATGGGTAGTTGGCCTTCACATGGCCAACCTGATCACAGTGGTAGCATAACCTCATACCCGAAACCGGGGTGCCCTGGCGGTAATCCTTCGCGTACTGCTCCTCCTTACCACACCTGTGGCACCCGCTACCCGCTCGACACACTCCAAAATGACTCCTACCGCACTTCCCACATGTGCGGCTCTACTGACCCCCAGCCCTAGAATCATCGGTCTTAGACCGCTTCGGCGCCGGGTGAGACTGTGTCGGGGCCGGACGCTGCTCCCTTAACTGTAGCTCGATCTCCGACTCACGCTGCATTGCAGCCTCCTACAACTCCAACAGAGTATCACATCGTTAGGTAGACACAAACTGAAGGATATCAGTCTTGAGCATGCTTAGATAACGGGTCATTTGAGCCTGCTCGGAAGCAAACTCTGGGCAGAACATCACCATCTCTGTGAACATATGGGTGATCTCCATCACCGACTCTCCATCCTGTCTCAAACTCAAAAACTCCTAAGCCAACCGCTCCCGCTCCACCCGTGGAACATAGCGGGCGCGGAACATCTCCCTGAACTGCTCCCAAGTAACAACAACTCTCTGATCATCAGTGTACAATCCGGTCGTCAGTCTCCACCAATCCTTGGCCCCTAGTCTCAGCAGGTTCAGGGCACATCTGACCTTCTAGTCAGTAGGACATGAACATGTGAAGAAACATCCCACCACGTCCGATAACCACCTCATAGCTCTAATCGCATCCTGAGTACCATCAAATGTCGGGGGCTTCGTGTTATCGAAGTCCCGGTACTGGAAACCCCGTCCAACACCACCTCCTCCTGCCGTTGTTACAGCTGATGCAGCTGCAGCGGTAACCGTCTCTGAAAGGGCCACATAACACTCGTCGAAGTACTTAACCATAACGGTCTTAATAGACCCAAACATCTCCAATAGATGCGCCCGAAACATAGCTGCAACCTCATCATGCAGGACCTCCCGAATCCTGGCGTCTAGCTCATCTGTCCCCATCTGTACCACAGGATCAGGTGCTACCGACACCTCCTGGCCTCCGTCCCCTGATCCTAATGCCAACCCGGATGCAATCACAAGATGTTCTGTCATCACCATGCTGAAAATACACCAACAGATATCAGAGGGTCGTATAACAATGGGGACTAACTCCCGACTAAACCCTAGGGGTTGTGACTTCCTTGCTACGCGTATGGGTCCTGTGCTTCCAGTAGTAGGGGCCCATACTACCTTCCACACCTACCCAGATTTGTCTCAAGTATAACCACAACACCCTAACAACATACATATCATAGCTAGAGCCCAACCCTCATTCCTAAAGGAATGCTAAACTATCACACGAATGGCCTCATGGCCTCTCACTACCCACCTATCCATGAAACTTCCGTCAACCCTGCAGTGCTAGTGTATGCTAGCCATACATAATGCTGGACCCTATAGACTTTCAAATATCCGATCCTACCCTAAGGTCAAATTAAACATTTTCAAGATATAAGATCTTGATGATATACAGCTGTGATGCATACACAAGTAACTACAATAATGATGTCAATCTCATATAAGGAAAACCCTAGGCTAGCAGGCATCATGTAATTAGGCAATTCTATCATGCAACTCCTGAAGATCCCTAGCCTAGTACTAGCATGTTGTTCTAACATATCACATAATCAAGTAGCTATATGGTATTTTGGGATCTACTTACTGGCTCCGGCTGATCGTACACCTTGCATCCTCCTTCACTTATTTTAAAAACCATTTTAGAAATCATTTGAAAACCTTTCCCTGATTTGAGAATGGATTCACACGAATGTTCCTCTAATTCACTCAAACCAAGGCTCTGATACCAACTTGTAACACCCATAAAGAATTCAAGCCAATTTAAACTTTTAAAACATTTCAAATCCATTAAACATTACAACTTGTTTTCAAAATGTATCATATCAGAGTATCCCAGAAACAAACTCATAAAAAGTGAGGAACTGTACGATCACGCCTTTTCCTTGCCCCGATCCCCTGAAGTACCTAAAATAACAAACTGAAACTGTAAGCCTGAAAAGTTAGTGAGTTCCCCCAAAATATCGTTACACATACAGTCCACATAACCATGTCAACAACATCATAATATAACAAACTGAACAGAATGCAATGGGTCCACAGCTTTACAGACTGGATTACCCCCTGGGCCCATAGTGTGAGTCTGGATTGCCTTGCTGGCCCACAGCTCACATCTGGCGTGCCATCGAGCCCACAGTATGAGTCTCCCTTAGCCCGTAACTATAATGCTCCTGGGTTTGTTGGTTACTGCACGAAGCAGTCCCACCTCAACCCATCCCACCTAACATATCAACATATGACATAACCACTGGGCATGCAGATAATCATATAACACAAGTAGTCGTACAGATCTACTAACTGGCATAACCAGTGAGCATGCAACATTAACTTCATAGTCAAGATACTAGCACTGCTAGGATAACATATTCAATGGGCCGACCTTGGTGCCTTAGACCCTTTAGTATAGTGAGGTAACTCACCTTGCAAATGCCGACTCGGTAAATAAACTCCAACTCTCGGATCACTGCCATAAACTCCGCCACCTATTATCATAGTATAACAATACTCGTAAGTTCCCAACTCTTCAAGGTACCCCATAAGTCAACTAGTCAACCCCTGGTCCAAGTCAAAGCCAACAGTGAAGGTCAACAGTCCGTGTTGACCCTTACTCTTCGAGTACCCTCGACTACTCGCCGAGTTCCTCGAGATACTCGTTCACTCGCCGAGTCTCGGGAGTGACTCGTCGAGTTCCTAAGGTTCGCGATTGAACCCTAAGGCCACTCGTTTCCTTCTTGCAACTCGACAAGTTCACACACATTCATCAATTTGGGGAAACATTAACCGACTCGCCGAGTTGTTCATCCAACTCGTCGGGTCTACGGTAATCTTCATCGAACTCACCGAGTTGTTCATCCAACTCGTCGAGTTCAATGCCTATCTTCATGTGACTCGCCGAGTTCCTTCAGCCCTTTAACCATGCAGACAATTTTTAGGCCATACCAAGGCCCCAAAGTGTAGATCCAACTTCCTTAGGCAGGCTTATCACGTAAAGTTACAAACTTTACGTGCATGCAAGGCTTTAAGACCCTAAAATGGCACAACTAAGCTTGCAACGAAGTCACATCCTTAGGGGAAGGCTCATACTAGACCAGGCTGATGGCTTTATGAATCTAGAAGCCAAGGGGAGTCCAGATCTGATGTTACAACTTCATATCTTGGCTTAAACACAAGAACCCTTTCCTAAACTCGGGCACAAAATGGTTTAGGAGAAAATGAGCCAAGGGAAAAACGATTTAATACCTTCAAGAGATCCCTTTCTGATGCATAATTTGAAACCCTCAAACTCATGCTTCAACTAGCTTGCTTCCCGAGTGATTCCTTCACCAAAAACTCCCCTCCAAGCTTAAACCTTCAAAGAATATACACACACTCGAGTTAGGGACTTTCTGGACACTCAATAGACTGTAGAGAGGCCAAAGGATGCTTGTGCTTCTTTAAATAGGGTGCAAAACCCCGAGATTTAGGGTTTCATCCGTCAGCTCCTACTCGTCGAGTCCCTTCTTGGACTCGGCGAGTAGGCCACTAAAACACGTGGACCAACCCGCTGCTACTCGACAAGTAGGGCAACCAACTCGTTGAGTAGACCTTGGAAACAAAATAATTCTTATTCAAATCAATACATGAGAATCGAGGCATTACATTTGATCTAGATCTTCAAACTTTGATACTTTTATAACTCCAAGAATTCTTCAACTTTCACTTTTTGGTAATTTCTCTCTTTTTTTACATGTACTCACTTTTTTTTTTCACTCAAAACCCTACATGCTTAAGTAGGGGCGCTTAACTTCAACCCTTATTGGTTAGAAATATTAGTTTTCCTGGATACATTTCAAGTACAATGTAACGCCCGTGTTTCCGGGCTTGTCATTAAAAGCAATGTAATAGTCTAGGTTAACCTTTGTAACCAATCTTGAAATAATAAAGGTGTATTATTTGAGTATTATGTGTTTTGTGCTTAATTATGTGTCTTAATTTAATTAAGAATAAAAATAAGCGTCAAAATGAAATATTAGATAAAGCCGATATCTATGGTTAATGATGTAGTAGTTGAGACGAGGTTTCAGAAAATATAAAGAATGCTAAAATCCGAGTTATAACGAAGAAGTTATGACCTGTCGAAGTTTCGCGACAAGTTCCGAAGCCCCGAAGTTCCCGAGAAGTGAGATTCCCAAGCCGAAGGTCTGCCCGCGAGAAGCCAATTTTTGTGAAGATCTTCCAGATCTACCGAAGAATACTACTTCTGCAAGTCGTAGTGTTGTCCGATCATCTTCTGATCAAGTGAGTGTGTAGTTAGCTTCTTCTAATGCATAACTATGAAGTATTTTATACGAAATACGTGTTATGTGTATATTTTGTTGTGAATGTATATTCACTTTCTTCTATCTCATAGATATGATTTATTCTCTATGAAATACATGTTATGTGTATGTGTCTCATCTGTTGTTTGGAATATGTATTGAATGAGAATGTTATACAGGTTTTAAACTATGTATAAAAATATATATTTTCATCTACTAATATGTTGGGTAGAACATCGGTAGATAGTTAATGTGTGATAAACAGATGAGAGGCCTCGATGTTGTTGTTGTTGATCTAGTTATTCAGCAGAGTATGGATAATAACCACAGACTCTTTCTAGATAGTCCTGTGGAACGCTAGCAGGCTCATAACCTGTAGGTGTTGTGAACGATGTGTTCACCGGTGTACTCTATCCCCCTCATGGTTGCCTTTAGGAAATCTATTGTTGAGGAAATCCCTTAGCAATAATGTCCACCCCGATGAATCCTATATTAGGTCCCTTGAGATAGATGTTGTTTTAGGGACGTAAAGTGAGGATAACGGGAATGGGTAATCGGGTTATTGTTGGTTGGTAAAAGGAAATATAATTATTTATTGCGGGTTGAAAACCGTATATGCTCACCAGGCTCCCAAGCCTGAGCCACTCAGTTTTATTTGTATTACAGGAAGTGGCGCAAGGGCATAAGATGGATGAATCATCAAGTTGTTTTGTTTACAAGTCTGTATATGTATATATTTGTTGAACGACTTGTAACGTTATCGTTTATGCTTTATGGTCTATATCGGAACATGACATCTCGAGTTTTGATTATATAATGAAAATACATTTCTTTATGAAATGCTTTGGTAAATATTATTTTATCATACTTTGTTTTTGGGAACAAACTCCGCAACTCTTTCAAATCAAAAGGAGTTACTCTGAAATTATTTTAAAAGCATAAATGAAATCGGTCTTTTATGGCCGTGATTTTGGGGATGTCACATACAAGCTGCTAAACATATTGCAATCCTCAAACTAAGCGAGGTTGTGTTTTTGTCCCATGATTTCACTAGAATAAAGGAGGCCACAAATGCACTATAACATATATTGGCTCAACTAAACATTTGAGCTCTCATCGGATCATCCCACACAACGCTAGCAACTTAAGTTTAAATTATCATTATTACTAGAAATTGTTATTTACATTATTATTTCAAATCTATTTCTAAAATTTTAAATTTACAAATTTCTAGAAATTTACTTTTTCAACCTAAGCAATTACTTTTTCGACCCCTACCCCACACTTATTACATACAATGCCCTTATTGTATGCATAAACTAAATTAAAAACAATAAAAGGGAGAAAAAGGAACAGACTCCCCTAGAATAGCAGTGGCGTGATCGAACTCCAAACGTGTGGATGAAATGCACATCTTGAATACGGACTTCTTTTAAATCGAAACTTGGACCTCGAACTCGCGAAATATGTAGACGAGCCAATAAGCAATGAATCGAAACTTCAATCTTCAATAAAAGTGGATGCAAATCTTCAAAGCGTGTAAAATAATGTGGGAAAGCATACACCACATTTATTGTAGAGGAAACGAGCCATAATAATCTTCATAAGAACTTCAAATATGATGGTGGTGATCCATGTCGTGAATAGGAACGAAAAGGCTTCAATATGTGGAAAACAGAAAACTCACGACGTGAGTAATATGTCCCACGACGAGAAATCGTTGAACTGCGTATTCTGAAATACCTCGTAACCCAACTCACAACGTGAACAATATATCCTCACGACGTGAGAACTGGGCGACTGAAAATTTAAATAGCCCATTCTTCTTTATTGCTATGGTAAATCCCCCAATATATTAATGGGTAAAAAAACTTTTAAATACATAACTTCTATGACTCTTCACTAACTTCATCCTCTATCTCGACTCACCCCACACTTATTTTCTCATTGTGGATCTCGACTCTTGACGCTAGACCCTAGACAACCCTTGGCTAGACACATACGCTCTCGTAATATCCTTCCTCTCCTGGGACTCCATAACAAATCTGAAATAAAACCACCAAAGGACAAATAAAAATAACATAATAGCTTATAAGTCTTAAAAACCATACTCCAAGTTCAAAACCACAAAAAAAGTAAACCACATAAAATTAAAATAAAAACTAAATAGACAAGAAATCAATCGTCATCTTCTTCATCCCGTGCTCCACTTGTACCAACTCCATCTCCCCCTTGACCTCAATACTCACTCCACCTAGGGAAAATTTGGTAATGATACCCCACGTAAGGAGGTTGCTCCACATACAATTGTTGTACCGGATTTTTTACAGTCCCTCCAATCCAATTGACACTTAAAGAAATTTGGTCAAAATACCCCGTCATATCGTCCCCAAAGTTGGGTCCTCCCATTGGTGCTGGTTGATGTACCGATTGTCCTCTTTCCCCTCGTCCCCGTATATTCCTCCTTCGAGGCCTTGGCTGTGGCGCGGGTTGGTCTTGGTCGACCACATCATTATCCCCTAGTCCAATCATCACCGGGTTTTAGTGTCAGAGTCCGGGTCAAACGTGGGACAAGTAGACCATAGGACTTTGCAAGGCGTGTAACAAAATTCCCCCCATTGATGGGACTCCTGGCTCTAGAAATAGCAGCCTTGCTTCCCAACTAATTAACCAAATGATATGGAATATTACAAAAGACCCCCGGTGTAACTATGGTCCAAAGAAAGAACAAATTAAGGCCAACGACCTTGTCCCCATGTCTTTTGTGGTTGATGGAAAAACCGATCAACCTATGAAGCAAACGGTGAATTAGGGATCTTATTTGACTCTCGTAGGAGACCCCCGAATGAAACACCCCATTGGCAATGGATACCCAAAATTCCGATCCTGAAGTGCCCGATAAATATTCCCGTGCTGCCGTTCTCATAAAAAGCTCAAATGCAGGCAATTGTGTTTAACTCTGCTCATAAATTCCCCTTCTCCAAGCAAACTCAATCAAACTGCACTCCCGAAACTGACAACCAAGACGGAATACAAGTGCCCTTGGATAAAATGGATCAATAGTGGCGGCTTCTAAAGAAATAGAAGTGAAAAATTCCACACAAAGCTCCTGGAAGACGGGCTTACTTATAGCAAATAAGTTCCTCCACCCGTTACAGGTAAAAGAAAAATCATCTACCGCAAAATGCTTGGTTAATAAGGGAGCGATCCTTTCCATCAACCCAACTTCTTCAAAACGCACCCAATCAATAGTAGGTGAAATGGCAAATTCCCGATTGTGTAGCCATCCTAATTTATTCGTGAAGTTGGTTAGAACACTGGTCGACAAGTCAACTGGAAGACGGTATAGGATGTGGCGTGATGAAACATGCCCTTGTAATTGCTCATTGGAACCTCTTGAATCCATTTTCTGCAAGACAAACAAAACAAGAAAAACAAAACACAAAGTTCCGCTTGTTAAACTGATTAGCAGCAAAAAGAATACTCACAGACTAGGTCTCACGTTGTGAATAGTAAGGCTCAAGTTGTGAGTTCATCACTTCAAACAAAATCGACATGACATCCCATATGCAACACAAATTTCTAACAAAATCGGGGCTATTTACTTGCTGGGATTTTATTCTAACCTAATCCTAAACATATACACCCCATATGCAACACAAATTTCTAACATTTAGGGCAATAACTTTTCATTCAAATAAACTCAAAACCCTAAACCCTAAATTAACCAACTAAGTCAAAATTAAGCATAAACAATAGGAATGGTGTACCTTAAAGTGATGAAAACGTGAGCACAAGAGTAAAATATGGTAAAAATCATTGAAATCCAACGTGAGTGGGGGGGGGGGGGGGGGGAACCAAGAACTGTCGGCGGTTGAAGAATAAGATAATGGTAGGTCAAGTTAATATGCTTTCTTCTTTTTGTGGTCCCGATTCATTCCGTCTCACGTCGGGAGCAATAAAGCCTCACGTCGTGAGCTTGTTTTTTGGCTAATATAATTCAGGCTATTTAATGAAGTGGAAATGGGCCATTATACTTATTGGATTATTATTATTAATGGCTGAGAGAAAATAATGGGTAACAATATTACATTATGTGTCTCAAACTGGACTCACGTCGTGAGCAGTAGGCTCACGTCGTGAGATCGTAAAAAAACTTCATTTAGACCTTTAATTTTTATACCTTTCAATCTAAGACCCTGACACTCAAATTTTCATTAAAAGAGATTCTGAGACGATGAATAGATTAATTTCCTAAGTTGAAAATGCAAAAGCTAAAAAGATAAGAAAATGCAAACCAAACTCGGGTTGCCTCCCGAGAAGCGCTTCTTTTTGATTGAGTCGTGAGCCGGACTCCGTGCCTCCTACGTTGAATCTTTAGATGTGTCCATCACCAGCTGGATTTTCTGCTCCTTCGATCGTCTTTTGTATGCTTAAACACGTTGAATGTATGCCTTTTTCAAATTTTCCTTTTTAGCCTTCGCGTCGTCTATGTCAAGCTTCCTTTTTATCCCTTTTGTTTCCAATTTCTCATCATTCTTATTTAGCTCAATAGGAACCTTCTCTTCTTTCGCCACTAGAACCGTTTCCTTGGAAGTAGCCTCGTCTTCATCACTTGACAAATCATCATTTTCCTCACTCATCAAAGTTGTTGGTTTTGTGTAGGCAATGACTTCAACAAAAAACGGAACGAATGCTCTTGGTTTATTGCGTTTGACTTGATGAATCGTCTTGATTTCTTCCTCCATGAGCTTTTCTAATTCTCCAAGTTCATTATCTTCATTAATATTGAACACCTCACCATTAACATCATATCCTTGAAACCCATCTTGTATTCCAAAATCTTCTTTATCATCACCAACCGTCAATGTAAGCTTGGATTCACGAACATAAACTAAAGCGCTAACAGTATTTAGCAAAGGGCGACCAAGAATGATTGGGACATTTACATCCTCCTTCATATCCATAATCACAAAGTCAACTGGGAATTTTTTTTCCAATTTTAACAAGTATTGCTTCAACAATTCCCCTCGGATGAGTCACCGAACGATTGGCCATGTGGATGGTCATCTTTGTAGCCTTCATTTTCTGAATATTCAGCTTTTGATAGAATGAATATGGCATCAAATTTATGCTAGCCCCGGAATCAGCTAAAGCATAAGTCTACAAATTGTTACCAAACTCACATGGAAGAGTAAGGCATCCAAGGTCTCCCATCTTCAAAGATATCTCTCCCATACAGCTCTTGAACTTTGCTCACTAAGAATGACATTAGAATTTTTCTTTAGTTGCTGACGAGTGTTTATAAGATCTTGTAGGAACTTCGCGTATTTTGGAATTTTTGAAAGTGAATCGATAAAAGGGGTATTAATAGGAATACCCTTTATTTGCTAAATAAACTCCAGATGTTCCCTTTTCAGTGGACTGAGATTAGCTCGGGACGAGAATGGTAAAGGCGGTTGATAAGCCGAGACGGATTCTAAATTTTTCTGTTCAGACAGATCCCACGTCGTGAGCATAGCGGGCTCACGACGTGAGTCTGGTGTTTCAACATCTTCATTTTCGAGCCTTGGCTTCTTCGGCTTTGGATCAGACTGCTTCGGCCCCAATTCTAGTGCTTCCAAAAACTTAGAGATTGCCTATTCTTAAGTATCAATAGCCATAACATGAGTTTGAGTCTTCTTCAAGTTCATTATCTTCATCAATATTGAACACCTCACCGTTAACATCATATCCTTGAAACCCATCTTGTATTCCAAAATCTTCTTTATCATCACCAACCCTCAATGTAAGCTTAGATTCACGAACATCAACTAAAGCGCTAGCAGTATTTAGCAAAGGGCGACCAAGAATGATTGGGACATTTACATCCTCCATATCCATAATCACAAAGTCAACTGGGAAAACAAATTTCCCAATTTTAACAGGATGTCTTCAACAATTCCCTTCAGACAAGTCACCAAACGATTGGTCATGTGGATGGTCATCTTTGTAGCCTTCATTTTATGAATATTTAGCTTTTGATAGAATGAATATGGCATCAAATTTATGCTAGCCCCGGAATCAGCTTAAGTATAAGTCTTCAAATTGTTACCAAACTCACATGGAAGAGTGAGGCGTCTAGGGTCTCCCATCTTCTTAGGTATCTCTCCCAATACAACTCTTGAACTTTGCTCACTAAGAATGACTTTAGAATTTTTCTTTAGTTGCTGACGAGTGTTTACGAGATCTTGTAGGAACTTCACGTATTCTGGAATTTTTGAAAGTGAATCGATAAAAGGGGGATTAATAAGAATACCCTTTATTTGCTGAATAAACTCCAGATGTTCCCTTTCCAGTGGACTAAGATTAGCTCGGGATGTGAATGGTAAAGGCGGTTGATAAGCGTGGACGGATTCTGAATTTTTCTGTTCAGACAGATCCCACGTCGTGAGCATAGCGGGCTCACGACGTGAGTCTGGTGTTTCAACAACATCTTCATTTTCGAGCCTTGGCTTCGTCGGCTTTGGATCAGACTGCTTCGGCCCCACTTCTAGTGCTTCCAAAAACTCAGAGATCGCCTCTTCTTCAGTATCAATAGCCATAACATGAGGTTGAGTCTTCTTCTCGGGAAATTATGAAGATAATTTCTTACTCACCAAAGTAGTTAGTTGACTAATTTGGACTTCGAGATTATGGATTGATGCTTGATGGGTTTTTAATAAAGCTTACTGGTCAATCATCACTGTATGTTGTTCTCTCATCATTTCATATGTTCCTTTAGCACTGCATCGGTATCATCATGCCTTTTCTCGGACGCTTCCATAAATCGGGTCAACATGTTTTCCAAATCTACTTTATTCTCGGGTGGCGGTTGCTCTTTTTGGTAGAAGCCTCGGCCTGTTTGCTTAAATTTCTCTTCCTTTTGCTTCCTGTATTCATCATATGGCAGCCATTCTTTCTTTGGTTTTTTCCAATCCTCATCATACTTATCCCCACTCGAGTAGCAAACTTGAGCCGTTTTGTCCCCATACTCATCCAAGTTGCAATCTTTAGTTAAGTGTGGATCATTACATCGTTCACAACCAACTCTAATTGCATGAATTGACTGGTCCATTTGAGTCAGCCTTCGATCCATATTATTTATCGCCTTCTTGAGTTTAGTTATCTTGGATGGTGGGCAAAATTGGTCTAAAAATTGTTCGTGCATCTGAGCCCAAGTAGTGATTGTACCAGGTGGAAGTGCATTTAACCAATCTTTCGCAGCTCCTTTAAAAGTAACGGGAAGCATCCTTAACAAAACAATATCTCTGTTCAAATTCAGGACATTGAAATAATACGTAATGTCATTGACCTCATCTAGATGCTTAAAATCATCCTCATGATCTTTTCCATAAAATGGAATATCCTTAAGTGCAGTGAGGATATGTCCTTTCAACTCGAATGTGGCAGTGGCAGGAATGGCAGGTTGTACTAAACCCGGACCAACATCGTCTATAAATCTCTTTCTATAAGCTCCCATGGACATTTCTTCAATATTCGCCATCTCGTTTCTTGGCTCGTTCTCGGGTTCACTTGTATAAAGTCCAAACTCGACTTCGGATTCGTTTGGGATAGGTATTTGATCTAAGTTTTCAACCTTGTTCTTGTCCTTTGAAGATGAACTTCACTCTTCCGTTTTCTTTCCCGACTTCTTTGAGAACACTGACTTGAATTCTTGTAAAGGTGACTTCTTTGGTGTTTGATCTTCTTTCACGTTCTTATCCTTCTTTTTGTGAAGGGCCGACTTTGGATCTTCAACTGGTTGAACCAAACGTGTGTTGGAACCTCTGGTCATGAACTCTTGAAATAAAACAAAAAAATAAAAACGTAAAACTGAACTAAGAAAGACAAACTAAGAACAAACAAAACTAGGAATCCTAGTTCTCACGTCATGAGAAATAAAGCTCACGTCGTGAGTTCTGTAATGCAAGAAAAATGAATCAAGAAAAAAATAACTCTTTGCAGGTTTTACCCCACAAAAAGGATCGCCAAATTTAAAGTAAATAAATTAGTAATTAATTAAGCCGTTCCCCGGAAATGGCGCCAAAAACTTGATGCGTGCAAGTAGCTACACCTAATTTTAATGTTTATAACATAACTACCTTAACCAACTAATTGCACCTAGGCAGTGTACCTAGTCAAAATTATATAATAGTCGGGTAAGTCGGGTGTCGATCTCAGGGAACGATATTGATTTAGTTAACCTATCTACTATTATATAAACCTAAATTATCAACAAAGTTGGGGTTTTTATCTGATTTTACAAGACCAGATGAACTTAAGTCACGGAATTCAACCAATTACTAAAAACACTCTTGTTTAGTTCGAATCCACTTCTTCTTTATGGTTAGCTCACAATTATAGATTATCAAGTTGGTTATTATTGTATTAGTAATTTAAGTCTAAATTTACCAATATTAAACTAATTCATGTAAAACTATGTATGGCCAAACACAATCAAACACAAAATAAGTTGTAGATTATGAATTTGCTATGTAAGATTAGGCAAACACAATTATGGTCATAATTTATGTTCTCTAGCACAGCTAAATTTATTTACCTTAATTGCTATCTAAGATTGGGTCGATCCTAGCTCTAGCAATTTAATGTTCACTAAATCACTAGGTTTCAAGTTCATGTAATTCAATAATCACTAAGCTACATAGAACATGAATTCAAGCAACTAAAGAAACAAATATTAACATGCTAGGTTGTAACAAATCAAACACAAGAAATTTACCAACTAATCAAATCCATTAATAATTAAACTAAACCATATGTCAGAAGCTTCATCTAGCTAAACAAGAGTAGCTAAATTCAACTACTCATAGCAGCAATCAAACTAACACCAATCAAATTAATAAACATGTTCATAAGTACCATACAAATAAACTTATTAAGAACCTTCACTCCTTTGGTGTTGAAACCCTTTTTCCAGAACTTCTCTCCTGCTAAAAATCGTCTTCTGAAAACCTTCAAACCAACCAAAAGTCTATCAAATCGTAATGGACTAAGGATATTCATAATCTGATTTTTCCAGGCTCACGTCGTGAGCACGCATCTATCCGTGTTGTACAAGGACTCTTCCACCCGATACTAATCTTCTAAAAACTCCAACTCACGCCGTGAGCCTTCAACTCTCACGTCGTGAGTGCGAATTATTGCTGGATTTTTATCTTTCTTGAAACGACCCAAAAATACGACCCAAAAATGTCGTTTTTCAACATAACCAAAAACCATAATCTGAGTGTCATATCGTAAAACCATACATGCTATATCTCAAAATAATAATAAAACACTGTGTGGAAAACTGTATCATATCCATGTCATATAAAAATCAAGAACTAATCAACTCCCAGGATAAAAGTTGAAGCTGTGGTGTGTGCGATGCCATCAACCCGAGCTCTTCCCTCTGCTAGCGGAAGTACCTGAAACCAAAACTGAAACTGTAAGCACGAAGCTTAGTGAGCTCCCCCAAATTACCACATACCATACAATAATATATATCAAGCACATACTGGGGCCTTGCCCCCTCCATCGGACCGAAGTCCGAAGCTGACTGACTGGGACCTTGTCCCCTACATCGGACCGGAGGCCGAAGCTCACATCAGACCGAAGTCCGAAGCTGACATCAGACCGAAGTCCGAAGCTGACTGGGACCTTGTCCCCTACATCGAACCGAAGTCCGAAGCTGACATCGGACCGAAGTCCGAAGCTGACTGATCATAACATAAACGTATCACTTAACATGAACACACATAATCCTGTCTGAGCCACGAAGGCATCAAACATGCTAACTACTGCATCAGATAAAAATCCGGATACTACTGCTAGCTAAACGGGCCGACATTGTGGCCTTAGACCCGTTCCTACTGAAAGAGAACTCACCTCGTGAACTGGCTGCTGAGTGAATAGCTCTGAGGGCTAACTACTGCTGTTCCGGTATCTCCCCGACTACAAGTCCATAAACACACTCAATCAAATACTAAACATTGCACTGGGTAAAATTACTCTTTTACCCTAGGCCAAAGTCAACTCTCGGTCAAAGTCAACCCACAGTTGACCTGACTCGCCGAGTTGGGCCGCCAACTCGCCGAGTCCCTATTCTCACTCCTCGACCCTACTCGCTGCTACTCGTCGAGTATGGCATCGACTCGCCGAGTACTCATTCGATCCAAGAACTCAGACAATCTTCATCCGACTCGCCGAGTCATATGAACAACTCGACGAGTTGTTCTTGAGCTTAAGAAGATTGCCTTGGACTCGCCGAGTTGTATGAACAACTCGCCGAGTCCCTCCATTACTGAGTCTACCCTCAAACTCGCTGAGTCCACTCCACTACTCACTGGGCCCACTCGACACCGCTCAAAAGGAAGAAATCGGGGACTCGCGACTCGACTCGCCGAGTCGTTCTTCCGACTCGCCGAGTCACCGCCATGCAACTATTCTACACTCGATTCTGCTCGAATCCAATACATACAAATGATAGATCTGAGTCCAATAAGCTGATTTACCACGTAAAGTTTCCAACTTTACGTGTACAAACACATGAACAAGGGAATAAAGGCTAAAAGATGCTTAAAAGGGGTAGATCTAGGGTTAATATGCAAAATAACTCCATAAAGGCAATAGATCTGGGCTCTACAACTCCTAAATGAACAGATCTAAGGTTATCTCGGCATAAGAGAGCTTCCATATCAACATAAGGCTATAAGAAGGCATTAACAAGATCTAGAAAGGGGGGTTTAAGGCATAAAAGAAAAGGAAATCCGAAAATACCTCTAA
This sequence comes from Lactuca serriola, assembly GCF_051521515.1. Classification (NCBI taxonomy): domain Eukaryota; kingdom Viridiplantae; phylum Streptophyta; class Magnoliopsida; order Asterales; family Asteraceae; genus Lactuca; species Lactuca serriola. The sequence goes on along the minus strand of NC_136409.1, from coordinate 235,375,098 downwards.
GAGCTCTTGCTTTCCCTTGAATCTCTGCTCTCCAATCCTTCTCCTTGTTCCTTTCTTCTTCTCCTTCTTCAAGCCTTCACAATAGCACACAAAAATCACTTAGAATCACTCAAGAACGAATTAGGGTTTTCTCACAGCTTTTGAGGGTGAAGGAGGCGAGATTGGGGGCTATAAGGTGGCTTAAATAGTGGGCAACCTGGGGATTTAGGGTTTCTCCCAGACGGACAGACTCGCCGAGTCGCCAGCTAACACGTGCTCGAAAACCCGACCCTACTCGGCGAGTCAGGCTATGAACTCGCCGAGTCCCTCTTATAAAACTTAAAAATAAATACCAAGGAATTATCATACCGGATACGGGTCGTTACAATTCTCCCCCACTTATCTCAGACTTCGTCCTCGAAGTCTGCTACGGCTGAATCTGCAAATATCTCTGGGTAGTGCTCCCTCATCTCCTCCTCAGCCTCCCACGACCATTCTGATCCCTTCCGGTGCTGCCACTGCACCTTCACTAACTGAATTACCTTGTTCCTCAAGGTCTTGGTCTTCCGGTCCAGAATCGCGACCGGCCTCTCAATATAATTCAGGCTACTATCAACCTGAATATCCTCTAGGGGAACGACTGCTGACTCATCCACCAGACACTTCCTCAACTGAGACACATGGAAAGTGTTGTGGATCTGACTAAGCTCCTCAGGAAGATCTAACCGATAAGCAACCCGACCCACCCGGGCCAAAACCCTGAAAGGACCAATAAATCTGGGGCCCAACATGGAAAGTGTTGTGGATCTGACTAAGCTCCTAAGGCTAAAAAGTATTTTGTCAAAAATTTACTTTTCACGATACACGGAGCCGTGCCGGTGTAATCGCAATACTTCGACGGGTCATAACTTCTTCATTATAAGACGGATCTCAGTGTTCCTTATATCTCCGTAATACTTGTTACGACTACTTCAAATCTCTTCAAAGATATTGGGTCTCATTATTATTTTATTTTAGACACGTATTTTATTCCTATTTTATTATATCGTTATAAACACATATATTGCACATAAATCACATAAATCACATAATACTCAAATAATACTTCTTCATTAGATAAAATAGGTTACAATTGTTGATCTTAGCTATTACATGTAACATCCCAAAAATCGAGACAAATTGTTTTTGTTTTAATCATATTGCTTATAAAATTTGTTTGAGGAAAACATTACTGATATCATATTAATTCATGAACCATAGTTACATGCCTCAAAAACCATAGCGTCAAATAGTAATAATGTCAGAGTACAATCCCAACAATCTTAATTACAGAATCATGTGTGTGTGTGTGCGATGCGCTACAACCCTGTCGGCTCCTTCCCCTTATACGAAGAAGTACCTTAAACCAAAACTGAAAACCGTAAGCACAAAGCTTATTGAGTTCCCCCATCATACCACATATCATATATACTGTCGGGCAATTCTGGGGTGCCCGTCCTACCCATGTCAGGCCATTCTAGGGTGCCTCTCTACCGTCCGGTCTATCTCAACTGGAAACGGGGACTGTTTCACCCCGGCCACTATCACATAATATCATATCATAATCATGTTGTCATACATATCTGGGGTGTCCAACCTGCCCTTCGGTCCTAACGACCGAATCGGGAGACTATTCCCCTCCTACTACCACCATCGCATATAACATATCATATTGGCACATAGAACACATCAGGTAGTAGGAAACCTAGACAATTATCATAAAGACAATCATCTAAAGACATTCCCTGCTGGTGGGCCAACATTATGGTCGTAGACCTACCTCTACTGGAAGGTAGCTCACCTCAATGTCGTGTAGTGTCTGCACTGTCCTCAGTATAGAAATCAACTCTTCTCGACTCCTCAATCCCTACACAACACCCTTTATACATTACCATTTCATACTCATAATCCCTATAAGGGTCAACTCAAGTCCAAGGCAAAGTCAAGGTCAAAACCTTAGTCAAAGTCAACTTTGGCCAAAGTCAACATCTGGTAGACTACTCTTGCCGAGTTGGTCCACCAACTCGTCGAGTCTCTACATCCACAAATAACTACAACCCCGTACCTACTCGTCGAGTCTAGCAAGAGCTCGACGAGTTCTCCTTCAACAAAACATCATGACCTTCTTCAACCGACTAGTCGAGTTCATCCTTGAAATCGTCGACTTCATCTTCATCCGTATGAAGGTGTTTAGTCTATGACTCGCCGAGTTCTCCTTGAACTCGTCGAGTCCGTCTTCATGTGGTTGGGAAATTGCCTTGAACTCTCCGAGTTCCTCCTTGAACTCATCAAGTCCTTCGATCTTTAAGTCCATAACAAACCCCAACAGGCTGACTTTTCCTTCAACTCAACCAAAGACCATTTCTAGGAGACGTTTGGGGAAAACTGCGACCCGACTCACCGAGTCACCAAGGCGACTCGCTGAGTCCCTCTTTGTCCAAAACTATACAGTCGATTTTAATTGGTCTTAATGCATCCAAACCATAGATCTGACCTTCTAGGGTATAAGGTTGTTGCCTATAAAATGGTGACTTAATGGGTGTCCACTCTCACCCACCGCTTCCTTGATCGGTGGAGGGTCGTTAGCCGAACGGGTAGGATATGACTTTAAATTCTCATTAAAAGTATAATGAATTATAAAGTAACTATACATTATAAATTCCCAATCTTAGTTACTTTAGGAAAATGTGAAATTGGTGCTAGCCCATAAAATTACACTTTGTACCTTACCAAATCGTTAGTGGAGCGTGTGTGGTTAACCGGCACACTAACATGGACTAGTAAGAGTGGCAAAGGGTAACTTGACTCTATTATAGATCGGTGGAGCGTGTGTGGTTAACCGACACATCGATTAGGTAATATTGTTAAGGGTACCAAGTCAATTTGTATGGTTATTCACACCTTGTTTGTGATCCTCGGCATCCCAGTCACAAACTTGAGAGGGCACATTCGAGATTCAAACATGCCATTGAAAAGTTCAATGTATCTCAAAAGATCTAGGAGTTTCAAAACCAATAAAACCTAATAATAAAATATTTCGTCTTATGGTGGAAATTGGTAAATCGTCATTTACCTACCTTCAAATATTTTATAGTGTGGATTACGACATCCCTCTTCCACCTATAAATAGTTTGTTGGATCCTAGCCTTAATATTTCATTTGGGTGACTTATTAAGGACTCTTAATCTAATGAAACTTATCTTCCTTCTATTCCAGATGTCTTCCAATAACACTGCTGGCTCAAACCCTACAGGCTCCTTTTCCCTAATGAACTTGTGTGGTAAGGTCATCTTTGATGGATCCAACTTTAATGAGTGGATCAGAAACATCAGGATGATTACCCGCTATGAGGACAAAGAATATGTCCTTGACAGGGAGCTTAAGGTTGTTAATGAAGCCACTGCTACTCCAGAAAAGCTTGCGGAGTTCATTGCGCATGAAAAGGATGCCACCAAGGTGTCCTGCATCATGATGGCCACAATGACTCCGGAACTCCAAAAATCTTATGAAGATTTCTACCCCTATGAGATGCACCTAGATCTGATGGAGAGGTACCATCAGAGCGCGCGTCAAGAGAGGTATGAAATCATTTCCTCCATGACAACCGCAAGGATGAAGGATGGTGAACCCATCACCGGTCACTTGCAGAAGATGCAGAGGTTCGTTGACTGGTTGCTAAAGCTCAATGTTGACTTCCCTGAGGAATTGGCGATTGACATCATTCTCCATTCCTTACCTCAAAGTTATGATCAGTTTTGTATGAATTATCATATGAAAAAGGAGGAAGTCACACTTAGCAAACTTCAAGGACTCTTAAGGACAGCTGAAAATGGCCTTAAGGGTAAAGCGGTTGCTACTTCTACTCCTTTAACAGCCCCTGTTCTTGCAATTGGGCAAGGGAAGGGTAAGAAGAGGAAAAGCCCTTCAAAGGGTACCAAGGGTAAGACTCTTGGTGGTTCCTCTTCAAGTGGGACAAAGAAAGGTCCCATTACTTCTTCTTCGAACCCAAAGGAAGCACAGTGCTTCTATTGCCAAGATAAAGGACACTTCAAGCGAAGCTGCGCCAAATATTGGCAAGATGTAAAGGATGGGAAGGTTAAACCCACCCATGCAGGTATTTACACAGTATTGTCTAACAACTCATCTAATGCTAATTCTTGGGTGCTTGATACAGGGTGTGGTATTCACATTTGTACTGATTTGCAGGCACTAAGAAGAAGTGAGCAAGTGGAGCACGGGAAGATAAACTTAGTCATGGGTAACAGGAGAGCATCACCTATTACCAAGATAGGAGTTTATTCTTTGTTGCTTAATAATTGTTAATGTTAGATTTGAATAAGTGTTGTTACTCGCCCGAAATGGCGAGAAATATTATTTCTTTTCATGGCTTGTACAAACAAGGTTTTACATTTTCATTTGATAATAAAAATGGTGCTATTAATGTTTATTACAATGATGTATTTTACTTTAAAGCAATACCTTGTGATGGTGTATATGAAGCCGTGAATGTTGTAGACAATCTAGGAAATAATGTGTTGTATATTGATTCTTTTGATAGCTTGGATAAAGCATCCTTGTGGCATTGTCGTCTTGGACATGTTAGCAAGAAGCACATAGGCCAACTCCAAAAGGCTGGAGTCTTGGAATCATTTGACCTCAAGTCAGATGATAGTTGCGAGTCCTGTTTACTTGGAAAAATGACAAAGTCGCCCTTCACAGGTACTTGTGATAGGGGTGAAGGTTTGTTGGACCTTGTACACACGGATGTGTGTGGTCCCTTCAGAGTTGCTACAAGGGATGCTAATCGTTATTATGTGACTTTTACTGATGATTACAGTAGATATGGATATATTTACTTAATCAAGCATAAGTTAGAAACCTTTGAAAAGTTCAAAGAGTTTAAGCAGGAAGTTGAGAATCAATTGGGCAGGAACATCAAGATGCTCCGATCCGATCGGGGAGGAGAGTATCTTAGCACTGAGTTCCTTGACTATCTTAAGGAATGTGGGATTGTCTCACAATTGACACCTCCCAGGACGCCACAGTTGAATGGTGTGGCTGAGAGGCGCAATCGAACCTTGTTGGATATGGTTCGTTCCATGATGAGTCGAGCTTCGTTACCAATCTCTTTTTGGGGGTATGCATTAGAGACTGCCGCCCATATCCTTAATCTAGTCCCTACTAAAAAGGTTGCCAAAACACCTCACGAGATGTGGACTGGGAAAGTTCCCAATTTGGACCACATCAAGATTTGGGGTTGTGAAGCTTTTGTGAGGCGTGAGACTCACGACAAGCTTGAGCCCCGAAGCAAGAGGTGTATTTTCATCGGCTACCCACAGAGATCCTTTGGTTACCTCTTCTACAAACCCAGTGATAATGTGATCTTTGTAGAAAGAAGAGGAGTCTTTCGTGAGAGAGAATTCATAAGCCAAGGGGACAGTGGGAGGCAAATTGACCTTGAAGAGCTTCAAGAGTCAAGTGGTGAAGGAACCTCAAATGCTATCAGCCAACCTGAGGAGGAAACTCCTGTTGAGCCAATAGATGAGTTTGTACCTCCAAGACGTTCCACTAGGGTGAGGAACACACCTAAATTTTATTATGGTTATCACATCACCACTGAAGGTGATACATTTATCAGTGATAGTACACTGATAGTTTTGGATGAACCTAATAATTATAAGGAAGCCATGGCAGGCCCTGAGTCTGCGAAATAGAAGGAGGCTATGGACAGCGAGATTCAGTCCATGTATGACAATCAAGTTTGGAACTTGGTTGACAATGTACCATGTCGTAAGACAGTTGGGTGCAAATGGATCTTCAAGAAGAAGACCGACATGGATGGGAAAGTACACACTTATAAAGCACGACTGGTTGCCAAGGGCTTTACTCAAACTCCGGGAGTTGACTATGATGAGACCTTCTCACCAGTAGCTAAGATTAAGTCTATTAGAGTGTTGTTAGCCATAGCTGCATTTCATGACTATGAAATATGGCAAATGGATGTCAAAACCGCTTTCCTTAATGGGAAGTTGGCTGAGGATGTTTACATGGCTCAGCCAGAGGGTTTTGTCGATCCAAAATACCCTAATAGAGTGTGTAAGCTTGAAAAATCCATTTATGGATTGAAACAAGCATCTCGCAGGTGGAATCTTTGCTTTGATGAGAAAGTCAAAGAGTTTGGCTTTTCTAGGAGTGAGGATGAGTCTTGTGTGTATGTCAGGGCTAGTGGGAGCATAGTTAGCTTCTTGGTGTTGTATGTGGATGACATACTTCTCATAGGAAACGACATCCCAACTTTGCAGGAGGTTAAGGTCTGGCTTGGGAAGTGTTTTGCTATGAAGGACCTTGGGGAAGCTGCCTATATCCTAGGGATAAGGATATTGAGAGATAGGATTAAGAGACTAATTGGACTTAGTCAAAGTACTTATGTGGATAAGATACTGAAGAGGTTCAGTATGCAAGATTCCAAGAAAGGAGAGTTACCAATCCAGAGTAATGCCAAGCTAAGTAAGACTCAGAGTCCGAGCACAGAGGCTGAGATAGCTGAAATGAGTCAGATACCATATGCTTCCGCTGTGGGCTCGATCATGTATGCTATGACCTGTACTCGCCCTGATGTGGCCTTTGCTTTGAGCATGGTCAGTAGATATCAAGGGAACCCTGGCAAGGCACACTGGACAGCGGTAAAGAACATTCTCAAGTATTTGCGGAGGACTAAGGACTGGGTCCTTACCCTCGGAGGCAGTGATGACTTGAGAGTGGAAGGATATAGTAATGCTAGCTTTCAAACTGATAGGGATAATTTCCGCTCTCAGTCAGGCTGGTTCTTTATCCTAAATGGAGGAGCCATTACTTGGAAAAGTTCCAAGCAGGAGACAGTAGCTGATTCGACTTGTGAATCAGAGTACATAGCAGCAAGCGAGGCAGCAAAAGAGGCGATATGGCTGAAGAACTTCATCGGAGACCTTGGAGTTGTACCCGCTATAAAGGAGCCAATGGAAATTTTCTGTGACAGTGAAAGTGCGGTTGCTTTGGCTAAAGAACCAAGAGATCACGGGAGATCTAGGCATATTGACAGAAAATACCATTTCATCAGACATAGAATAGAAGAAGGACTCCTCGTGGAAAAGAGGGTATCATCAAATGAGAACCCGGCAGATCCCCTCACGAAGGGACTGAGCAGGGTTAAGCATTTACAGCATGCAAGGCGCATTGGGCTGAAGGATGATATTAGTTTCAATAATTAGATTCCTGAAACTTTTAAAATGTAATTGACATTTGATGATAAATAAAACTTGTTATTTATTTATTTATGAGTAAGGTGTTACTATCTTGTGTTGATTGTTTACTATGTTTCAAATTTTGCATGTTTTTACTTCCAGAATAATTATGTTATGGTATATATCATATTATTCGAACCATCCATAGTCGGTCAAACTTTGGAAGTAAGTATTGATTCAAGACTGTCATGAATTTGGCTTGTATGATTTGTCTAATGTGCTTTAGACAATGCAATGGTTGCTACAACATTCATGAGTACTCGTAAGGGATGAGTATTGGATTCAACCCACACTCACTTGCATCACTTCATGGAATTTATCTCGAGTGATCGTGAGACGGTAATATCATATAAATCTTCAAACCTAGAGATATGAGTTGTTGACTATGAGTTGGTTATTCATTGATTGTACGAAAACACATTGGTAACTCGATGTTATAAAACATGCCTTTGTGAGTAATTAAACGAATAGTTAGTACAAGCATATCAGTCGAAGTTTATCTGTTCCTTCTAGAAATAGAAACGATATCTGGGCCCCTCGATGATTTGGTTTTGACCTATGTACCGGGCCCTGTCAGAACCTAATTGATGTGTTCAATTTAGTTCTATGTCGAAACAAATCGGAGATCGAGAAACAAATGTTGGACAATAAGTAAGACCATGTTCCATGTGTTTGTCCGGCTGATATCATGAGAGCAGAGGATTATATGATCACTTATCTTAAATGGCGTATCATCATCATCTCAGTTCCGAGAGACTTTGAAAGAGCTACGATTGCTAGTCGGATTTTGAAGTCATATTTGCAAATATAGTTATTAGACTTATCCAAGTGGGAGACTGTTGGATATAGTGTCTAAGTCCATAACTTTATTTGGTATGTACTTGACCCGACCCGGCATGGTCCATTTGGGTTGCATGGCATTGCAATACTTGGATAGACTAAATGAGAGAATATGGCACTTATGATTATTAATATATTATAAGTTCTAATATATTAATAATAGTGTTATTTAATTAGTATTGATCAAGTATTAATCTAGTATTAATTTGGTGATCAAAGTGAGACTAATTAAATATATAAGGGTTGATTATGACAATCATCAATTCTTTTATGGTGGATTAATGATCCATGGTTTATGGGTTATGGATGTAACCATTTGGAGCTCCATGGATAGTCCATGGGAGTTACAAACCCATGGGTCATGAGAAATGAAGAGTCATGACAATTAAGAGTATTCATGTGAAAACCCTAATTGTGACACCACTATAAAAGGAACCCTTTGGCTAGTAAAATTGGACCTAGTAAGGTTACTAGAGAGGGCATAACCGATTTTGAGTGCTAGAAGTATTCTCTCAAGTTATTCCAAGTTTTGTGGTGTTGTGTGAAGCATTTGAGGCACAACATTTGGGGTGCTAGGCTCACAAAGTCTTGAAGGAATCTAAGCAACAACAAGGTATGTATTTCTACTAGTTTTATGTTTTATGTAATCCCCATGCCATGCTAGTTAGGATATAACCTTGAAAAAGAAATTTGCATGTATATAGAGAAAACATAGATTCAGGGTTATTAGGGTTGCATGTACACTTAGGAAGTGTTAGAATGCTCAAAACCCATCAGAGACTCGGCCTCCTCCCTGGCCTGAGACTCTAGCTCGATCTCCCTCTTACGGGCATTTTCCTAGAGCTTGGTAAATGTCTGGTACGACGAGTTCGCCACGAACTCACAAATGTCTCGCCTCAGTATACTCAGATATTGACTCATGCGTGCCCGCTCAGAAGACACATGCTCAGGGCAAAACAACTCCCTCTCGTGAAACATCCGTGTAATCATAGTCACAGACTCCGTCCCCTGCTTGAGGGACAAGAACTCCTGGGCCAAACGTTCCCTCTCCACCAGGGGAAGATACTCGTCTTTGAAAATAGTGGCGAACCTCTCCCAAGTCACTGTAGTAAGCTCTGCAGGAGTAAAATCTGTTGTCACAAACTTCCACCAGTCCTTCGCTCCCAAGCGAAGCTGGTTCAGCGTGAACTGTACCCTTAGGAGCTCAGGACATGAACATGTGTAGAGGCATCCCTCGATGTCAGAGATCCATCTCATCGTGGCTATCGGATCCTGAGTCTCGTCAAACTCCGGTGGCTTCGTGTTGCTGAACTCTCGGTACAACAACAAGTCACCCATTCGCGGCCTCACGGCAGCAACAACCGCAGTAGCTGCAGTAGCAACCGCCTCAGTCAGAGCAGCATATCGCTCATCGAATGTCTCAATCAGCGTGGTCTTGATAGACCCAAACATCTCTGATATCTCAGCTCGGATGGCAGCGGCCACCTCCTTGTGAATCATCCTACAGATCTCCTCATCACTAGTACCACTGGTCCCACTGCCTCCTGGGTTGTGGCGCGTCCCCACCATAATGCCTCTGAAATACGACATAAAAAAATCAGAGACTCGACCGAGATTTCTCACACTCGATCAACCGTTCCTACTTGTTTCTTAGCACCCTAAGGATTCTTACTTGGGATGTTTACCGATCTGGTGCTTTCAGTAGTACGGGCCCAATACTACCTTCCACACCGTATCTGTATCCACACCAAGTCCTCCTCCCAGGATCCCAATTCGCAAGTACTTTATACCCCCTGAATTCTGCCTACTCTCAAGCAGACTTCTCACAAGCTACTCTCTGTTACCTACATGCACTTAAAGCAACTCACAACATCATAAACTCCTAAGCTAAGGCATCACATATTAGGCCACCCTAGTCCTAAGATATGATTTCCCTAGCCTACTTTAGCATGCATAGCACATCACATAATATCTCATAACACATAATGTAAGGGTATTTTGGGAAATCGCCGTTCGGGAGTGGGCTGATCGTACACAGTGCTCCTTTTTGCTTTTCTCAAAATCTTTTAATCTTTTTAGAAAAATTGTTTCTTTTATGAAAGATTTTCTCAAATCCTCAGTTTGAGTTCAGATACGCCCGAATGTGCATCCGAATCCCTCAAACCAAGGCTCTGATACCAACTTGTAACGACGTGAAAATTTAAAACTATTTTTCATTTTCCAAACAAAACATGTCTCATACAAATCATCTAAAAACTCTAGTGTATCCCATATTATCACAATAAAATATATCCTAGAGTCTCAAATACAAAACCCTCAATCAGTGTGTACAGGTCATGTCGGCGTCTTCCTGCGATCCTCGCTAGTACCTGAAACACATATCACATAACAAAGTAAGCATAAAGGCTTAGTGAGTTCCCCAAAACACATACACCACATAAGCCACTCGAGGCTATAACCCAATATGACCCTCAGGTCAATGTGTCTCAGCGGGACCCTCCAGTCCCGTAGCTCGTTGGACCTTCTGGTCCGGTCTGGCTCGTTGGACCCTTCGGTCCAGTCTGATCGAGGACCCTCTGGCCTCATGAGTCGTTGGACCCTCCGGTCCAGTCAATATAACACATAACATACATATAACACAATGCACATAAATCTCAAACATACACATACACATAGACATAAGACCCTCTGATCTGCACATAGATACCATTCAAGGTAATGTATAGTGAGAACACTCACCTCGTATGATGTCTAGTAACTCACGTGCTCGATATCTCCAAACTCAAAACAATGACCTAGTTCCCGCCTAATTACATAAAGTAATTACCTCAAATCAATAACGACTCTCAAGCCAGACAAATCCTTTCCTATGTTCTCTCAGAAGGCTAAAATACCATTTTACCCCTTAAACGATCCAAAAGTCCAAATGTTGACCAAACCCTAAGAGTCAATGAAAGTCAACTGTAGGGAGTTACGTTGCGTGCACCAGCTCTGTACGCAGGGCGTACTCCGCGGTCCTCCAGAATCGGGGTACTCGACCCCCTACGCGACGTGTACTGGGATTTATGCCCAACGTAAGTCCCAGTTTTATGCTCTTAATGGTTTTTGGTCTGAAACGGTTAAGACACAAGCTCATATTCCAGATCTAGTCCTTCTAATGCCTCTTAACCCATAAAGTCGAAGCCTATAAGCCTTTGCATGGCTGTAAAGGTCACCAATCACTCCAAACTATTATCCTCTATCCTCATTAAGCTCTTATCTCTTGCATGACTCAATATTAACGATCATGATTGGATTTTTATAGATCTACAACACATTTTATACTAAAATGGGGCAGATCAAGGCTTATGGAGACCATTTACTCATAAAGTCTCCACCTTTGGGACAAAAACCCTAAAAATGTTCCATAATGCATAAATCCAAAAAAGGTTAAGAAAGCATTGAGCTTTTTACCTCCAGAAGATGCTCCAACCTCCGAAAAGCTCATATCTAAGGCTTGCACTTCAAATCTAGCTTCTACAATGACCCTTATTCTCTTCAAAATCTCACAAGAACACTTTATCAAGCTCAAACTCGCACAAACATGCTCTAAAACGAAGGCTTAGCTCTTTTAGGGTTTCACTCACTTGAAATAGTGGTTGGGATGGAGGCCATAGCATTCATTTTATAGTGCTCAAGTCTCATTTAGGATTTCATGTCTGAGCCCAGTACGCCCAACGTACTGGGTAACATCCGCGTCAAAAGTACGCTCATGAGTACATGCAGCATACTCTTCAGTACGCCCAACATACTCATTTGCTACAATATTCTCTCATGGACTAATTTTGACAGCTTGGAAAAGAAGAGGGATTAATTAGATATACCTGATTCCTGGATGTTACAACTTGACAAGGATTTTGACCAAGTTTAACCTAGGGGTACTTTTGGTATTTTGAGCATGTTTGAGACTAGGTCATTGTTTGGTGTATAAGTGACTTGTAGAGTTGATATTTAGACCAACGTTCCTTTTTGCTATCATTTCAGACTGTGAGGTGAGTTTTCCTCACTGTACCTGTGGGTCAAAGGCACCAAGGCCGACCCATTGGATTTTCTATCTTGGTCTATTGGATGGATATTATGTTGAGTATGCATTAGATTGGTAGATCTGTATGATTACATGTGTTCACTGTGTATGCATTAGATTGGTAGATATGTATGATTATATGTGTTGTTGGTTATTGATTGTTATCATATATGTTGACATGTTATGGTTTGTTGGGTTGAGGCGATCATGTTTTGTGTTAAAGGCCAAGATACTTGGGGAGGTCCATTCAGTCCAAAGGCCCAGAGAGCGCTCCAGATAGGTTGTAGGCCTTGCGAGGCAGTCCAGTCAGGCTAAAGGCTCATATATGTATCATGTCCTGCGAGGCGGTCCAGTCAGGCTGGTGGAGAGGGAAAGATTGGCTCGGGAGTACCAGGATTTGAAACAAACTATGAAGACGGTGACGAAGATTACGAAGATGTTTACTGAGAAGGCTTTATTCTGTCCCGAGTTTGTTGCTTCAGAGCATACCCAAATGGCACGATGAGGCGAGAGTTGAGATAGAGACCCAGACGAAGTAGCAAAGGCATGCTAATGTTTAGTCACAGCCTGTAGCAAAGCGATTCAAGCCCACTAATGCACGGTCTGGAGGACATAGGGGCCGCATTTGTGGAAAGTGCGGTAAGGTTCATGAGGGTGCTTGTCGATCTTCTTTTGTATGCCACAAATGTAGCAAAAGGGGCATTATGTGAGAGATTGTCACCAGCAGGCACTAGAACCGAGCATCGGGATTTGTTACCATTGTGATTAGGTGGGCCATATGAAGGCCAAATGTCCCTTGCTTGCTTCGAGGCCGATGCAGGCTCTAGCCCCAAGTACTTTGAGGATCACGGATGGATGCCAAAGCAGGTCGGAGCTCCCGATGGGTAATAATCGTGCTTTCCAGCGCACATTAGAGGAGACCAGGGTGGTGCAGGACGCCGTTACTGGTATCTTTCATTTATTATTCTGCTAAATTATTTTATGGTATGCTTATCTTTATGATTCTGCTAGGTACCTTCTTAGTGAATTTCTTGCCTGCTCTTGTGCTTTTTGACTCGGGTGCGAGTCGGTCAATTGTGTCTTTGTCCTTCAGTAAGAGTTTTGATAACGAGTTTCTTAAGTACTTAATCACAAAAATGTAAATAATATATATATATATATATATATATATATATATATATATATATATATATATATATATATATATATATATATATATATATCCACATTCTAATAAAAGAATATGTTTAATCTTTTATTGACAAGTGTCATATAATCAGAGCTCCTCATTAATGTTATATATCACCAATCATATCATTTGTCAACCTATTAATTATCCAATTTAAATTTCAAATTTTAAATTTCCACTATAATTACACTAATTAATAATTGATTATCCATTTTAAATTTTAAAATTTAAAGTTTCCACTCTAATTATATTAAATTCATAACATTGGATTGAAAAATAAAATAAAATTAATACAGATTATAAGATGATATAACTTCAAGTATTTATTTAAATCAACAATTATAATTTTATATAATAAAAAATATCTCTTAAGTAATAATTTATTTAAAATAATTGATTAATAATTTTAATTTTTTAATATGAAAATTTAATTAATTTTATAACCGTGTTTCTCACGGTTATAAACTAATATATATATATATATATATATATATATATATATATATATATATATATATATATATATATATATATATATATATATATATATATATATATATATATATATATACTCGACATTAATCACTTGATTGGGCTTTTCTCTATATAACCAAGGGACAGTGATGAATTCAACTTTTAATTTTAATATCTTTAAATTTGTGGATATTATAAATAATTATGAAAGATTCATTACAGGGTCATGGATAAATATTATTATTTTGGGTGTCATTCGAACAAGCGGTTTATCAACTGAAATTTAAATGTAGATTGGGACATAATAATGAGGGAATGTTTGATTTGTTTTTCATTCATTCATTCTTGTGATGGAGAAACACACCTTTGAGTGAGAATTAAGGTTTGTCATAAACCCCACATGACATGCAACCTACTACAATTATTTCTTCCAAACAAAAGCCATGTAATTTCCATGTATTCTTATTATAATATATTTTATCGCATCAATTTTAGATGGTAATCACAGAGTAAATTAATTGCTTGGACAAAGACATGCGAGTGAGATCCCATGAGAATATGAAATGGGGTAACTATGATTAATTTTTATCCTCCGGCTGAAGATACTAATCAAAAGATGTTATGTACTTGTATGTGAAGTGAAAGCTAAACAACATATAATGTTTTTGATGACATGTTATTTATAGAGTACAAAGTAGTTTTCTTCTGTTTGAGGATATACAGAGGAGTTGCACATGTGACATATGTGGTTGTTATTTGTTAATGCTCTCAGACTTCAGGTGTCAGCATTGTATTTCTCTTTTGAGAGCCAACTTTTGTTGTTGAATTTATAAATTAACACACGATCGTATCTAAATATCATTAAACTCATTAATTATCCGATCATATATTATACGGATAAAATTATTATAGTGTCAACGTAAATATAAAATATCACAAAACTAATAAGATAGTACTCTACTAATAAAGAAAGAACATGATCTATCATCAAAGACTTTGCTCAGTGACTGTGTTGATATTCTTTAAATTATACTATATTTCATTTAAAAAGTTGATACTAATTTTGACATTCAAGTTATTCTATGATCCAATTTTGGAAATTTAACGTGGTCAATTATCGGTGAAAGGGGTTAATTTGACTTTAGAAAAGTGCTTTTGAAAATTATAATTCTATGCTGAGAGAATTCAATGAAAGTGATATTATGATGCAAAAATTCCTTTTCATGTACCATCACTTGGAGACAATGCCAACCATGCATTTGTATGCCCCTATCCCATCACCAATTAATTTTTTGTTATAAATGATTTAAGTTAGATTTGAAAAGTTATTTGAATTGTATTTAAGTCTGATTATAACTTATAGAATGTTTTATTCTTCAAATCATGTGTTTTAGAAAATTAAAATAAATAAATAAATAATATTTATGAGCTAAAACTCAATCTGACAAATCATACAGTGTAACACGTTTGAAGTAAAAACGCTTTTTACATTTACCACGTATAATCGTTACATAACTTTAATTTGTTAGCTTTAAAAGGGATGATATTTAACTAGAATTTGAAAACAAAACTTCCTTTAGTTATTATAAGTATGTCATTTTCTTATGAAAAGCCCAGATTAACTTTTTATTAAAAAATTCATAAATGTAATGCAATAATTTTATTATATCAAAGTGAACGATTTCTGTAAATCAGCTTTAAACATGAGAAACAAGTTCGTTCCCACTCCCTCGGGTTCTCATTACTTTCTGCCTTTATAGACTTCCATAGAACATGTGAGAACCCGGTCCGACCCGCCCCGCGTGCAATTATATTAAATCGGCCACTAAAACTAAAAAGCTTTCTAAATTCTAATAGACCGGTCAAACTAAAATCGCCCGCAGCGCAAATCACGCCTGCCCGTGTGATGAATACACCTAAAATATTCACTTAATACAAGCTTCTATAGTTATTATTGCTTTATACACGATGTAAATACAACTTTTTTTTTTCAGGATATCATCAACTTTTAAATAATAAAAAAAGAAAAAAAAAAAAAACAGGGGCTTTAAGAAATATTATACGTATTATTATCCTTCCAAACAAAGAGCTCACTCAAATCTCCGTTTTCAGAGATACATAAATTAAAAGAAAATTTCCTAATTAATTAATAAATATATAGATGGTAACATTACTATTATGATAACCGTTTCATGTATCGGTGCAAAATTTGTTGGATGGCATATCAAGTATCAAGTATGAACCATCCAACGGAGGGATGCTTATGTTTTAAAAACATCCTGTCATCAGAACATCAGCAGGAAGAAAATCGCCAGTAATATCTTGAAAGTAGTCATCAACCTTCAGTATCGATGATGAAGTAACATCCAGCATCATATCATTACAGATTCCAAAGTCTTCGTCCCATAATGAATTGTTGGTAGCATCATTGCACCATATTTGGGTGTCTTCAAATGGTAGTGTCGCAAAATTATCGTCTGTTACAAACTCTGATGATGGGGCTTCGTTTTCAATATGGATCGGGTCGGGTAAGTCGAACTCGTCGATTGGAGAGTATTTTAGGAATGGTGATTCGTCATCAAAGTGGAGCTGGTCACGGGTTGGGAAGTCGAATAGATTATCCAAGAATGGATCATCCATTTCTAATTGATCCATTGTGAAATCTCCTAATTCACCCGCTCCAAGTTCATGGATCATTTCATAGTCAAATCTCTCCTGACCCGACCCATTGTCTGATTGACACTCCTCGGCTTCCTTGACCGGTTCAAGTCCTTCTTTTGAGTTGCTCTCGCTTTCGAACCGTAACACTGATGTCGGAGATGGAAGGTTGTTTGACTCTTCGCCTGACTCATAACCGGACGTTGACGGAACGTTAATCTCCGGCGTAGTTTCTTTGGCCGGCGGCGTCACAAAATTGGTTAAAGCGTCGGGCCCACGTAGTTTAATAGCGGCATTGTCGTACACCATAGCAGCTTCCTCCGCTGTATCATAAGTACCCAGCCACAGCCGTACACGTCTAGCTGGGTCCCTAATTTCAGCCGCCCATTTCCCCCATGGCCTTTGTCGTACTCCCCGGAACTTTCTAATACCCCCCGCCGGCACTGCTGGAGCACCGGCAGCCTTCATCGCCTTTTGTTTAGCTTGAAGAGACCCTTCACCGTTTCTCGCTGTCTTTTTCCGACCACCGACGGCAGCCACTGCTGTTTTTAACGAGGTTTGAATATTAACCTCATTGACATACTTCTTCACCCGACGCCGTCCAAACAACTCGTCTTCATCGTCACTGGAGGAGTCGGTAGCATCAGGGTCAGTCATCGATATTCGTACAACTTTTGGCAACGACGCCGTTTGCCGATCAGAGAACTTCTTAGATTTGACCGCCATTAATGGGTTAGCAGCCACCATTGTTGTAACGTTTTTGTGTTGAGTGTACTTGATCGGACGTAACATATCGTAGCTATCCATCTTACATACAAATTAACTCAAACTCGCATCCAAAAGAACCCGCAGAAAGATTTCTTTAGAAACGACTGAAAGTTAGGATCTTTAGTCAGAAAGAAGCTTCAGCCAGAATCAAGAATCGAATAAAAATTCTTCAAAAAGAAGACCCTTAAAGGAAAAGCTGATTAATTGGTAAAAGAGAGTTCTTTTACGAAAAAGAAGACACATACGATATGGGTGTGTGAAGCTTGAAGTTGTTTGGGGTGCATCAATGGCGAATGCAAGTGGGTAGATTTTGTTCTTAAAGAAGCAAGAGATATAGAAAGAGAGAGAGAATATGAAAAGAAGACCAAAAGAATTTGGAAGTTGAAATGACAAGAGAAGAGAAATTTAGAGTTTTATAGGATCCGACTCCAACGTACTCAATTAATTATAAATATTTCTTTAATTTAAAATATACTAATAATTAAAAGGACCCAAAAATATCTTAAACCGACGAGCTAAAAGTAGCGACGGGACTTGAAAATTAAACGGAAGCAATCGTCTTATTCCATAGGATAAAATACTGTAAATCATAATACTCATTTCTTGGAAGATTATCTTAAAAAATAGAAAGGAAAAATGATCAACAATTACAGTTGCGGATTCTTGTTTTATTTTATTTATCAATTATGTATGTATTCAACTATTGATTATTGGAGTTCAAAATTTTGAGCAAAGGTAAAGTAAAAGTTTAGCTGATTTGTAAAATTTGATGGTTTGGTAATTGGTGAGGTAAAAGTATCGGCGGTGTTCGGAGGTAAAAGATTCCGACGACAGACCGGAAAAGAACAGCTCGCGGCATCTCGATAGATGTTGACACGTAAGTGAAGGGTGAGAGACAATGGTCCAATGAGTGAACTCGAAGCAATGCTGACTCAGCACATGGTTAACCTCGTATATCGTGACACCAGTCACGTGAGACCCAGGATGCTCGGCCACTCCGTTAAAATCATGTCGGTCAAATTTAAATCACATTATCACAACCTCAACACCTTTGACCAATTTAATTTTGGTTTTTTCCTGTTTTTCACTCTATTATTACAGTATTAATATTATTAGGCTATTTATTAGCTGTAAATTTTGGCCTCCTTGTTGGTACTTGGTAACATGGTTTCCAATCCTTCGGTAACTTTTTTTGGATGATAAATTTATTAACAAAAATTGTCAATCCATATATGTTATTAGAATAAATACAAAATTATTATGAATAAAAATAAAATATATTTCCTTATACAGATAAAGAAAGTAAAATATGTTATTATTTTCTGCAATCTATCATTTAATAAATATATTTAACTTCTGGATAAAATTATAAAGTTTATTCCAAAATTGAGGTAGTTAAAATGTTACATGACAAATTTAAATTTAATTGTACAACTTTTTATTTTTTACAGCAAACAAACAACTAACGTGGGTAACCTCGTATCTGGGGCCATACTCCATATACTATTCCACCATGTACGTCTCTGGGTTTTGCTCTGTTTCTTTAATAACTTTTTTCGAGGTTGGGGTTTTTTACCTATTCATATTTAACTACTACAACGTATATGCTAAATTAATAAAGTTTTTAAGCAAAACTAAAAAGAAGAATTGTTATGGTATTTACACTGTCAAATGAAAGAGTCATATATATATATATATATATATATATATATATATATATATATATATATATATATATATATATATATATATATATATATATATATATATCAATGAAATTAAACGTACGTGTCTTATTTCGATAAAGTTGTCATGTAAATGTCATAATATATATTTTTTTAATCTTTCTTTTTTCTTATTTATATAAAGTTGTAAAGTAAAATTTTCTATAAGGAACAAAATGCTTTAAAAATATACTTTCTTTGCAAAATATTCCCACAAACTTCACTTTATAAAACGTTTTACAAAAGGAGATACTTGTCATAAAACAAGTTTAAACCATAAAAGGGGAAAAAAAATAGACATTCTATGTATAAAATAGAAACTGAACAAGAAAAAGTTTGTTTATAGCTTCAAAATTATTTTTTGTTTATGTTTTGTTTTGCCTTTATTTTTTGTATGTGTGTCTTTTTTGAATTTTATTTTTTATATGTTTGATCAACAATTATTTTGAGATATCATCTGGAATTTACTTACCTATAAGTTATTTGATCGAGTAAACAGCTATTGTTTATACCCAGCTGTAATTTTTTGTTTTGCATGATGACTTGAAAAAGATGGAACCTAAAATTTTGGTTTTCGTGAAACCAAAAACTAAACTGTTGGTTATTTAAAACAACGTGAATTGAGGGATACAAAGTTTCGATTCTAGGTTAGGTTTCTTTTTTACCCACTCCTAAATTTTACATGCAAATGGATATAAAGCGTGCGAGAAAATCAATTTAATCTGTGACATCTGCTTTTTCGGTATTATTCTTATGGGTTATATATTTTAAGCTTTGAAGTTTTTCGGTTTTGACTGACCGCAGTGTGGTGATGAGGAACCACCATGGCGCAACCATGTAATTTAAGTGGTCACTATGTCTTCTAAAGTTGGCCCATGACATGGTGGTAGATATGGTTCAAAACCATAGATCTCGGATTTTGATCATTATTTAAAGGCTCTACTCCTAAGGTCAGAGGCGGAGCATCTTTAAGACCAAGAGCCCCCCCCCCCCCCCAATTGATTTTTTTTCTTAGTAGTACTCATAGCCCAATAAATTTTACACAGATTAAGCCTAGAAATAAAAAGTTTGGCCTGCCCCTGCTCTCTAATTGTCCAAATTGAACCAAAGTCATCGACCATCTAACCCTCGCAGTCGCTTCCTCCTTTGTTGTTCGCTGGAGCACTTGTCCACCTCGGCACCTCCCAATCGACAATCTGTAATCACCGCCGACAGCTCTACTACTTACCTCCTCGCTGGAATCGATCATGTATGTGAGATGGGTAGAAAAAGGAAATCAAGTGGGATTTAGGGATTACGGTTTCAAAAGAAGAAAAAAAGGATTTTGATGAGAGTTGAAGTTATCATTCGGGGAAGGTAAAGAGTCCCAATTCCTAAATGTATTGAAAATGATTATTTCATTTTGAAATATGTTATGCGGTTATGTATTGATGTTTTTATTTATTTTAATTAAAAAAACAAAGACCATAACTAATTGTTGTTGAAGATGTGGATAATGAATCATTGGTTACCTTGATTCTAAACAAGCTTCATGTTGACATTAAGGTTTTTATTGTTTTTAAAACAAATTTTGTTCTTTGTTTATGAAACTAACTATTTTTTAAAATAGGTGTGTGCTGCTAAAGCTCGTAGATTCGGTGAGAAAAAGATCTTGCCATTTTCACTAGAGTCTGGAGTATAGGTGTGTTCTTTATTTTTTTTTCTAATTTAAACATGATATTTTTCATAAATGTGACAAAATGTTCCAATTCCATTTCTTCATATTACAAAATTGTACTTTAAAAAATTAATCTAATTATAATAATGTTATTCAAATAGTAATCAATAGTCATTGTTGTAATTTGATGTATTTCTCAAATTACATTGTTTGATAAGAAATTAATTGAAAGTACAATGCTATAATTTGGTAGATTTGTAGAAGTAGACTTAATAAGAAAAATTAGAAAGTATAATGTTCTAATATAAGGAAATAAAAGTAGGATTCTTTAACAAAAAGAATTTATACTTTCGCCCCCCCCCCCCCCCCCCCCCCCCCCGGTAAAAAAAAGTAATTGTTCATGCTCCGCCCCTGACTAAGGTTGCCTCATTTGGTAGCCTACATCATCTAACAACGTTACCCAACCAAACCCTAGCCTTCATACTTGGTTTTTGAGCTTATTCTGTTGATTTTGTGAAGCTTAAGGAAGAAGGAACTCTTTCGTGCAAGGAAGCAAGGAGCTAGATTAGATCCATCATCTACTTCAGATTTATGTGTCATTGGAAGTATAAACTAAGTTTATGCACCTTTTTGGGTGGTTTTGAGTCCTTTTCTTAGATATCCTTGGAGTTGAGGAACTCATGGACCATTTAAGTGACCCAAGTAACTTATGGGCTTGAGTATTGAAGGAAAGGTGTGTTTGCATGCTCCCTCTTGAGGTCAAGCATGTCTCTTGGTTTACTTTGAAGTTAGGTTTATATGAGACATGAGAATTGATAAAGTTGGAAAATTTATCCATTAAGACCATTAGAGTCGCCAGATCTGAGCTTTTGAGCTCTCGAGATTAAGGGTTAAGTGCTTAACCTATTAAGTTATTTTGAATATTCACAACGTTGTGGTGGGTGGTTAACATCACAAACGGTGATGGGTTTCGACCTCGAGTGTCTTGTCGTGCAGCAGCCACAATGTAGTCATTGGTTGGCCACGACGCGGAGGTTTGAACGTTGACTGTTGACTTTTGACTAGATTGACTTTTGGTCAAACATGAGTATAAGTATGTATTTGACTAAGGGATGGTCTCGATTTGACATTAGGTAGCTTGCATTAGTTGTTTTGTTGCTAAGGTCGCTATTAAGCTTTTGTTGTTTAGCTAATGTGAGTTTTCTCACTATACTATGTGTTATAATGAATACCCTTGCATGATAAGATATAAAGGTGTAACAACGCAAATTTTCAAACGAATTTTTCATTTTAAAAAAATAAAGTATTTCCATTCAAAACAAGGCATAAATCATTTAAGTGTTCTGTCAAATACAATTAATCAAAACCCCAAGATCATAAAAGCAGCCTTCAGTGTGTATCGATCACGTCGGCGCCTTCCCACGGTCCTCACTAGTACCTGAAATACATACACAACAACTGTAAGCATAAATGCTTAGTGAGTTCCCCAATATACACTTACACACATACGCCTTTCCAGGCCCTGACCTTCCGGTCCTCAACACAACGCCTTCCGGCCCATAACATAATCGCCTTCCGGCCCATAACATATTGCCTTCCGGCCCACATAACATACATAGCTCACAGATAACAAATAACTTATCACATATAGCATACATATCACATATCATATCCGACCTTCCGGTCACACAGTCAAACCCTTCCGGGTACAGTATAGTGAGAAGACTCACCTCGTAAAAGCTGAACGCTAGCAATTCCCGAAATGACTCGTGCACAACCGACGAGCTACAACCTCCCTATAACATCACATATCTCATTAACACTTATATCCTCTAAGTGTGACTATTCCTAAGAAGTCAGACTTAGGTCAACTCTGGTCAACGGTCAACGGTCAACTCGACCGGACTCGGCGAGTGCCATGGCGACTCGGCAAGTCTGGACGTCCTCCAACTTTCTGAGATTCCTTATCTACTCGTCGAGTATCCTCCTCGACCCGACGAGTTACTCCTGGAAGAATCGCGGGGCCACCCCGACTCCACTCGCCGAGTCTGAAGAACAACTCGGCGAGTCCCAGTAAATCTTCAAGCTACTCGCCGAGTCTGAAGAACAACTCGGCGAGTCCATGCCATGCAGACGATCAACTGCTTCCTGAATTACGTATGGTCCCGAGATATACAATCATGGGACTTTCTGGACTTCTAAACACCTTATTACTGGGGTATAAACGTCTGGGTAATAACATAATAACCCATCTAATCACTAAATGGGTTTCATAAACCCTAGATTCGAATACACATCAAAATAACATCAAGGAATCCGAAATATTACCTGGAATATGCCCTCTCTGTGTCTCCAAACCGCAGAACTCGAATCCCCTGCTGTTCCTTTAGCCAAAACCCTTCTCCTCCTTGCCCAACAATTCCTTCAAGCCCTAATATCCTCTAATCTTGCTCTAGATGCCCACAGCCGTTTAGGGTTCCTCTCAATTGACTAAAGACGGACAATGACGGCATATAAGAGCATTATATACGATCCAAAACCGAACGGTTAGGGTTTCTGCTGAACAGCGTCGACTCGCCGAGTCCATATCTGGACTCGTCGAGTCCAGTCGCGAACCCGCGACCAAGTCTGCAATCCTACTCGGCGAGTCTAGGCTCCAACTCGCCGAGTCCCCTCTTAAATCACCCCCAAAAACATAATTTAACAATACCTGAGATTCCGGGCTGTTACAACTCTCCCCCGCTAGGATTAGACTTCGCCCTCGAAGTCTCGTTCTGAAAATAGTTCCGGATGCTGCTCCCGCATCTCACGTTCCGGCTCCCAAGTCATTTCCGATCCCTTACGGTGTTGCCATTGAACCAACACCAGAGGTACCTCCTTGTTCCTCAGAACCTTGATCTTCCGATCCCTGATAGTCACTGGTCTCTCCGCGTAATTCAGGCTCGCATCCACCTGAATATCCTCCAATGGAACCACTGCCGACTCATCGGCTATACACTTCCTCAATTGCGACACATGAAAAGTGTCGTGGATCTGTCCCAACTCTGCTGGCAACTCCAACCGATAGGCTACCCGGCCTATCCTTGCAATCACACGAAATGGCCCAATATACCGGGGCCCCAATTTGCCCCTTTTCCTGAATCGAATCACTCCTTTCCAAGGAGAGACCTTCAGGAGAACGAAGTCGCCGACCTGAAATTCAAGCTCGGATCGGCGCCTGTCTGCATAACTCTTCTGCCGGCTCTGGGCGGTCAATAACCTCTGTCTAACTTGCTGAATCTGCTCTGTCGTCTGAAGCACGATCTCCGTGCTGCCCATTACTCTCTGTCCCACCTCTCCCTAGCAAATGGGGGTCCGACACCTCCTACCATACAACAGCTCAAAAGGTGGCATACCAATGCTCGAATGATGGCTGTTGTTGTAGGAAAACTCTGCTAAGGGTAAATATGCATCCCAGCTACCCCCGAAGTCTAACACACACGCTCGAAGCATGTCCTCCAGCGTCTGAATCGTCCGCTCGCTCTGACCGTCTGTCTGGGGATGGTATGCGGTACTAAAATGCAATTTAGTACCCAGCTCCTCATGGAATTTCTTCCAGAATCTGGAAGTGAAGCGCACATCACGGTCTGAAACAATCGAGATCGGCACCCCATGCCGAGATACCACCTCTCTCACATATATCTCCGCCAACTTCTCCGCTGAAGAACTCTCACTGATAGCAAGGAAGTGTGCACTCTTCGTCAACCTATCCATAATCACCCAAATTGCATCAACTCCCCTGGCAGTCCTCGGCAATTTCGTGATGAAATCCATAGTGATTTGTTCCCACTTCCACTCGGGGATCTCCAATGGTTGTAACTTGCCATGCGGTCTCTGGTGCTCAGCCTTAACCCTACGGCAGGTCAAGCATCTCTCGACGAACCATGCAACGTCCCTCTTCATACAGGGCCACCAATACTCTTTCCTCAGGTCTAAATACATCTTCGTAGCACCGGGATGGATCGAGAATTTCGATCTATGAGCCTCTTCCATCAAAGTAATACGCGTACCGCCCACAAACGGTACCCAAATCCGACCCTGAAATGTCATAAGCCCTCGCCCATCCTTAACGAACTCTGAAATAAACCCCACGACCCGCTCTTTCTTCTGCATTTCTGGTCGCACAACTTCGGCCTGTGCCCCACGAATAGCATCCAATACTGGAGTCATCACAGTCAGTCTCAAGCATACATCTCGCAATGGAGTGCTCTCCGCCCTGCGGCTCAACGCGTCGGCTACCACATTAGCCTTACCTGGGTGGTACAGGATCTCACAATCATAATCCTTGACCACATCCAACCACCTCCTCTGACGCATATTTAGGTTGGGCTGATCCATCAAATACTTCAAGCTCTTATGGTCCGTATATATCGTACATCGAACCCCATACAGGTAGTGACGCCAAATCTTGAGAGCGAACACTACTGCCCCCAACTCTAAATCATGCGTGGGATATCTCGCCTCATGAGGCTTCAGCTGCCTCGACGCATACGCTATCACATGACCCCTCTGCATCAACACTGCACCCAGTCCTGCAATCGATGCGTCGCAATACACCACAAAATCCTCCATCCCTTCTGGGAGAGCTAATACCGGGGCTTCGCACAACCTCTGGCGAAGTGTCTCAAAGGAGGTCTGCTGCCCCATGAGAATGCAACACCCTTCCGGGTCAATCTGGTGAGCGGCACTGCGATCTTGGAGAAATCCTTAATGAATCTCTGATAATACCCTGCCAACCCGAGGAAGCTCCTGATCTCAGAGGGTGACTTCGACACCTCCCAACTCATCACCGCCTCAACCTTGGCCAGATCGACCAATATCCCTTTCTGATTAACAACATGTCCTAGAAATTGGACCTCCCGCAACCAGAAGTCACATTTGGAGAACTTTGCATAAAGCTTCTCCGACCTCAATACCCCAAGGACCTCCCTCAAATGCTCCTCATGCTGCTCTCTAGATCTCGAATACACCAGAATGTCGTCGATAAATACAATCACTGACCGATCCAACATCGGCCTGCATACCCTGTTCATGAGATCTATGAACACAGCCGGGGCATTGGTGAGCCCGAAAGGCATCACCACAAACTCATAATGCCCATATCGCGTTCTAAACGCTGTCTTCTGGACATCCTCGTCCCGCACTCTCACCTGATGGTACCCTGACCTCAGATCGATCTTGGAAAACCAAGATGCTCCCTGCAACTGATCGAATAAATCATCGATCCTCGGCAACGGGTAACGGTTCTTGACCGTCAACTTGTTCAACTCCCGGTAATCAATGCACATCCGGTGTGAACCATCCTTCTTCTTGACGAACAGAATAGGTGCTCCCCACGGCGAGCTGCTCGGCCGAATGAATCCCTTCCCCAGCAACTCCTGGAGCTACGAGGACAACTCTTGCATCTCTGGAGGTGCAAGACGATAAGGCACCTTAGCAATAGGCGCGGCCCCCGGAACCAGATCGATACCAAACTCTACTTGCCTCACAGGAGGTACTCCCGGCAGCTCCTCGGGGAAAACATCTGGAAACTCACGCACCACAGGGATCTCCTCAACTGACTTCAGTCTCTCAGAAACCTCCCGCGTATCCCTCACATACGCCACAAAACCCTTACAGCCCTGCTGTAGACACTGCCTCGCCCTAGCGGCCGAACAAAAAGCTGATCCCGAACGGGTACCCTCGCCGTACACTGAAAGAACTCCCCCGCTAGGGTCTCGTATAGTCACCAACTGACGCTCACAGTCGATGACAGCGCCGAATCGGCTCAACCAGTCCATGCCCACGATGACACAGACATCACCCATCGCAATAGGAATCGGGTCAATCGGGAATTCAACCCCGAAAATCTCTAGTACACATCCCCGAAGAACCTCCGTAGCACAAATCACTTTCTCGTCAGCTATAGAAACTCTCAAAGGTCGATTCAACATCTCACGACTAACGCTGATATGCTGACTAAAGGCTAAGGACACAAAGGACCTACTCGCACCCGAGTCAAATAACACTAAGGCAGGCACAGAGTTCACAAGGAAAGTACCTACGCATACAATAACATAAGCATAACATCTCGACATTAAAATAAATACATGAATTACAACATACCTGCCACGACATCGGGCGCAGCGCGGACCTCTTCCGCAGTCAGCTGAAAGGCTCTCCCACGAGCCCTCGGGGCCTCGACCTTCACCGGTCGAGTCTCAGTAGTCCTAGCAATAGGTGCAGATCCCTGACGAAGCTGCGGACACTCGGCCTTTTGATGGCCGGTCTGGTTGCAATGAAAGCAAACCATAAACCCCTTGGGGCACTCCCTAGCAATGTGCCCCTCCTTGCCGCACTTGTAGCAAGCACCGGCTCGACACGCCCCATCGTGACCCTTGCCGCACTTTCCGCAAGTGCGGCTCTTCGAACCTCCCGTCCTCGAATCGGCGGACTTGATCCGCTTGGCTACCGGCTGAGACTGAGCCGGCCGTCGGTCCGCCTGCTGAGACTCGGCCTCCTCCCTGGCATGAGTCTCCAACTCGATCTCACGCTTCCGGGCATTCGCCTGAAGCTCAGTAAAAGTATGGTAAGTGGAGTTTGACACAAACTCCCGGATCTCCCTCCTCAGAACACCCAAGTACCGGCTCATCCGAGCCTGCTCTGTGGCCACCAGCTCGGGGCAAAACATCGCCCTCTCATGAAACTTCCGCGTGATCGCCGCCACCGAGTGAGTACCCTGCTTGAGGGTTAAGAACTCCTGAACCAATCGTTCCCGTTCCATCGGGGGAACGTACTCATCCCTGAACATGGTAGTAAACCCCTCCCATGTCACCGCTGTAGTCTCTGCCATAGTGAAGTTTGCTGTCACGAACTTCCACCAGTCCTTCGCTCCCAGACGGAGCTGGTTCAAAACGAACCGTACCCGCAGGTGCTCCGGGCATGAACACGTGTAGAAGCACCCCTCTATGTCCGCGATCCACCTCATCGCAGCAATCGGATCCTGCGTCCCATCGAACTCCGGTGGCTTCGTGTTGCTGAACTCTCGGAACAGCAACGAGTCACCTCCCTGTGGCCTAGCAGCGGCCACAGCTGCGGTAGCTGCAGTGGTTGCAGCCTCAGTCAACGCGGCGTACCGCTCATCGAATGTCTCCATCAGGGTGGTCTTAATAGACCCAAACATCTCCGGGATCTCAGCCCGGATCGCGGCCGCCACCTCCTCGTGGATCATCTGACGAATATCCTCGTCACTCACACCGCTCGTACTCGCTCTGTGGCGTGGTCTAACCATGATGTCTCTGAAATACAACATAAAACTATCAGAGACTCCACCGAGTATAATTGTACTCGATACGCAACCCTACTCAGTCCCCGATATCCAGGGATTCTTACTTGGGTCTCCCACTGACCCGGTGTCTTCGGTAGTACGGGCCCAATACTACCGACCACACCGCATCAGCGTTCATCCCAAGTCCTCCTCCCCAAACTCCGGATAGTGAGTACTCTACTTCTGATATGCACTATCTACCCGCATACTAGCAACGCATCTCATATAGGCAAACTTCCCTAGACTAAGGCATCACAAATCAGGCCACTCTAGTCCTATCATGAATACCTAGTCTTCTAGCATGCATAACAATTCATATCATATAATATTGTAAGGTATTTTGGGGATCTTTACCATTCGGGGGCTGACTGATCGTACACACTGCTTCTTTCTTGCTTACCACAAAACCATTTACAAAAGTTTATGCCTTTATTTAAAAAGTTTCCTCAAATCCTCGGCTTGAGTTCAGTTACGCCCGAAGGTGCACCCGAATCCCTCAAACCAAGGCTCTGATACCAATTGTAACAACGCAAATTTTCAAACGAATTTTTCATTTTAAAAAAATAAAGTATTTCCATTCAAAACAAGGCATAAATCATTTAAGTGTTCTGTCAAATACAATTAATCAAAACCCCAAGATCATAAAAGCAGCCTTCAGTGTGTATCGATCACGCCGGCGCCTTCCCACGGTCCTCACTAGTACCTGAAATACATACACAACAACTGTAAGCATAAATGCTTAGTGAGTTCCCCAATATACACTTACACACATACGCCTTTCCAGGCCCTGACCTTCCGGTCCTCAACACAACGCCTTCCGGCCCATAACATAATCGCCTTCCGGCCCATAACATATTGCCTTCCGGCCCACATAACATACATAGCTCACAGGTAACAAATAACTTATCACATATAGCATACATATCACATATCATATCCGACCTTCCGGTCACACAGTCAAACCCTTCCGGGTACAGTATAGTAAGAAGACTCACCTCGTAAAAGCTGAACGCTAGCAATTCCCGAAATGACTCGTGCACAACCGACGAGCTACAACCTCCCTATAACATCACATATCTCATTAACACTTGTATCCTCTAAGTGTGACTATCCCTAAGAAGTCAGACTTAGGTCAACTCTGGTCAACGGTCAACGGTCAACTCGACCGGACTCGGCGAGTGCCATGGCGACTCGGCGAGTCTGGACGTCCTCCAACTTTCTGAGATTCCTTATCTACTCGTCGAGTATCCTCCTCGACCCGACGAGTTACTCCTGGAAGAATCGCGGGGCCACCCCGACTCCACTCGCCGAGTCTGAAGAACAACTCGGTGAGTCCCAGTAAATCTTCAAGCTACTCGCCGAGTTTGAAGAACAACTCGGCGAGTCCATGCCATGCAGACGATCAACTGCTTCCTGAATTACGTATGGTCCCGAGATATACAATCATGGGACTTTCTGGACTTCTAAACACCTTATTACTGGGGTATAAACGTCTGGGTAATAACATAATAACCAATCTAATCACTAAATGGGTTTCATAAACCCTAGATTCGAATACACATCAAAATAACATCAAGGAATCCGAAATATTACCTGGAATATGCCCTCTCTATGTCTCCAAACCGCAGAACTCGAATCCCCTGCTGTTCCTTTAGCCAAAACCCTTCTCCTCCTTGCCCAACAATTCCTTCAAGCCCTAATATCCTCCAATCTTGCTCTAGATGCCCACAACCGTTTAGGGTTCCTCTCAATTGACTAAAGACGGACAATGACGGCATATAAGAGCATTATATACGATCCAAAACCGAACGGTTAGGGTTTCTGCTGAACAGCGTCGACTCGCCGAGTCCATATCTGGACTCGTCGAGTCCAGTCGCGAACCCGCGACCAAGTCTGCGATCCTACTCGGCGAGCCTAGGCTCCAACTCGCCGAGTCCCCTCTTAAATCACCCCCAAAAACATAATTTAACAATACCTGAGATTCCGGGCTGTTACAAAAGGAATGGTGGTATCTTGGTTAGAGTATCAATAGGATTGGTGATCGTCGTAATGATAGTCGTAGGGGTTGTCTGTACTCATATAAGATAGCATGAGAGTTATTGATCTAGAATTTTTTTTGCATGTTCCTTGTTTGGTTGTGGTTTTAAAGTGGTATCATCTATTCAACTATCTTATCTCTGACTACATACAACTATGAATTCATTTGGTGATCTTCCAGTTGTAACGTAGAGTGTAGTATGAGCCCGTTGTATGATGTGGACATGTTGTAGTGAGTTGTTAGACATGTAGAGTAGCTTAGACAGTTATTATGTTATTGCATTGTTTGTTTGTTAGTTTATTATATATCAACAGATGTTGAAGTGTCACACCCTCGACCAATGACAGAATTGTCGAGCGGTGGGATGTTAGAATATTGGGTCACAGATATTGGACATACACTGAATAGTACAAAACAATATGTGCCATGAATATCACTTCCATTATGGATAAAAATATTACATCAGAATATGTTTTATTAGAATCTTTAATACAAAAGGTGCCTCGATAGTTAAACATAACAATAAATGATACTAAGCTTCCAGTAGCTCCATTGATTTACCTCTACTTCAGGGTGTGCAATCTTCTACCTCAAAGTTTCCTAGGAATACATGTGGTTTTAAAAATTCAACATAATGTTGGTGACTTCATATATTTTATAGTTTGAAAATACTTTTTATACGTAATAATATGTAGTTATAAAAGTATTTTAGGCCTATATGGTTTTAGAGTAAGATTGTACCATATGTAGGTACTATGGTTTTCTTACTCTATATGATATCTATTGTATACTGCCATATTCTTTGCGCCTCTCCCTATCGAATGGGATGTGTACCAATATTGTTAGGTATTCTCTATCGAACATTTACGGTGTGATTTATCCTGCTTTTTATACCTTAGAAGGTAGGTTAACAAGATACTTTCGTATAACTATTTACTGGAGGCAGGTTAATAAGACACCGTTCTATCCTATAAATGTTTAGTGTTACTCTCATATAACTGTATGCTTAGGATTTTCCTTTTTTTTCGAATGTTCGTAGTATTATTATATATGAATGTATTTACTACTTATCAATTTAAGGTTGATGGACGATGTTACAATGAGTTCCTCATTTCAAATGTTCGTAGTATTATTACATAAAAATGTATGTACTACTTATCAATTTTAGGCTGATGGGCGATGTTACAATGAGTTGCTCATTTCGAATGTTCGTAGTTTATTACATAAAAATTTATGTGCTACTTATCAATTTAAGGTTGATGGACAGCTTTACAATGAGTTACTCATAATAGATTTTAAAATCTAACTAATGCCCTACACGATAATCCGTCCTGAAGATCCACGATTATAGGTTAGGTATTGCTAAAAAGTAATTAGCTTTAAGAAGAGTGAATCGAATCATTAAACAGTTATTTATTTTAGCCTTATAAGATACTTTTCTTTCCCTTGTTTTGTATATAAGTTGTGAAGCCCATGGTGATTTTTGACCTTAAAGTGGAATGGTATCTGATCCACAACCCTTCATAGTTGTATTTGATGTGAGGACCTTCTAAAAAAGTTGAAATGATTTGACTGATAGTACAACTTATTCCATAGTGATAAACTCTAGCTTTTTTTGGTTCCTTTATAGTAAGTTTAAGCATTCTTAATCTTATACTGCGAGATCTATTCTTCTTATTTAGTGGGATTTCTCTCCCCCCAGTAGGATCATATTCCTCGGAGGACTCAGAATGGTTCTTGAAGGATTCTTATGATGAATCGAATGGCTCTTGAGTTTAGCGTTCACCTTTTAGGGTTACTCGCTGGGGTTTAAAGAAAATAGGTGTGTGGAAGTCTTGGGAAAATAAGTTTCATTGATCTAATTAGAGGGTGGTTCAACATGATATTTCTCTGTAATTGGTTTTATTATGCTGTTTCCAAGATCTTCCATTCTTTTGTGATAACTGTGTTATCTTTCCTGAATCGTTGGGTTCTAAGTTCTATGAGAATCTATACAGTTTAGTCTATCAACGACTATATCCAAGATTAGTTGTATGTCGGTCTAACCATAATTAAGCATAGGTATACAGTTTATGCCTAGTTGTGGTTCGGCCCATATATTGTGCTAATCTCACATATGGTACATTACCTACACTTCTTAAGTTTGGGTTTTTATGGGTTTTGTTGTATACTTAGGTGTTTTCTCATCGAGGGATAGAGTTTATATATATACTTTATATCTGAAGTTTGTGTGTTTTATTGATTCTCGTTTTGTTCTTCAATACTATCAAGTACGGATCAACCAGGTAGGAAAAGTCGGAGGGCAGAACCATTTTAGCATATAGCCGTTCTGAAATCCTGCAACCTAAACGACTAGTTCGTTCTTGACACCTCTCTCGTAAGTAGTATTAGTAGTGTAATTAATAATAATACTCTTATTTGTAGGTTTGAGGACAAACTTAATTAGTGTATAAGTCCTCAGGCTATAGTCGTAATTCCTAAGGAAGTACTAGTTCACTATAGCCAATATCTCTGATACCAATCTGTCACACCCTTAGCCGACGACGGAATCGCCGAGCTGTTGGACGTTAGAATGTTGGGTTACATATATTGGACATACATTGAACAATACATTGGAATATGTTTTATTAGAATCTCTAATACAGAAGGTGTCTCGACAAATAGGCATAAAAATAATTGATACTAAGCTTCCCGTAGCCCCATTCATTTACTGCTACTTCAGGGAGTGCTATCTCCTACCTCATAGTTTCCTAGGAATACATATGGCTTTAATATGTCAGCATAATGTTGGTGAGTTTACATATTTTGTAGTTTTAAAATACTTTTTTTATACATAACAATATGTAGTTATAAAAGTATTTTGGGTCTATATGGTTTTAGAGTAAGATCTTACAATTTGTAGGTACTCTGGTTATCTTACTCTATCTGATGTTTATTGTATACTACCCTATTCTTTGGGGGTCTCCCTATCGAATGGGGTATGTAATAATCTTGTTAGGTATTCTCTATCGTATGTTTACAATGTGATTTATCCTGCTTCCTATACCTCAGAAGGTAGGTTAACAAGATATCGTCCTATAACTGATTACTGGAGGTGGGTCAACAAGACACTATTTTATCCTATAATTGTTATTGTTACTCCTATATAACTGTATGCTTAGGGCGTTCCTCTTTTCAAATGTTCATAATATTATTGCATATGAATGTATGTACTACTTATATATCTAAGGCTGATGGAATATGTTACAATGAGTTCCTCATTTCGAATGTTCATAGTATTATTACATAAAAATGTATGTACTACTTATCAATTTAAGGCTGATGCACGATGTTACAATGAATTCCTCATTTCAAATTTTCGTAGAATTATTACATAAAAATGTATGTACTATTCATCAATTTAACACGGATAGAAAATATTACAATGAGTTCCTCATAATTGTTTTTTAGATCTAACTAATGCCCCACACATTACCTCGTCATGAATATCCAGGATAATAGGTTGGGGTATTGCTTAAAACTAATTAGCTTTAAGTAGAGTGAATCTTCTCATTTAACAATTGTTTAGTTTAGCCTTATAAGGTACTCTGCTTTCCCTTGTTTTGTGTATAAAGTCATAC
Source organism: Lactuca serriola (assembly GCF_051521515.1). Lineage (NCBI taxonomy): Eukaryota > Viridiplantae > Streptophyta > Magnoliopsida > Asterales > Asteraceae > Lactuca > Lactuca serriola. The sequence goes on along the minus strand of NC_136409.1, from coordinate 235,341,424 downwards.
TTACTATATATATATATATATATATATATATATATATATATATATATATATATATATATATATATATATATATATATTAGGGATGTCAAAAACCCTCGCAGGACCACATTCCCGTGGGACCTCGATACCGTACGGGACTAATTTTTTAAAATATTCGGGAGCGAGAGCGGGGCCGGGGCGAGATTAATTCCCATTTATTTTCGGAACCAGGGGCGGGAGTGAGTATTTCCGTCCCGTACTCCCGCGGGGCCCCGTTTATATTTATATAAAAAATATATATATTTAATGTAAAATACAAATGGGAAATTAGGGCTTTAGCTTTCATCCGTCACTTCTCAATCCGTCTTCAGTCTTCACAAAACGAATGGCGACTTTCTAGCTTCGGCCTTCGAGATCTTTGACTGGACTTCCGACTTCAGCTTCCTTCCCGTAGGACCTGTACTCCGACTGCGACTTCTCGACGTCCCCATCTCTTACCGGCAACCGACGACCTGAATTTGACGTTTCCCGTCACCGCCGCCGACTCCCTTCCGCATTTGACGATAATGTATCCTTAATTTCCTTCTTTACTTCTCTGATACAATTACAATTAAGGTGTATTCAGTGAACATATTTCGATTTCTCACAGTTTTCTTTTGGAAATTCGTGTGTTAATTATGTGATTTTTCTATTTTTGTAATGGCTTTTATGGTGATTAATAGTTGGAGAGAAAGGTTGCTCTTTCAAATTCGTAGAAGAAAACTGTTGATTATTAACTTTCACAACCGATTAATAAATACTACCACAAATTTTCTCCTTCCTTCGTATCAGAACTCCATTTATATTAGGCAATTTGAGAAAGGTGTATTTAGTGAACAAAAGTTTGTCTACCTTATGAGGTGTTTGTGCTGGAAAGAAGTGAGATTCATAATTTCATACAATATATCTATTGCTTGTTGTTATCAGTTGCACAAACTAGAACTGTAATAGAAGTTTTTGAATTGTGATTCTGTGAATATAGTCAACTGTGATTCTGTGAATATAGCAAGAGAAACTCAAACTGGATGTTGATGGTGTAATTTTATAACTTTAGTGATGTTCTATGTTTGATCAATTTCACAAACTAGAATTGTAATAGAAGATTTTTAACTTGATTCTGTGAATATAGCAAGAGAAACTCAAACTAGATGTTGATGGTGTAATTTTATAACTTTAGTGATGTTTTATGTTTCATCGATTCTTGATTTATCAAGGGCTTACATGTTTGTTTATATACATATGTTGGACTTGTATAAACTATTTGTAGATCTAAATCAAATAAGTTTCTACCTTACATGATCTGATCACTTCAATCATACATGTATTTTTTAGCTAGATAAGTCATATACAATGTTTGATAAAGTCATATACACGATTTCTCACCGATTGTTTGTGTGAACCATTTTCAGATTTTTTTTGCTTATTACCTTAATTTTTTTCTTGGTTTGGTTGTGTTATTGATAGTGATGATTTACATTCCGATGAAGACGGCGAGGGAATTGAGGTAAGATTGTTAAATTTTGCATTTTGTATTGAATAAACAAATATAACAATTTTTTTATTATTATTTTTTGTTATTTATTCAGGGAGGATATTCAAATGTCAATGCATGAAGAGTTGAAGGAAATTAATGGATATTGAAGATGTAGTGAATTGGTCAAGTTTTGGACACGTTGGTATTTTATATTTGTAATTTTGGATTTGTGGTATGTTGCATTTGTAATATTGGATTTGTCATTGTAAGATTGTTGGAATAGTTGTTTTGTAATGATGGATATGTAATGTTGGATTTTTTTTTTTGTTTCTAAAAGATTAGGTTTTAAGCTTTTAAGTTATTAAAAATAATATTTTTAGCCTAAAACAAAACAATTTTTAGCAAAAAAAAATCCATTTTTAAGCCTATAAACCGGGGGAACGGGGGTGATGGAGGTAACGGGGGGTGGGACTGGGGGGCTATGTAAGCGGCGGATCCGGGGCGGGACCGGGAGCGGGGGCGGCTATTTCCGCTCCCGTTTGGTCCCGTTGACATCCCTAATATGCAAGATCCCACCTGACTAAGTACGCGGGGCGTACTTAGCTGTACATTAAGCGTACACGCTATTTGGCTTGTACGTTGCACGTACGGACTTGTATGCCTAGCGTACTCATCCATTAAGTCAAACTGTTCATTAAGCTCTTATTTCTTAAGTCTAGAAGTCTAAACCACAGATCCGAGTCCTAATAAGTGTCTAGAACCATAAAGTCACTGACTTAGTAACTTTACATACCCCAAAAGAACCCAACTTCAAGATATAACATTATACTTTCACCAAATTGACACAATCTCATGCATGGGGGATTCTAGATCCTAAAGGTGACAACTTTATGAATCTAGAACCTCAGAAACACAAAGAGTGGCAACTCATAGCTCCTAGAGTGCTATCAAACCACTAGATCTCATTCTTGGGGCCAATATGGGACCAAAACTCATATATAATAGATATAAGCCATTAATGAACAAGTTCATAGCTTTTTACCACAAACAAGCTGGAAACGAAGCAAATACTCAAGATCCACAAGTTGTTCCTTGATCCACCACCTTGCACCAAGCTTCTACTTCTTGAATATGGACTAAAGCACACCAAAATTAACACAATGAGCTCAAAACACAAAGGAGAGGCTTACGGTTTTGAATATGAGGCTAAAAGGTTAGAGTAAGCCGAGAAATGAGGGTTTCATAAGCCATAAAGATGATTATATAGTGTCAACCTTCGTAAATTAGGGTTTTAAGAATCCTTACGTATGCCCCGCATATGTCTTTGGAACCCCATCCAAGCCTCGCATGAGTATGCTAAGTGTACCATGTTGTACGCCCCGCATACTCGCTTCGCAACTTGTAGCCAAGCATACTATGTCGTACGCCTCGCGTACAACACAAGGACCAAAATACAAGTTTTACATAATACCAGGGCAATAATGAAACATACCAGGGTTCAAGTATCATATATATATATATATATATATATATATATATATATATATATATATATACACACACACACACACACGTGTTACAATGAGCTCCTCATAATGGGTTTTCAGATCTAACTAATGCCCTGCACGTTACTTCGTCGTGAATATCCACGATTATAGGCTGGGGTATACTTAAAACTAATTAGCTTTTAAGAAGAGTGAATCGTCTCATTTAACAATTGTTTAGTTTAGCCTTATAAGGTATTATGCTTTCCCTTATGTTGTGTATAAAGTTATACTTACTATATATATACATATACATATATATATACGTATACATACATACATACATATATATATATATATATATATATATATATATATATAGTTCTAGTTATTCTCTAGTATGAAATTCGGCATAGTAACCACTAAGTACAGTGTTAAAGTTGTATCGGAGTTGTTATCATATAGCCGTATCAGGGCCATTGTCATGTAGCCGTATCGAGGCTATTATCGGGTAGCTGTATAAGTGCTTTTATTGGGTAGTCATATCAGGGTTGTTATCCTTTGTTATCTTAGTTGTACTTAATATATATATATATATATATATATATATATATATATATATATATATATATATGCCGTGACCCGAAGATCAAGTATCATAAGGCTTCAGGCTTTGGAGAAAGAGAGGTTTACACCTATTTGGATGTAGGTGATGTAGATTATGTGATGCAAGAGTTTGGTTCGTGCTTTGGAGTCAAAGGCAAGGGCAAAATGGGAAAAGTGATGTTTCAGATTTATTTTATGAATTAAGGATTTTCGTACAATGTGTTTTAAGTAAAAAATAATTAGGTAGGGTTGTAGAGATCTTCAATACATCAATGTGGATATAAATATCATTGAAAACATAGTTGCAATGAAAAATTTGTGACTGTTAGAAGTCAGGAATGTTTTGGGCTTAGTCTAGTAGGTTGGGCATATTTGGCATCCCTAATACGTTGGGCGTACCTGGAGTATGTTGGGCATATGCAATCAGAACCCAAACTCTATTTTCATGGTTTTAGCCCTATTTTCGTGGTTTGAGCCTTATGAGCAAAAGAAGGTGTTTTTGAGTGCTTTAGAATGTTCTTAGTGCATCTTGGAGAAGAAGGAGCTCATTGGAAAAGAGTTGGTTGCATTGGAGCTTATAGATCCAGACTTTGTTCACCTTTATCTTTCTTCTAGAGGTATTAAGCTTGAATCTTGATGATGTATTTGTTAGATCTAGCTAGTTTTGGGTGTTATGAGCTTTTGGTCACTTTTGTGCATAAACTTTAGATCTTGAAAGTTTGTGACCTTGTTATGGATAAAGTTGGAAACTTTATCCATCAAAACATCATATTGATTCAGATCTAATGGTTGGAGACTTGGACTTAATGGATTAAGTTGAAAAAGATGCATTTTTGGTCCCTTTGAGACTTAAGACATGATCTTAGTTGTTTGGATCATTCTAATGGATAAATTTGGAAACTTTATCCATTATGGAGTTATTAGGAACCATAAAAATGTGATCGTTGTCCTTCTTTTCCCTCCACACATGAGTTGGTGGTCTTTTAATGGAGTTAGAGTTTTAGGGCTTTGGTTGGACACCATTAAGCCATGAAAAGTCATAAAGTTAGGAACTTTACAACTTAGGACGTCCCATAAGAATCAGATCTGGATGTTATACATGTTGTCTTAAGGAATTAAGAGGTTTGTAGACGAATTTGGGCTTCAGCGTCGTACGCTGGGCCTACCAGGTTGGCTCTTGGCACTTGTCTATGAGACCCAGGATTTTGCCTCCGGCCTGGCAAGTAAAGACCATGATACGGCTCATGGCATGATGGCAATTATAAGACTTTGAATGGAACATAGCAATCTTTATTGTATGTATAGTATGTGGTATTTTAGGAACCTCACTATGCTTTATGCTTACGGTTTTATGTTTATGGTTTCAGGCATTCCGGTACAAAAGGCTAGGGCCTGACGTAACTGCACCGCATCCACCAAAGTTTTTCGCATTAGCAATTTTCAATATTTACTCTAATGTTTAAACAATATATTCACTTTGATCGGTTTTGGAACAACTCATTTGTATGGCTTATTGTTTTAAAAATGAAAATTTTACTATGAATTTTTGGGAGGTTACAAGTTGGTATCAGAGCATTGGTTTGAGGGATTCGGTCAGACTCTCAGGTATTTCTAAACTCAAACTGAGGATTTCTAAAATCTTTCAAAACAAAATGATTTCTAAAAAGATATTTTTGTGAAATGAAAAAGGGGGTGTGATGCATGCAATCCTCCGAGCTTAAGTAAGTGATTCCCAGAATACCCATACATGTTAATATGTTATATGATATGAATGCTTGCATGCTAGAATAAGGCTAAGGATACTTATAGGAACTACATGATAGATTAGCCTAATATATGATGCCTTGTAGCCTAGGAGGATTTGGATGCTAAATTTGGATTATGTATTGGTAGAAGTAATTGCAAAGTGTATGCTTTAAAAATTATATACGATTATGATCATATTGCCATGGAATGACTGATTGAGCCTTATTTATTGTTCCTCATCTTGTTGTGGTCATAGGGTAGAGTCTTTTATTCGACAGTCTATTTGATCATGTATTGTGTATAATTTGTATGCATAAGGCAATCAGCAGTTAGAGTAGAAGTTCCTAGCATGGTAGTCGCAAGTGAGCTTGGGATGTCCTTTGTTTGTTTTGTGGTTTGTAGTGTTATTTCAAAAATACTGCTTGATTTGTGCTTTATGCGACCCTTAGTGATGTGAGTTAACTATTAAGTGAATACGTTAAGTCACAGGCTGCAAAGGTTAAATAATTTCAGAGTGGTGGATTTTACTATATTGCACAACTCTCGTTTGAGTCTAACCGTTGTAGAGATGAGTCTTTTACTCAAAGGATTATCTAAACTTTGTTGCATGTGGTTGATTTCATGAAGTAGTTATTTGTCTTTAATGGGAGTTCTTCAACAGCTGATGGTAGAGTGAAGTCGGGAAGCTAGGAAAGCCTAGGAAGTGTTTAGTAGGTTTGGATGTGACGTTTAGCGAGTGCTTGGTGTACCAATTTGAGAGGATGACTTAGAAGATTCGGGGTAATTCTTGAGGAAAGTATGGATAGGTGTGGAAGGTAGTATTGAGCCCGTACTACTGAAAGCACGGGATCCATACTCGAATCGAGGAGAGTCACGGAGAATCTAGGAAGCCTATAGGATGAGGGTTCTTTGGGTATGTTTTGATCATTTATAGGTGTGCTTTTCATAATGGTGATGATCATGCGTGGAGGAGGTTCAGGTTCTAGTACAGGCTCAGGTGCAGGTGTTGAGCCATTGGATGAACGGATGCGGGAGTTCATTTCGTCAGAGATCACCTACTGTATTTTGGATCAAACTCTTGTGATCTTCGGTTAGGTCAAAGAGTAGATCATGGAGATTTTGGATGAGCGTGTTGGCATGTTCTGTACTGAGATTATGGTTATTATGGGAGCTCACACTCTTTCCTTCCACGAGTTCCATGCTTGTGGGGCTCTTAATTTCTTTGTGGAGAAGGACCCATTGATAGTAGGATGTAGTTAGTGTTGGATTAGTGTCTAAGTCCATAACTATTTTGGTATGTACTTGACCCGATGGTGCATGGTCCTTTTGGGTTGCCTTCACCAAAGCAACTTGATTGGAGAAATAAATAAAGAGAGAGATTATTATGATTTATTAATATGTTATAAGAATAATATATTAAAGGAGAAATCATATTTGTTTAATTAATATTGGTCAATAATTAATTAAGAATTAATTTTATGATCAAGTGTAATTAATTAAATTAGAAGGGCTGAATTGTAATTATGTGATAGTTACAAAATAAGGTAAGGATTATCTTATTAATAGGTTGGACGAATTTAAGGTGATAAGGCCTTAGAATTCGACTAGGATAAGGGTTTTCAAGGCTTATCTTATGGTTACTTGGTGGGCAAAAAAACTAGATAAGGATAAGGACTAAAACCCTAATCTCTACACCTATATAAAGACCCCAAGGCTCATGAATTCGTCCATGCCTTCCCAAGAGGTCCTAGAGACGAATTCTTATACCTCTCCTCCCTCCTTATACCTTCTCCATTTGCTCTTGGTGTTTGTAAGCCAATAGAGGAGTGACACTTGTGACTCTAAGCCTTCCAAAGTCAATTCAAGGAGGAATTGGGATTGTTATTGCTACATAACAATCAAGGTAATATCATAAACCTAATTATATGTTAATATCGATTTCCATATGCTAGAATTAGGGTTTATAGTCTTGGATTCAAAGCATGTACAATAGAGAAACCTAGATCCAAGCATTAGGGTTTGTATGAGCACATAGGATGTCTTATGACCAAAACCCATCAGTGGTATCAGAGCCTAGACTGGTTTCAATTGTATTGATGCATTACATGTTCAAAAAATTCGATTTTTGATGTTCTGGAGGCTGGACTTGCCGAGTCCATAGCTGAACTCGCCGAGTCCATGCAGACTCGACGAGTCCAAGCTTGACTCGACGAGTCAACTCGTCAGATGGAGTATATCTCGGAATTTCTTGCTGTTTTTGCCTTGGGATAGTTACCTTATCATATTAGATCCATATAAATCCGATTTTATGATATATTTGACTATATTCTTGATCTAATTGAAGATATTTATCAATTAATAAGATAATTGTTTCCTTATGTGATAATTGATTAATTATGTTTGACTAAATTGATAAATTGTTTTGCAAGAAATCATTAAATAAATAAAATATGGAGAATTAGGTGATTAATTGTTAATTTAGATTATTTGTTATTTGATCCTTGTTGTTTTGAAAAGTTTCATATTTTATCTTTTAGGTTTTATAGTTTAAATTTGAACCCAAAAGTTTTGTTGTTTTGAAATTTAAATAGTTAAAACCCTAATATTTTGAAATGTTTCAAAACTTGCCCTCAAGTTTTGGAATTTAAATTTTGATTAAATGGTTTAACTTTGATGTATGTTTAAATTCTAAACCCTAATGTGTTGAAATGTTTCAAAACTTGCCCTCAAGTTTTGGAATTTAAAAGTTGATTAAAAGTTTAATTAGGAATGTTAAATTCTAAAACTCTAGTATTGTTTTGAAAAGTTCAAATCACACCCTTATGGTTTTATTAATTAATTAAGGCGTATAATTAATAGAAGTTTAATAAATCCATAAAAGTTTAGGTTTACAATTTAATTGAATTAAAAGTATAATTGTTAGATTAGACCACCTAGTATTTTGAAAGTATAAAATACACCCTATACTATATATAACATTAAAAGTCTAACATTATATATATATATATATATATATATATATATATATATATATATATATATATATATGTATGTATGTATGAGTAAAAGTCAATCTTACCGTTAGTAGGCCTCATTCACGAAGCTGGTCTATAAGGGGTGTTTAAGGAAATTGCCTATAAAATGGCGATTGAATGGGTATCCACTCTTACCCACCGCACTCTTGACTAGTGGAGGGTCGTTAGCCGAACGGGTAGGATAGGACAAAACCTTTCATTATAAGTATAATAAAGTACAAAAGTAACTAAATGTTTTAAAAAATTCCCAATCTTAGTTACTTAGGCAAAAGTGAATTGATGCAATTCCTTGAAATTACACTTTATGCCCTTGCGAAGACGTTAGTGGAGCGTGTGTGGTTAACCGGCACACTAAATGGTTCTAAGAAAAGGTAGAAAAGGGTGACTCAATGTTTGTCATAGTTCGGTGGAGCGTGTGTGGTTTACCGGCACATCGAATAGGTGACTGTAACATGTGAGGGCACCATGTAAGTTTGCATGGTTATTCACACCCGCTTTGTGATCCTCTGCATCCCAGTCACAAACAAGAGGGGCATATCGAGATTTAAACATGCCATTGAAAGTTCAATGTATCTAAAAGGATCTAGGAGTTTTCATAGATTTAAAACTTAAATTTCCTTTTTCGTTTTTCATGGTGGAAATTAGTGAATCGTCATTCACTCACCTTCAAATATTCTGCAATTAGGGTTACGACATCCCTCTCCCGAGTTGTAGAATATTGTGTTGGGTCCTAGCCTTAGTATCTCATTTGGGTGATTTACTAAGGACTCAATCAATCAACTAACTTGAATTTGTTTTCTCCCGTTTTGTAGATGTCAAAGTTCGACAACTATGGTCTTCCCAAATCCCGTGGAACAAGCATTCCACATGAAGACGGTGTTCCACGATTCAATTGAGGAACTAGAAATCATGCTTCACTTCCTCCTCCTCCTCCTATTGGTCTCCCCAACCCACAAGATCGAAGAATTGAAAGGTTCAATATCACTAAAGCCCTATTGGAAATGAAACATGAAGATGGTAAACCCGTGTGTGCCCACGTTCTAGGAATGAAATCACACATTGATAGGTTGATAATGTTGGGTGTGTCATTCCATGATGAGTTGGCTGTGAATTGGGTTTTGCAGTCACTTCCTGAATCATATAATGAGTTCAAAAGAAAGTATTATATGATGGATCATGACGACAACCTCATTGACCTAACTTACATGCTCATTGCTGCTGAATCAGAAATGATTTGGCGAAGCAATGGAGCGTATTTGTTGGGAAAGTTAACCGACCATGCTTCCGAGGACGTTCTAGGAGAACCGACCCGCGTTTTCTGCCAAAAGATAGGGCGTTGGATACAAGTCTGCCCAAAGAGCCTGAAGAGTCCAGAAGATGGGAGAGTCAAGGAGTATGGCTACGCTTCAGGTAAAATCCACTATCTAACTCCATTAAGTTCCTATTCATTAATTCTTAATACATAATGTAATAAGATTTCATTTGAATGTTTTACAGGATCGATGAAAAGAAAGGAAGCTTGGTGAAAGAGCAAGATGAATCTAATCACAAGGAATGGATCTTGATCGCATGGACTTGAAGATTAGATTTTGAGCTTAGATAGTTATGATAGAGTTGTTAGAAAATTTTCTTTTGAAATACATAGTTTTCAATGGATTTTGCATTGGTGTTTGCATATTTTCACAACAAATGGATATGATTCTTATTTATGGTGTTTATGGAAAAGTCGAGAATTTACCAAATAGGGAGAGTTTCTCATCGCCCAAGTTTCAATTGGACAAAAATTTGGAATCATGCAACTTGGTTGCACGATGAATGAGAAATTTCATATTTGGAAATTAGACTAATTCATTGACAAAGTGTCAAGTGAAGGACTTGGAGATCGAATACACAAAGTTGCGTGTTGATCAAGTCCACCATAAGAGTAACAAAGATATTCGTCAAGATTTACTAAAGGTTTAGTAAATATGATTATACTTACAAGATTAAGTGTAATTCTAAATTGATTAAAGGGTTTAGATCAATAGCAGAACGAATAAGAAGAATCAAGTAGGCAGAAAGATAAAAGTTTCTCCATTCTAAGAAGATGGGAGAGTGCCTTTTATGCTTTATGATAGGTCTTAATGATTAAGAACCATATCTCAATTGATCCTCTAAATGAGTCTTAGTACAATTGTATGTCTAAGAAGAGGAATCAAGAATTGAAGAAATGGTTAAATCAATAAGTCAATCATACTTCGTTCCAATAACAAGTCTTAAAGTTAAGATTGTGACATTGAGTGAAAAAGTAAGGTTTATAACATTCATCAAATGTTAAAAGTTGTGATGTCTTGGATAAGACAAAGACCAACTAGGACCAATTTATGAAGTATTTTTCATATGAGCTACACTAACTCTTGGATATTTGTTTGTCAAGAAATGTTTATTGACAAGAGAATCTTATATGTCAAGGAGTAAGTGGGAGTCTTAATGGTCTTGAAAGGTTTCAAGAACAAATCAAATAAACCTTATCGATCATCACTAGCACACGAGTTGAGGTTTACAACCTATCGTGTTGACATTATTTTGTTTCTGTGCCAATCCAATCGAGTTAATTATGCATGTGAGTTCTATGAGTTCTCATTTTGAACGCATAAAAGGCAAAGCACCTTAATCAATGAAAGGTACATTGATAGGAAAGGGTGAGCTGCTTAACTACTTGGAAGACATGGTGGGCAGCTGTGTTACCATAAGGCAAGAAATCAAGATTAAGAAAGTTCGATCCATATGAGTTTGAATTTGTCGTAAACTTTGGTTTTAACAAATTCACATGGATAGGAACACATACACCGTTTAAAATCTAAGTGTCATAAGATTTCCTCCTTCATGAAAATGATTGTAAGGAAATGCTTTCACTAAGAAAGATTTTAAGAAGATAGTAATTGTAAAATTGCATTCTCGAATTCAATCATGGTTACGGTATCCCTTTCCATAATTTGAATTGTGAGGTTTGGCAATTGTTTACACACACATATGAACTATCTAAGGCAAAGGTATATAAGTTCAAGAAGCCTTGATAAAAGATTATCAAAGCATTAAGTATTAGAAACATGGACTTAAGAAATTCAATAGGTATTGTTTTTCTGAAAGTTAAAGATGTTTATGAATACATGTCGAAGCTAGTGGGAGCATAAGTGTTATGTTTTATAATAATCATCATGATAGTGGGAGCATAAATGTTATGATTGTATGATTATTAAGGAAAGTATTGCAAGTTGGCAATATTAATTATAGAAAACAAGAGTCATTCTTTGCAAAGTTGTAAGGATGGAATAGTTGTTTTGCTATAATTAAGGGAGAGAATATTATGCTTCATTTCAAATCTAAAGGTTTAGGTTGAGAAATGTTAATAAATTTAGTCAAGGGTACATAGTGTGTTCTTAAAATTTCGATTATGATTACGGCATTCCTCTTCACAATTCGAATTTTGAGAACATAGCAAATAAAACATTATGCGTCGTGTCCCATACGCTTCGGGTATAGGATCGATTGCAAATTCTTTAATGTTTGACCATTCTAAAATTTTCCAAATGTCTAGCGCATTTAGAGGGAAAAAGGACTAGACTCGGTTTAGACTAAAATAATTAAACAACTATCAAAGGACAATCCAAGTTCGACGAGGATTGGTTGCTTGTGAGTAGTTGGAAGTATAGTATTGGAAGATATGGAAATGTTTTCATATTGGATGGACCATATCGACATTATTAGGAATAGATAAGATTCTATTAAGAATAAGTTGTCATATGGAAAATATGGAAATGTATCCACATTAGGAATTGAATATTGATAATCAATGACTAGATTAGAAACTTTTATGCAAAAGGATGTTCAAAGGAACGAACTTTGGGTGAGAGACATCATATCTAAGGAATTGTCTTGTAACAATTTCCGATAAAAGACTTTGTAATATCATTGGCAATAGTCTTTGTGACTTTGGTGCAGTGACATTACGAAAGGATAAGTTGCATAAAATGTTAGAATCTAGCATATTCTATAAGTAGCAAGAATTTGATATTCTTTAACTTATGGAAAAAGGATTTGGAGTTGTGAAATGAGAATGATTGGAAATGTGTTCAACGTGATCTATTTCAAAAATATAAGAACCATAGGTAAACATTGTGTGCATGCCAGGAGCATGGGACAAGTGTTGTAATTCAAGTAAGAAGTTGATTAACCGAAACGACAAATAATGAGTAATCAATATGGTGATAAATAAAAGGTGTTTTATTTATGCTCAAAGGATTGAGGCCATATGGGATTAGTATTATTCTTGTGTTTCACATTTGCATGTTTTGACTTCCAGAATAATTGAGTTTATTAAGAATAATCGAATTATTCGAACGGGCCACAATCGTTCATATGTTGGAAGTAGATATGAATGAAGACTGTCGTGAATTGGTGTGTGGATTGTCTAAAAGAGTATTAGACATAAGCAAATGTTTGCTGCAATGTTCATGAGTGCTTATGAATATGATTTGAGCATTGGATTAAACCCACGCTCACTTGGGTTACTCCATGAATTGTATCACGAGTGATTGGTGAGACGATAACATCTTATATTCTTGAAACCGAGATGTGTGAGTTGTATCTTGCAAATCGGTTGCACATTGATAATATGTAAACGCACCAGTAACTTGGTGTTATAAAACATATTGTTGTGTGTGATTTGGTGAGTGAGTGCAAGCGAGCATTGAATCAAAGCTTATCCGTTCCTTTTATCTGAAGTAGGGTAAAAGCGATATCTTTGGGCCCCTCGATGATTTAGTGATGACAAACGTAAATGCTCGGTCGGGCTGGGGCTAATTTGATTTGTTCAATTAATCAGTCGTCATAAATCGGAATCGAGATATAGTACAAAGAGAATGATTTGAAATCATATCTCATATGATATCTAGAATGGAGGAATATATGATCCCTTATCTAAGGACACGCGTATCTGATAGGATCAGAGTTGACAGCGGCTTTGGAAAGCTACGATTGCAGATCAGGATCTGAAGTCATACGCATAATAGTTATTAGACTTATCCAAGTGGGAGACTGTTGGATTAGTGTCTAAGTCCATAACTATTTTGGTATGTACTTGACCCGATGGTGCATGGTCCTTTTGGGTTGCCTTCACCAAAGCAACTTGATTAGAGAAATAAATAAAGAGAGAGGTTATTATGATTTATTAATATGTTATAAGAATAATATATTAAAGGAGAAATCATATTTGTTTAATTAATATTGGTCAATAATTAATTAAGAATTAATTTTGTGATCAAGTGTAATTAATTAAACTAGAGGGGCTGAATTGTAATTATGTGATAGTTACAAAATAAGGTAAGGATTATCTTATTAATAGGTTGGACGAATTTAAGGTGATAAGGCCTTAGAATTCGACTAGGATAAGGGTTTTCAAGGCTTATCTTATGGTTACTTGGTGGGCAAAAAAACTAGATAAGGATAAGGACTAAAACCCTAATCTCTACACCTATATAAAGACCCCAAGGCTCATGAATTCGTCCATGCCTTCCCAAGAGGTCCTAGAGACGAATTCTTATACGTCTCCTCTCTTTTTATACCTTCTCCATTTGCTCTTGGTGTTTGTAAGCCAATAGAGGAGTGACACTTGTGACTCTAAGCCTTCCAAAGTCAATTCAAGGAGGAATTGGGATTGTTATTGCTACATAACAATCAAGGTAATATCATAAACCTAATTATATGTTAATATCGATTTCCATATGCTAGAATTAGGTTTTATAGTCTTGGATTCAAAGCATGTACAATAGAGAAACCTAGATCCAAGCATTAGGGTTTGTATGAGCACATAGGATGTCTTATGACCAAAACCCATCAGTTAGTGGATATAGTGAACGTTTTCCAGACGAGTTTCTGCCCCGAGGGGTTTAACGTCAGATTTGCTTCTTGTCGTCTGAAAGACAGAGCGTGAAATTGGTGGGAGGAGGTAGACTTCACTTTAGGAGGCGAGGCTATTGAGACGATGACTTGGGATGAGTTTGTGACCCGGTTTAGGGTGGAGTTTTCACCAGCTATCGAGGTGCATCAGTTGGCAAGGGAGTTTCAAGACCTTCGGTAGACGAATGAGACTGTGGTGGAGATCACCACAAAATTTAGGGATAAGACTCTTTTGGTTTCACATTATGCCGCATACAAGGATATGAAGAAGACTCGGTACAATGATATGTCGCAAGACGATTTCAGGGAGTTTGTTAGCTCTTCAACTTGTCAGACTTTAGAGGACATATTAGCTAGAGCCTGAGAGCGGGAGATAGATTTGGAGCACCTCGGGAAGAGGAACCCAAAATAGGTGCAGCCAGTTGGGAGTCCTGCGAAGAGACCCAAGACTTCTAATCAGTGAGTGATTGGTCATGAGGGTCGAGGTCAGTGCAGCACGTGCAAGAAGCAGCATGATGGAGTTTGTCGATCTAGGGGTTTGGGTTGCTACACGTGTGGTATGCTTGTTTATGTCAGCAGATATTGTCCCTAGGGGACGAGTCTGTTATGTTTCCACTGCACCCAAGTGGGCCAAAATAAGGCCATCTGTCCGGAGTTGATGAGGGAAGCAGTGAGGGCACCTGATCCATCCACTATGAGGATTACTAATGGTTGTTAGGTTAGAGTGGATGTTCTTGTGGTGAGGAGTCAAGGATTTCAGTCACAGGCCGATGAGATCTGAGTTCCACTAGTTGACGTCGCAAGAATGTGTCATTTTCTTTCCTTCATGCTCTTATTATTTGCGTTTGTAATGGTATGTTGTGTGTGAGACGCTATGTGTGGTTTATCTAAGTTTCACCTAGAAAATAAAAGTTTCCTCATGAGGGTCTAGACATTTTATTTTTAGAATCTTCATATGTGATTTTGCATACCGAGAGCCATGCATACAGGATATTCAGGTGAGCCAGTTTTGGATTTCGATGTGGGTGCATTGACAAATGCTAGAGTAAGCTTTAAGTGAGATAAGACCAGTAGCTTATTCGATCTTTGGTGGTATCAACTAGGAACTCAAGGAATCCACAAGGTGGGGCATGTTGGGTTTGAATGAAGGATTTTTAGGGGTCTTTCGGAGATACGATGCAATGAGGAATTGGTTTGATCGTGGGTGTAAGATTGGTAGTTGTCAATTTTATACATTTGAAGTATGGTAAGTTACAGGGAGGCATGGATATTAATCTAGTGCAAGTAGGTCGTTGATTTGGTTGGGTACCTATTTCGATAGTTGAGATTTTGTTATTCGTCATCTGATAAAGTTACCAAGGACTTATAGTGGATTCAGTGGAAAGTGCTCAGGGATATTGAGGTCATTGAGATTTCGAGGAGTATTCATTTAATTTTGGCATGTGTGTGTTCACTAGGATTGGTGTGACAACCCGAAATTTCCAATTGTATGGACATTAACTATTCAATAGAAGCTAGTCCAGTTTCAATGAACTTCAGACTTTTCCGAATAAGTTTGTGTACATTAGGGTTTACATTTAAAGAGATATCAGGAGAGTGGATGCTCATGGGTTTGTGAAACTTGAGCATTTCAACACTTCATAATGTTAGAGTCCAATTCCAGAATAAAAATATTTTCTGCCAAAATATTTCAGGACTATAAATAGATTTCTAAACTAAATTCATTCATTATTCACATTTCCAACTAGAGAAAAGCCATATTCTCTCTCACGGATCTTCGGGTTTTCATCCCAAATCGTGAGTACACTTCTCTAGTTGTGTTATAATGTTTGTTTTATGCTTATTAACATAGATTACATGTCTAATATGTGAGATCTGGGAGTTTACCGCCCAAGAACGTTCTTGGGGAGTAAACTCCAAAATGGAGCTTTAAGGCTATCTAGTCCTATTTCCTTGTTAGGTAACTACCTTAGGATGATATGTATGTTCATTTGAGACTAGAAAACAATCAAAATCATATATTTTTAGGAGTTTACAGCCCAAGAATTTCTTGGACCGTAAACACCTTTTTCAAGGGCTTAAAGTGCCCTAATCACCCCCTAAGGCTTTAGACTTTAACCCTCAAATACTTGTAGCTAAAATGGGGACTAAAACACATCAAAATCATCCCTAAAAGGGAGTTTACGGCCAAGAAATGCTCTTGGGCCGTAAACTCCAAGTAAAGGCACCAAAGTGTGCCTAAAGTCCCCCTTAGCCGAAATCAAAAGCCTAGAAATTATCCTACTTGTGCAAGGGACTTAAAAGAATTAAAACATCCACCCCATGAGAGTTTACGACCGTAAACTATAAGGGTTATGGTCTTTAGGCCGTAAACTCCTCATAGGAGTGTTATCTATGCCCTAAAATACCCAAAGGATTAAACCACCAAACTAGGCTTATTCTAGAATTCATTTAGCACCTTAAAACACCCAAAACCACCAAGGTTGGAGTTCACGGCCGTAAACTCAAGGGTTTACGACCGTAAACTCCTTAGGTGGGGTTTGTTGGGTGGTAAACTCTTATTTAAGGCTCTTGGAAGCTTCAAACCCCTTTAGCCTTGTCCCATAACACTTAGATGCAACCATTAGGACCTATAACACTTATACAAAGTGTTTACATGTTCCTAAGTGTCCCAACTTATTTCATTAAGTTATTATTTGGCTAATTAGTTATATATATATATATATATATATATATATATATATATATATATATATATATATATATATATATATATGCTTATTATATGATAACTAGGCTCGTGCGTGTGAACAAGTCTCCGTTTGCCACCTAGCACGGTATCCAACACTACAATCCAAACC
The DNA here is from genome assembly GCF_051521515.1 of Lactuca serriola. NCBI lineage: Eukaryota > Viridiplantae > Streptophyta > Magnoliopsida > Asterales > Asteraceae > Lactuca > Lactuca serriola. Next base: position 235,324,263 of record NC_136409.1, on the reverse strand, counting down.
ACTCACCACAAGTGAGTTCATACCCCTTTAATTAACCTTTGAAATGCTTTTAAATGTTTTAAATACTTTATGGGGGGATACAAGTTCAATGCTTATAGTTATTGAAATCAATCACATGTGATTGCATTAATCACATGTGATTAATAACTAGAAAACCAATGATTTTATCACTGTTCAAACTGTTTATCAAACTGCTCTACTTCGAAATGTTTTACAAACTCTTTTACTTATCAAATACTTTTATTTAAATTTTGTTATACTTCTTATAAATTGCATGCCCATATATGTATAGATATATAAGCAATGTTTAACGGGCTTAGGAAGGCCATCCGCCCTATTTCCTTTTTCTTGATTTGGATGTGGTCTGGTGGGATTCCGGGTGACCATCCGAAGGTCGTTTCAATATTAGTTATATATCAAATATACATATATAGACATAAAAGTACTTCCATATTCATGCGTACTATACACATCACTAGTAAGTTACCATCGGGGTAACACAGGATCATACTACTACAACTTCTAGATCAATGAGTCAGTTCATTCATGAGTCTATACATTACATTACTACGAGAACATATACAACTATACTAGAAAGAGAACATATACAACTATACTTGGAAGAGAACATATACAACTATACTAGGAGGAGAACATATACAACTATACTAGAAAGAGAACATATACAACTATACTAGGAGGAGAACATATACAACTATACTAGAACGAGAAACATTACACTACATATACAAGAATACGTTAACAATTGTGATCCACTGGATCGGATCATGCCTTAAATGTCATGGCCCGAGTTGTAGCCAGAATTCTCTTGGAGGGAGAGCGTGAGTTTGCGTATAGATCTATACTGGATTGACTATCCTACACCTTGCTGCTAGCTACAGCCGGACCTGCAGGTCTGCGGGTGCCAAACGTCATTCCGTTATTACGACCATTCTTTTGTCGTTGTTACCAGTCGATAGTATGGTGCAATTATCACATTATACCTTAATATAAATCCGGTTTAAGGTAGTTAGTACAACAGTAGTTCCTATAATACAAAACTACAGTACTACAATGATTTACCCATTACATATTTTTAGTGATAACCTCACTTAAACATTAATGTACAAACTATATTTGTTAAATGATAGTTACACTTGGGAAATTACACACTTTTACAACAAACGAGCATACAAAACAGTTAAGCCTTGGTAGAAGGCTACTTTAATAGAAAATATAGGTTTTTCTGAGAGATTCAAACTTTTACAAACACTTACATACATTTTACAAACTTATACTTGAGACACGTTCAAACATTTTGATAACAAACACCGACACTAAAATACTTATGAACTCACCAGCTTAATGCTGATAAACTCTTTCAAAATAACTTGTATTCTCAGGTCATCAGTAGACAGGTGCCGATGCCAGCTTTTGAGAAGATGGGGCGCCTTCAAGACTCATCATATTATTTTGATTTACATTATATTTTTGGTGTCTAAAACTGTACAGAACTCGCTTGTATTAAAATTATATATTTAATGCAATGGATGATGTTGTTTGCTTATTTACATTTACTGTGTTGTGATACTGTACATGACGTCCTCCGCCCCAGAACGTTTCCGCCGTTCTTGGTTTTGGGGTGTGACAATTGGCTTGAAATGAAATAATAGTACTTGTGAGCTCAGGTTGTCGACAACTTCGAGTAGTAAGGTTGGGAGATCGATTGGAAATCTATCAATTTTGTGGTTGGAAGAGCGCAGTTGAATCCAAGTGGGGGAGAACCGCTTGGACTAAGGGATTGCCTAAGGAATGAGATTTCAGGTTACCTTGTGTATCAGTGGTGGCACATGGCGGGTATGTGATTAGGTTGAGGTTGAGGGTTATGATAGAGCCTCTCTGCCCGCTCTTGTCTGATAAAGGCTTTGGGACTCGAAGCATGACCCAAATACTTGATTGGGGTATAGTCGAATGAGGTTTCGACCCATGATTTATTTGGTTGGCAAGTAGCAGTAGAAGTGTTGTAAGACAGCGGGGTGACCATATCATTCACTAGGTTGGCAGATAGTATAGTAGTGTTGTAATGTGACATCCCCAAAATCTCGGCCAGAAAAGACTGATTTTCATTTATGCTTTTAAAATAATTTCAGAGTAAATCCTTTTGATTTGAAAGAGTTGCGGAATTTGTTCCCAAAAACAAAGTATGATAAAATAATATTTACCAAAGCATTTCATAAAGAAATGTATTTTCATTATATAATCAAAACTCGGGATGTCATGTTCCGATACAGACCATAAAGCATAAACGATAACATTACAAGTTGTTCAACAAATATATACATATACAGACTTGTAAACAAAACAAATTGATGATTCATCCATCTTATGCCCTTGCGCCACTTCCTATAATACAAATAAAACTGAGTCGGTCAAGCTTGGGAGCCTGGTGAGCATATAGGGTTTTCAACCTACAATAAATAATTATATTTAATTCCACCAACCAACAATAACCCAATTAATCATTCCCGTTATTCTCACTTTACGTCCCTAAGACAACTAACGTAAGGGACCAAGTCTAAGAATATTTCATTGGGGCGACAACACATACTTCGGGGGTTTCCCAACAATATAAGTCAAATAAGGCAACCATGAGGGGGATGGAGTACAACGAATGAACACCTAAGTTCATTAACACCTACAGGTGGTGAACCTGCTAGCGTTCCACAGGATTGTCTAGAAAAGTCTGTGGTCGTCATCTAAACTCCGCTAGATGACTGAATCAAATACAACATCGAGGCCTCTCATATGTTTATCACACGTCAACTATCTACCCATGTTCTACCCAACATATTAGTAGATAAAAATATATATTTATATACATAGTTTAAAACCAGTATAGCATGTTCAATCAATACATATTCCACATAACAGATGAGGCACACACACATAACACGTATTTCATCGAGAATAAATCAGATCTATGAGATAGAAGAAATTGAATATACATTCACACATATAACAACAAAATATACACATAACACGTATTTTATATAAAATACTTCATAATTATGCGTTAGAAGAAAGTAACTACACACTCACTTGATCAGAAGATGATCGGACAACACTACGGCTTGTAGAAGTAGTATTCTTCGGTAGATCTGGAAGATCTTCACAAAAACTGGACTCCTCGAGGGCAGAGCTTCGACTCGGGAATCTTACTTCTCGGGATCTTCAGGGCCTCGGGACTTGCTTTGGGGCTCAGGAATGATACCGGGGCTTCGGGATAATTCTTGCACGAAAAACGATGGAAAAACGCGAGAGAAAGGGAAGAAATGATCAAAGAACTCGGCTGCCCTCGACATCCTTTTATAGGGGCTGGAACTTCGAATTACGCTGGGCGTAATTTAAGGTTACGCTGGGTGTAACTTGGATCAGCTCGCTGACTCCCCCCCCCTTGGATAATATCGGTTATTTTATATTTAAATTAAATATCAAAAATATTTAATAAAATTCAAAAATTCATATCTTCCTCATACGAACTCTGTTTTCGACGTTCTTTATATCCCCGTGTAGGTGAGACTACGCTCTACAACGTTTGTTTAGACTCCATCGGCTAATTTTGAATTTGTTTTTATTATTTATTTTTAGTAGGTCGGGACAGGAAAACTCCGTTATAAATTCATAACTTCTTCATCCCACGTCCGTTTTTGCCTATCTTTTCATCGTTTCACTACAATTAACGAGATATTCGATTCTCGTTTAGATTGTTTCGGCTAAAAACCGTTCGGTCTCAAATCGAGTATTCGGGCTGCATACTGCTAAGTCGAAACTTAGAAAAATCATAACTTCCTCATACGAAGTCAGATTTGGGAGTTCTTTTTATGCACGCTCTCGGTTTAACGAACTCTACAACATTCGTTTAGATCACTAAGGCTAAATATTGATCTAACGTAAATTTCACTTTTTACGTCATTCAGCGTTGCTGGTTCTGTCGCAAAACTTCGACAGGTCATAACCTCTTCGTTATAACTCGGATTTCGACATTCTTTATATCTTCGGAATCCTTGTTTCGACCACTACATCTTTATGCAAAGATATCGGGCTTATCTCACAGTTTAATTTTGACGCTTATTTTATTCGTAATTCATTAAATTATAATAATTAAGAAAATAAACACATAATTCACATAATACTCAAATATTTCATCATTAATACTCCAAAAAGAGTTACAAGGGTTAACCTAGACTATTACATCAATGATAATGCCTAGCTTGGAAACGCGGGCGTTACATGTAAGACTATGGGGAGGCCCGTAACATTCACCTAGTCCATGAGCAGTTGCAAGGATGTTGAGGAGCTAATATTAGGCTCGTAGTTTCCTTTAGGTAGAATAAAACCATGGTGGGACGGGTCAAGAGACTGTGGGAAGGCCACAAAATTCGTGGGATTAAGGAAGGTTGTGGGCCATTTGGGGCCGGTTGTGGTGTAGGATTACAACTGGGTGTGTAGCATTCGTTTAGAGAAAAGTAGGTTATGTTACATCTGTGTAATGGTTGGTTATATTATACCTGGTTGGAACAGGAGGGCTGTTGAAGCCTTATATACAAATAGGTTAGAGTAGCTTTTCCATACAGACTCTTAGATAGAGTCTCGTGGTACGATCATTTGTAAGGATGTCGATTTTAGCGACCGGTTTGGAATCTGACGCTTCGGATATTTGGTAGATCACCTCAAAACTCAAAAGATATTGGATAAATAGAAAATGTGAATGTTTGGTCAACAAAATAATTTTGGGTCGTAAGGATTTCGTTCATATTAGATTGCAAAGTGGATCCATAATGGATGTGATATTGAATGGTTTTGTATGTCGGGAAGTCAGATAAGGTATTAGATTCCATAATTTTGAGATGAGTAGTGATGGATGTGCTTTAATGGTTAAGGTCAGTAAGAGCAAGGATTCGTTCGTCGTCAGTATGCAAGTTCTGCTAAGGATGGGTTCAATTATTGGAAGGCCATAATGTTAGGGTCGACTTTTATCAGGGATCTGGAAGATTTGTTCGGATTGTCTGATTAACTTGAAAGTAGCAAGGAGTAATTTCGAGGACGAAATCTAATTTAAGTGGGGGAGAGTTGTAACACCCTGTGTTGATTCATTTCATAATTCAGGGTCGTGACCCGAAGATCAAGTATCATAAGGTTTCGGGCTTTGGGGAAAGAAAGATTTAGACCTATTTGGATGTGGGTAATGTAGATTATGTGATCCAAGAGTTCGGTTTGTGCTTTGGAGTCAAAGGGTAGAATGGGAAAAGTGGTGTTTCACACTTCTTTTATGAATTAATGATTTTAGTTCGATCTGTTTTAAGTCAAAAAGTAATTAGATAGGGTTGTATAGCTCCTCAATACTTTTCCATGTATATAAAGATCGTTGAATACGGAGTTCGAACGAAGAAGTTATGACCGTTAGAAGTGAGGATGGTTTTTAGGCTTAGTCTAGTACGTTGAGCGTACTTGGCGTCCCTAGTACATTGAGCGTACGTGATCAGAACCCAAATCCTATTTTCGTGGTTTAAGCCCTATTTAACCTCCTTAACTTCCCCAAACTCATTCCATTCTCAACCTCCACCTCTCCAACACCCTTTCTTGAAATCCTAACCCTATATATATATATATATATATATATATATATATATATATACTCTTATTCTAATAAATTAATAAGATTATTCTCATATTGACAAATGTTACAATATTAGAAATCCTTATTAATATTATGTGTCATCTACCATGCCACATGTCAACCTATTAGTTCTTCATTTTAAATTTAAATTTTTAAATTTCTCACTCTAATTACATTAAATTAATAATTGATTCTTCATTTGAAATTTGAAATTTTAAATTTTAAATTTCACACTCTAGTTACATTAAATTAATAACATTAGAATAAAGAATAAAATAAAATTAATATATATTATATGGTGGTATAATTTCATGCATTTATTTAAATCAACGATTATAATTTTATATAACTAAACAAATATCTCTTAATTAATAATTTCATTTAAATAATTTCTTTGTAATAATTGATTAATATTTTTAAGTTTTTACTATGAAAGTTTATTTAATTTTTTAACTGTGGTTCGCACGGGTTATAAACTTATATATATATATATATATATATATATATATATATATATATATATATATATATATATATATATATATATATATGGCTAGGCTATAATGTGGATGGAAAACTATTGTGTGGACGTGTGGATAATGCTATTTTATGAAAATTACTAAGATAATATGTTGTTTAGTAATGTGAATACGTTCAATCTCACAGAACTATTATTATTTTATTGGATTGTCACCAATTCTAATTCATTTTTGTTATCATTCATCATTTTTTATTTATTTTAATTCTTACAAAATATGACTTAATAAACATCCTGATAACATTCTGACAGAATGAGAATAATTAAAAAAAGTGTATAATAACCTTATAGACGATTTAATTAGTGAAAATGCTTAATAATTAAAATAATTATATAAGATAGAACGTATTCATATTATCAAACAACATATATTTTTTTGTAATTCTCACAGAATAGCATTATCCACACGTCCACACAATAGATGTCAATTCACATTTGAACCTAGCTCTCTCTCACTCTCACTCTCTCTGTCTCTCTTTCTCTCTCTCTCTCTCTCTATATATATATATATATATATATATATATATAGAGAGAGAGAGAGAGATAGGTTCAAATGTTTTTAATAAGTATTGTGTGCCTAAATGCACCAATGAGAATTCAGGAAATAATTAAATCACTAATAAATAATAAAAGGGTATAAAAGTAATCTACACTATAATTAATTATGGTAAAAGAAAACAAATCAATCAATATCCCACTAATTTAGGTTATCAGTTTCATATAACACCTCCACCGATTCCCACTACTTTTTTAAAAATCATCGTTCTCTCTTTACAGACCCAGAAACCCTTATCCCCTCCTAAATCAGTTTCGACACCACCAGAGCTGTAGCACCACCCCACAGCACCATAAAACCACCAACTGTATGGATTGGAGAAGAGACCGGGTGGAGCCGGGCCCTTTCGTCGGTATGTAGAATATCACTCGTGTGAAGACTTGGTCGCACTTGGAGCAGAGTTCTTGAAACCAATGGTCATCGGAGATCAGGTTACAAATTCATTGTGAGTTTTAAATCCACAGTGACACGATACTGATCATAGGTTTTCATCTTTCTTCGATTTTATTGTTTATTATTGCATTTTAGGGTTAAGAGGCGGCTTGTTGAAGAAGGATGTCATGTCAGCATCCATTAAACCCCCATCTCCAAGCAAATACAATCAATATGGGTCCCCAAATTGCGATGGCAACTAATACAATTTCGCTTATCTTTAAGTTTCTCAATTCTTATGCACCCTTACAAAATAGGTATTAATTAATTGCATTATATTTGTATCTTCAATACATAACTCGATTCACTTTCAAATGTAATGATGCAATTTAATAAGAAAAAATTATTCCATTTTGACTATGTCTTATTATGTATAGAACTTGCAATAGTGGCAGCTTTCATATGATGTTTATTTACTCAGGTCAATAATCTGTTAATGGATCTGCCATATGAGAAACACAAGACTATCGCATTTGAAAATTCAAGTAAATCTATTTTCTTGTCTGTTTTCTGAGATATGTTATAGTAGAATTTTTTTCATTCTCTATATTTTAAGCTCTTATTCCAATTAGTAGTTAGGATCAATCAAGTTTTTCGGTATGCAAATTCAATTGTGTTGAAAGAAAGCAAACCAGTGTACATCAGTATAAGTTGTAATATGCCTAGTATTCCTCATTTTCATGCATCAATGTAAGTCTTATGAGTTATGATCCATTACCATATTTGCAATTTTTGTTTACAAACAACATTCTGTCATGGCCGCCATGTGTTCGATAAAATGCTTCAATGAAAAAATAGTTAAAAATCTTTAATGTTTTTACTTCACTTGTTCCTTATTCTTTTCAGAACTATGTAACTCAATTTAGATTGGGTTGGATGCCATTTTCATAACAATAGGTTGATACTAGTTCCTTATTCTGTCAGAATTTGAAATTAAATACAATGAGCATATCGAGAAGAAACACAGGGAACCCGAATAATGTTAGTTCCTTATTCTGTCAGAATAGGTTGATGCTAGTTCCTTATTTAGTTTGTTGGATCTATTCTTGATAATACAAATTCTTAAAGAATATTCTTGCAGAATAGTTTATTTTGTAAGAATATTATTGTTGTATTCTGATAGAATTATAGTTAATTATTTGTATGTTTAATGTGCAGGTTTTACAAGTGTATTAATACAAATTACTTGACAATGAATTTCTGGTAGAAATGGCTTGAAGACCTAATGGGAAAGGGTTGAAGAATGAATTAAAGAATGATCACACTCATTGTTTAAGAATGTTGTTATTTTTTGAGAATTATACTTGTTATTCTTTCAGAATGTTTGTTATTATTCAATGAATCACAATCATACAATGTAATTTTTTGATATATTATTAGTTCAAGAATCGATTTTGTGTAGTCTTTCAAAATGTATTTACTAGTTTATGGTTGACATTCTGTCATTCTGACAGAATAAAATCGAAAAATGTATTTACTAGTTTATGGTTGACATTTTATCATTCTAACAGAATAAAATCGGATTTTTAAATTTGAATTAATTTAAAATATTCAGATTTTAAAAAATAAAGAAATTAATCATCCCTAAAAATCCGAAAATTTCCTTTTTTAATATAGGTTAATTGACTAAAACGCCCTTATGTTGAAATTTGTGTGATTATATGGTACATATTATCATATTCTACTATCATAGACCCTCAGATCATGACCTTTGATTATATTCCATCCGATGGTCCAGATCTGTGCATTCTGGCACACAGTAGTTAGGAAAAACAAAATAACCTAACCCTATATATATATATATATATATATATATATATATATGTGTGTGTGTGTGTGTGTGTGTGCTCATCAGTAACTTTGATGGTTTGTACTAACGCAACTACTATACTTTTCCATCGTTTGTGATATCTTTATGTATGAAAACATAAAGTTTCTAGTATAAAAAAGACACATTATGTGTGAAAAAATTGTGGGGTTATATGAAGAAACTGTTGATACACATTGATCGTATAACTAACTTGTTTATATAGTAACCATAACATAAAGGAACAAAGTCATTTTCAAATGCAAGATACCTAGATGGTTATAATGATGGTGGTTAAAATTTAGCTATTAAACATTATTGACCGCATTACATGGGTATTATGAACTAGTTCCCTCATAAATAGCAGATAGTTAAATTACATGCATATTGAGAAGTATTTACACTACATGTCTGCCTTCCATGCAATAATGGTTAATTATGATTATTTCGTACTTGCAAGGAAATACTTAAAATATATGTATTTATACATGAGACATACACTTTTTGGTGGGTAGACAAAAGTTATTAATTTCAATATCAGTAAAACATAAAAAGATAAACACCTTGTTTTTTATATTACTCGAATATAAAAAAAGATCATCAGTAATTGTTCTTGCAATAGCAGAACAAAACAAAAAACTACTTAAATAATGTTAGGTGATTTGCACAAAATGAATTGTGCATCATAATAAAATACCATGATAGGCGAGTTGATATTACAAAATATGATAAAGTTGAGAATGTCTGGTTGGTAGCCACATCGCTAGAGGATATCGAAAGAGATAAGGCTATAAGTTTCATTATTTAATAAGATATTGCTTGATGATTAAAGAAAGAACAAAACTCAATAAATAGAATAAGTTTATGAAATGTTCTCATGAGATGATGAAAGAAATCTTTTAATACATTACTTATATTATATATACATTATTCATTAGAGAATGCTAGATGATTCCCCCTTAAATGAGATTGTGGTTAACATAGTCAAATTTATTGTAAATGATGAATATGATTCAATGTTCTTCTAAATACAATGCAAAACAAAAGGTTGCTTGGATAATACCATATGATTTATTCTAAAAACACTACACAATTCGGTAATTGAAATGAAAGGAGAAAACTAATTGATGGGAATAAAGGTTATGAAATGAGATCTAATGACATGATCAAATGTTAATTTATAAGAATTAGCTAGGTTCAATGAAAAATTTTCTTCATTGGATAGTAAATGTACACCCTTCTTCGTTGAGGAAATTACCATGATACGTGTTCAAGGTGGTGGCGGTGGTGGAGCTGGTGGAGTATTGTTGAAACGTCTAGGATTCTTTCTTGGCGGCATCTTTTTCTACAAGATTTAATGAATAAATGATGATAAGTTCTTTATGGAAGTTATGAGTCAGGTGATATTGAACGAGATACATCTTAGTTTTAAATGCATCATATCCCGACTGGTATATTGTTTTATTAAGCGATTTATAATAAAAGTCTACCAATATAAGTAAACAATAGCCAATTTCGTTTATAGCAACACTCGTAATGAATTTGTATTGTGTTTTATACCATGTCCTTTTAATTTCACTCGGTCTATACAAGCTGTATGTAATTAAGGCTAAACAGATTGATGAACATAATGGGTCTGCAACCAAAATTTGTGAAACAAAATGTTTATGAAAATTGTAGTAACTCCCAATGAAGTAAAATGCTTGTCATTTTCATTGATATATTGTTTTGTACATATAGTTGGGAAAATTTGACCTAGATATAGGTCTATATTACATCAACATAAGTGAAAGCATTACAACCTACGAGTAGTGTATTCACTTAATCGTAGGGTGGAGTTTTACATATTATCTGAGATCCTAGTCTATATCAAAATATAAGTAGTGTAAACACTAATTGCGACGAGTACGGTTCTTGGCAATGGATTTTGTAACCCGATGCTCTCTTCCCATTATATGCCTCTCTAGTGTAGTTTGAGGCTCCCTGAGTGCTCTAATTTCAATTTGAGCAGCAATCATCTCCATTTGCCATCTCAACGGTGAATATTTCGTTTAATGATTTTGGTGTTTGATTGAGTAAATTCTTAAACTGGTGACTCACAAAACTCCTCTCCGCTCCACTATCAAACATTATGCATGCATAAGAGTCTTTAAGGAGAAATGTATCCGTAACCACCATTGGTTCTGCCACTGCCTCCTCATGTCCCATCGTCAGTACCCTTCCTACTCCCCCTGCATTCCTTGTTTTCGGGCAATTCCTCTTAATATGCCTTGTTTCTCCGCATCCGTAGCAAGTGCAGCTCACTCCTATATTCGCAGTTGGGGCATTTTGTTGAGTTGGTTCTTTGCAGAAACGGACAATATGTCATTCCTTGTTGCACTTTGTGCAATACATTTCCCGACACACACCGACATGGTGGTAGTTACACTTATTGCATTTCGGAAGACTCCCAGCATATTGCTTAGCGGGTGTTAGGGCTGTTGGGATAGTGACGGCGTGACTTGCCACCACATGTTGTCTTTTGGAGTTTTCCTCTGTTGTTTTGTTCTTTCTTTTGTTCCAAGGCCTTCTTTGATTGTCACTTTCCTTTGGTTGTTCAAGAGTGACTGTTATCGTCCCCTGACGGACTCCATGGTCAATGAGTTGTTGCGCCAAACGTTCTGTGCTGTCGAAAGTAGCAGGCTTGGAAGCTAAAACATACCCTTGGATCTGGGGTGACAATCCCCATAGGTATCTTTCCGCCTTTTTCGTTTTTGGGGTTATCATCCCGGGACACCGTACAGAGAGATCACAAAATCTGGTTGTGTAGGCAACGAGGTCAGATCCATTCATTTTAAGGGTCCACAACTCATGTCCCAATTTTTCCACTTCGCTTCTTGGGCAATATTCTTCTAACATCAAGACTTTCAGGTCTTCCCAGCTCATTGAATTTGCCACTAGGAGTGTTATTGCTTTGACACGGCTCTTCCACCAAGTAAGAGCTCTGTAAGAAAAGGTGCATGTTGCATATTTAACTTTAATTTTTTCTGGACACGCATAGATTTTGAAGACTGATTCAGTCTTTTTGAACAATTGCATCACTGCGATTACTCCTCCACTTCCGTTGAAGGTTTTAGGTTTCCCGTTAGTAAAGTCTTTGTATGAACACTCCATAGGGTGTCCATGGATTTCTCCATGGTTCGAGTGATTAGTACCATTGCCCGCTCCACTGGCACAACTTGCGTTTATTTGAGTTATAGCGGCTGCTACGGCAGCAGTTACCGCAACTTGGAACATAGCAGAATCATATTGTGGAGGTGGTGGAGCTGGTGGAGTATTGTTGAAATGTCTGGGATTCTTTCTTGGCGGCATCTTTTTCTACAAGATTTAATGAATAAATGATGATAAGTTCTTTATGGAAGTTATGAGTTAGGTGATATTGAACGAGATACATCTTAGTTTTAAATGCATCATATCCCGACTGGTATACTGTTTTATTAAGTGATTTACAATAAAAGTCTACGAATATAAGTAAACAATTGCCAATTTCGTTTATAGCAACACTCATAATGAATTTGTATTTTTTTCTATACCATGTCCTTTTAATTTCACTTGGTCTATACAAGTTGTATGTAATTAAGGTTAAACGGATTGTTGAACATAATGGGTCTGCAACCAAAATTTGTGAAACAAAATTTTTATGAAAATTGTAGTAACTCCCAATGAAGTAAAATGCTTGTCATTTTCATTGATATATTTTTTTGTACATATAGTTGGGAAAATTTGACCTGGATATAGGTCTATATTACATCAACATAAGTGAAAGCATTATAACCTACGAGTAGTGTATTCACTTAATCGTTGGGTGGAGTTTTACATATTATTAAAAGTAGTATACATATCTGAGATCCTAGTCTATATCAAAATAGAAGTAGTGTAAACACTAATTGCGGTGAGTACGGTTCTTGGCAATGGATTTTGTAACCTGGTGCTTTCTTCCCATTATACGCCTCTCTAGTGTAGTTTGATGCTCCCTGAGTGCTCTAATTTCGATTTGAGCAGCAATCATCTCTTCATGAAGCAACTCAGTGTAGTGTTTGGTTTGATCGTGATCTCTGTCTAGACGACGAAGATTAACGTCGTTAACTTGGGAGGTAGTGTTGACTTCCAGAATTCGGTTGATCGATATTCGAGATTGATCAACCTGGCGAGAAATGCGGCATACTATAACAGGGAGGGCCCTGTCAGCTGAACCTCCATTGCTGATGTTGTAGAAGCCTCTTTTCATACTGAAAAGAGGGTGTTGTCCTTGCTTCTGGCTCCACCTATGTAGTTCTTCGCCCCATGCTGGTATCGGACCTTGGAAATCCTGTCTGGCTGTAGGGTTTTGTACGACCGGCGGTGGGTTGTATACTTCTGGATCTGATTCCGTACCTTCTGAATCCTCTTCTTCTTCATCTTCGTCCTCCCCGGGATTCTTTTCAGGATCATCTTCAACCCAACCATTATTCCCTTGATCTGGGAAGTAGGGATCTCCGTGCGGGGGATATCCTACCATAATGTCTATACGAGAATAGAAAGAATGTAAACATGTTGTTTTATATTATTACAAAATACTCCTATCCTATTTTAAATGATAAAGGTTCTCTGTATGGTTTATTGGTAAGTTTTAGACATGTTGCAACATCACGATCACTCCTAAACACATGTTGGTGACATCTCAAATAAATATAGTTGATCAGACATTTATTCCAGATATGATTACATAACTATCTAGGTTTGACTATAGTGTTCAACATCTAAATATCTTATGTTTTGTTCTTCTTGTGATACTTGTCCTGGTATGTAAACATGTATGTATACTTTTATAAAAATATTGTTATATTTTAAAAGTATAACTCTTAGTCAGAGTGCTTTAGCCCCATGTATTTTTAGTTGTATATCTTTTATGGTTTGATATACCTAGTTCACTATAAACAATGCTCTGATACCAATCTGTCACACCCCCAAACCTGAACGGCGGAAACATTCGGGGGCGGAGGACGTCATGTATAGCATCACAACAATTGCATAATAGTAATCAAAGTCCAACAACAACCATGCATTGATAAAGTATTAGTTTTTACATATGTGTTCAAATCATTGTATATTGACACCAAAATCTATAAACAAAAGTTAAAAGACATGAGTCTATAAAACTTCGTCTTCTCAAAAGCTCGTGGTTGTACTTGTTTTACCGGTTTCCTAAGAATACACGTTATTTGAGAAAAAGTGTCAACATTTAAGTTGGTGAGTTCATAAGCATTTATATGAAAATATATGTCATTCAATGAGATGAAATCATGTTTATTTCAAGAAAATTCGATATTTTCCATAAAACTGAGTTGTAAGTTGTTTGTTTGTAAGTAATCGTATCTATCCCGAAAAATGTAATATTTTCCGTAAAACTGATTTATAAACTTGTTTGTATATTCCAATACTGAAAAGTATAAGTTTAATTGCCATACTTAATTTTGTAATATGTAGTTTTATTCAAAGATAAAACAATTTGTTGCGCTGAGTAATTACGTAAAATAAATAAAATATTAATTTCACCTTAAAATAACGTATTGCCGCCTATCTTTTGAGTTTTCATAACCATGCTAACGAATGATTGCGTGTCGCGACGTTCTTCAAGCATCGTTATGTTTGATATTTGTCACCCTTAACCTGTCGGTCGTGCTGTAGCTAACAACCAGGGTGCGGGGTCATCAATCCCGTATAGATCTATACACAAGTATCACGCTCTCCAGGAGCAGACTCTGGTTATAAAACAGGACTTCCATGTATACCTTGAGTAGGTACAATGAAGACGAATAACTCACAAATTTCCAACGAGATACGTGTTTTGTTATTGAAAATATTCACGCATGAAACTGTTACCCCATTCATCATGTTTATAATATAAAAATAATCGTATTTTCATATAATCGTTTCTTTGACCTGAAAGGGGTAAAATAATGAGAATGTAACCCAAACTATATCTATTATAGTTTACAATATATGTTTCATTTGAACTGATAATTGTTGTGTCATAAGATGTTCTGTATGCATATGTTTTCACGTAATAGTTATATAAAGTGTAAGAAAACGTAAATAATGGTTTGTATTTTAACAAAAGTTCATTGTATTTTACTTGTATTACCCCCCCCCCCCCCCCCCCATTTTAAAACATGAAAAAAGTTATTAAAAGTATATGGGTATGAACTCACTTGATAAGTGGTGATTTGGGCAGCGCTTCGTTTATAGAAATGATTTTTACTTGACGAAACCGGTAGTTTCTGATGAAAATTGGGTTTTACGCGGGCAGAATTTCGACTGAAAAAGATTATTTTTACGAGCTCCGTTTTTGACGTTCTTTATATCCACACGTAGTTGAGACCGTACTCTACGAATTTCGTTTAGAATTCGTCAACCGATTTTGACTTTATTTTTAATATTATATTTTTAACACGCCGGAACAGGAAAAATCCGTTAAAAATTCATATCTTCTTCAATCGACATCCGTTTTCGTCTATCTTTTTACCGTTGAATTACTATTGATGATATCTTCGATTCTCGTTTAGGTTGTGTCGGCTAAAAATCGTTTGATCTATAATTAAGTTTTCGGTTTATACACTGTTATGCTGATTCTTAGAAAAATCATAACTTCCTCATACGAAGTCAGATTTGTACGTTCTTTTTATGTACACTCTTGGTTTATCGTATAGTACAAGTTTTAGTTAGATATTTAAGGCTAAAAAGCATTATATCGTAAATTCACTTTTTACGTCACACAACGTCATGCCGGTTCCGACGCGAAACTTCGATATGTCATAACTTCTTGGTTATAACTCGGATTTCCACATTCTTTATATCTCCAGAATCCTTATCATAATTTATACATTTTTACAAATAAATAGATGCACATAATATTCAAATAATTTCTCTTTATTACTTTAAAACTAGTTACAATGGTTGAACTAGACTATTACATTGACTTGAAATATCGGGTTGTTACATTAGATAATAATTATGTTATCTTTGACATATTCCTAGAGGGATACGTTAACACGTAGGGGATATTTTGAAAATGTTTTTGGGTTTGAGGGCGGGCGTGGGTACAAATTTTACCCCCGTTTAGTTTTCAGGGTTGGGAGTACCATCCTAAATACCCCGCAGGGGCCCCGAAGTAATTATCCTATATTTAATTATTTTATTTATAAAAATTAAATATTAAACTTAAAGCATCCATTGTGTCATTTATAACTTGTATTTGAGTAACAAGTGTAATATGTAAGGTAAAAAGAAATAAACGAATGAAAAAATAAAGTCAATAAGGTTAAACATATGTTTTCGGGCCTAAAGGGCTTTACGAGTGATTCACGAGAAATGATGGCAGGATCAGGATCATGGGAGATCTCAAAATTCAAATTTGGGTTCAAGGTCGGGGGAAACAGGTGAATTCAGAGGCAAGGGCGGGAGCGGGAGAGACTATTGTTAGCCGATATCAACTCTATTTATAGGAAATCATTACTGAAACATGGTATCAGATCCGACATCTCGCACCCCCGTGGCTCAACACATCCTTATTTATCCTTATCAAGAGTCTCCGACACTGAGGGTGAGTATTACTGTATCCCACATCGGTGTGACATGGTAATATAAGTGACTATATATGTTGGAGTATCTTTTCTCTCCGCTAGAGATCTTTTGGATAGAGAATCTTGGGGTCTACATATATTTATTGAAACAGCTATTTCCGGCGCCATTTGGTCCCGTTGACATCCTAATTTACTTGTATGTTTGTGTTATTTTATATTACAATCTAGCTTATATATTTAACTAAACATTTTTAATTCATAAGCTAACTTATCAACAACCAGCTAATTGTATATCATATCATACTATATTATAAATGAAACATTTTTCCTTTCACCACATTCATTTGAAACTCCCATGCATTTTTCCTTTCACCACATTCATTTGAAACTTACATGACTTTTCAATTTCTTTCTAATAATAATAATTATAAGTTGGTTAATAAGGTTAAATAAATATCAAATCTAAAGTGTAATCATATATAAACTAAACTTCAATATTAAAATGATATATTATACTTAATTTCTTAGTTTTAATATATTGTTGGATGCAAACAATTATCATTTTAAAGATACATTTTTGAAACAATTTGCATAAAATATTTAAATTATTAATTTGAATATAACATTACAGGGTCAATTAAATATAAATTTTAGTTTAACTTAACCAACCCAAAGAATATTTTGTAAATAGTTAAAAATGATTAATTGTAGTGTTTTTCTAATAATGATTATAAGTTGGCTAATAAGGTTAAATAAATATCAAACCTAAAATGTAATCATAAATATACTAAATTTCAATTTTAAAATAATATATTTAGTTCTGCTTATAAAGTTATGTCTTTAAATTTTAACATATTATACTTAATTTATTAGATTTAATATTTTGTTGTATGTAAACAATTATCAGTTTAAAGCTACAACTTTTGAACACCTTGGACAAAATACTTAAATAGTTAATTTAAATATAACATTACAATGTCAACTTAAATATATATTTTAGTTCCACTTAAAAAACCAAAGAATATTTTGTAAATAATTAAAAGTGATAAATTGTAGTGATAAATGCAAAAACTAAACTATAATATGAATTTAACAAAAATATTTTCTAAAGATATCTTTATAATCGTTAAAAGTTTTCAAATAAAAGCTTAAAATAAATTACAATAACAATAGTTAAAAATAACTCTATATAAATGATTATAGTGTTACCTTTAAAATAAAAAAAAAAACAATGTTTGATGTTTTAAATAATTATAATGATATAAATTAAAACATTAAGCAAATAAATTTTAAAAAATTAACTAACAATAACAGCAACTATAAATAACATTAAACCATAAATTATATTTAATTTTATTCATGTATAACTCGCGGATAGAAGTCTTTCAGGCGATTGTGATTATGCAGTTATAAAAGATGTATATATTATCCTATAATTCAAAATAATCAATATAGTATATCAATTTAGTATAATGAATTATTATATCAAAGAAAGTAACCATCTTCATCAAATAAATTTTTTAAAAGTTAAATTTCTGAAACAAAGTTAAAATAATTAAGAGTTTTCAAATACGTTGTTTTACATTAACTTACATTATATATAAAAATTCTATTGTTATCTTTAAAAACAAAAACAATGTTTGATATTTTAAATAATTACAACGATAGAAACTAAAATGTTAAAAAATAAACTTTTTAAAATTAATAAATTATAACAACTATAAATATCATTAAACCATATATTATATTTAATTTTATTCATAAGTAAGACCATTGAGACACTTGAGATTATAAAATTTAAAAGACGTCTACATTATCATATAATTTAAATCAAACAATATTTATACAAAATTATTATAAGATTTATTATATAAGAACTAACAATAATGTCATTGATATATTTAAAAAACATATATTTGTAGAGATTTTAAATATATTGTTGTATTTTGCTCATGTTCGAATATTCGCCTAGTTTCAAATAAAAGTTAGTTTTTTAACTAATTTGTCAAGGATTGCCTTCGACCTTTATTCACAGCGACTTCTTTTTCTTGGATTCAAATAGGAAATAACAATTATAAAAAAAAAATAAAAAAAAACATTTAAATTCCCGAAAGTCTCATAATGAATACGAAGTCGATCAGTTTATATGTGGATTGTCAAAGTTAAAATGCAAGTTGTATTAGTCTCTAATCTTGGAGTTTGGCCCCAGTGCCATTGAGCCAAGTGAACACTTAACCATAACCTTTTAAATATATAAGACAAGTAAGATGAAGCACATAGAGCTCGACAAAGTCATTAAATCAATATTCTTAAAAACTATAGTACTCTTTAGACTACCCTTGAAAAATGAAGATTTTGTATTTGGTTATTTGCATTTGATGCTTTGGCACATTTTGTTTTAGTAAAAGTCAATTTTAAAAGGTCACACAGTCCAAGATAAAGATTTTTCCAAGTCAATTGATTATTGGTTTTTCATCAAACCCCAGATGATGCTCCTCCCTTGATTCCAGCCTTCACCACCTATATATGCTCTATAATCTATATATGTAATGCATCTTCTACTACACTTTTCCACACACATGCATGCATTAAAAAGCTGTACGTTGAGCTTGTAAAACTGGACTTTGCTAACTTGTTGTAATTACCGATATTACCTTGATGTCCTGGCGTATATATTCTAGCAAGGGTGAGAGTCCATAAACCTTATGAACATTTTCCTTTCTATGAAAACGTCGTAATTTAAATTGCTGTTTGTTTTTTATTTATGGAACTGACGAATTTTATAAAACCAAAGCCTAGCTGGGAGAAAGAAAGAACTAAGGAAAAATACATATTAAAATGGACAACTCTAACTAGCCCAATTAAATATACCATTTTTTACCTGGGTGTGTAATCCATCCATAGACTGTTGTAATTATATTACTTGCTGTACGTCTTCGCCGGGTTAGTAAACACGTTTTTTTGAGCATTTTGTGGTTTAATTTTCGCCTTCCAAATACATCAAAATGCTTCGTAAGTAATAGCTAATAATATCTTCTTTTTCAACTACATGCAAAATTGATGAATTCGCGTGCCTTAGCAGTGAATCTTTGGGATGGGATGCAATACCATTTGAAAACCCGTTGCATCACACATGTATTCTAATAAGGATGCCTAGATAGTATTTCTTTTGTTTTCCATTTCCAAAAAAGAAATAAGGTATATTGTGATTTATATGTCATGACAATAATTATCTGGTGAATACAAATTAGTATAATTTTTTCTAATAAATCAAGATTCATTCTATCACATTTTAATTTTTCATGAGTTTTTATACTTGTTATTTTGTGATATTTTTGAAACAAAAAATATTTATATGTCAATCTATAGATTTTTTTATTTTTTTATTTTTTTTAAAATTTACAAGCCACATAAATTTCTATTTATATATGTAATGTATTAAATTTGATCGTAAATTGCAATTAATATAATTTTTTCGTCTTTATTATAAATCCTAATCTTAAAAAAATCATATTAATGTTGCAATATAAATGTTTACCTCATAAAAACAGTTTTTTTAGATAATGACAGTAAATTTAGCAATATGATATTTAATGGTGTATTCATTTTTTCTTTTTAGGAATTTATGATTCAAAACAATTATTTATAATATGCCAATAGAGTTTTTATTAGTATAAATTGAATTACTTATTTAGTCATCATTTTATTTGTATTTATTTTAAAATTTTACTTAAAATGATGTTTAACATTTACAAATTGATAGATATTTTGTTTAATCAATCTGTATGGTATACGAGTCTCACGTCTAGTATTCAATAATTGATTTTTTTTATACATTTTTACTTTAAAATACACAAAAACATACAAAAAATATAAGGGTTGTCACATTTCTCAAGTTGTAAATAAGGCATCACCTATAAACACGTAAACAATAATTAACATATGAAAAGTTAAACCTGTTTACAGAAAAATAATAATAACAATAGAAATAATAGTAAAATACATACACTTTTTAATATGGAATTTACTAGGGGTGTAAACGAGCCGAGTCGAGCCGAACACTATAAAGCTCGAAGCTCGACTCGACAAAAATACTCGAGCTCGAAGCTCGGCTCGAACTCGACTCGAGCCTTGATTTTAAACTCGAGCTCGGACTCGTGAAATACTCGACAGTCTCGAGCTCGGCTCGGCTCGGATCGACTAATATATGTATGTATTTTTTAAAATCACTAAATTAAGTAATAACTATTAAAACATTCCATATTCTAATCTCCAAACTACCAAAAAAAATACAATTAAACGGCTAATATCAATAAAACATCACCCATAGTCCATATATGTCATAAGTTTTACATATTTTCAAAATACCAAAAATAAACAATCTTTAATGCAAAATAGCATCAACCATTCATGCATCTATATCGTTTTTGCATACTTTCAAAATACAAAAATGAAACATTTTTCAATGCAAAACTTTTAAGACTTCAAAAATATACCAACTCAGCACCAAAAGAGCTTCTTCAGCTTCTACCTGATGAAATAACAAAAAACAACAATTATTTAATAGCTATGTAACCTAAAAACAACACAAAAATCAGTAAAAAACAACAAAATAAATGCAAAATAAACAACAAAAAAACTGCCAAAACCAGAAAAAACAGAAAAAAAAACCACAAAAAGCTGCAAAAAAAAAAGAAAAAAACAGCAAAAAAAATATTTAACAGCAAACAACAATTATTTAACAGCTATTTAACCTAAAAACAACAGTAAATCAGTAAAAACAACAAAAAAACTACAAAAGAAACAATAAAAAACTACCAAAAACCATAAAAACTGGAAAAAAAACTACAAAAAGCTGCAAAAAAAGAAAAAAAAACAGCAAAAAAAAAATTATGTTTTCAACATTTTAAATAAACTTACTTATCATGGAATGGGAAGATTGATCTCCATTTGTTGCTTCTCTTTCTGAAATGTATAAACACAAGAATAATAAATATAATTGAAATTATAAAAACACATTAAAGGTGATGAAAAACAAATAATCATGCCTTTTTCTTTCTTTTCAAACCATAGAGGCTTCGACACCAATCTCCACCACAAAGTAAGACTTCTACCGTTTCAGTAGCCAAGGATGCTCTATATGTGTCAATAACTCGACTACCCGCACTAAAAGTAGCTTCCGATGCAACAGTGGTGATAGGAATTGCAAGTATATCTCGAGCCATGCGTGACAATATACGATACTTTAACGAATTTGACCGCTACCATTGTAAAACATCAAATGGTATTGGATCCTCTTCACAAATGTAACAACTCTCTTCAAGATAATTATCTAAATCGGATTTTTGTGGTTGTATATTTTCAACTGTTCTTACAAATTGAGCGAACTCAGACCAACCAGAAGATGAAGGTTGAATAGTCACATTGTTTCCTCTTAAACCAACACTTTCGCCATTTCCTTCACTACTACTAGACTAATACTCATCTGCATATTCTTTATACAATGCATATAAAGCTTTTTTTCACTTTGTCTATATTTTCACAAGCTTCATTTTCAGGATACATCCTAGGAAAGCAAAACTCAATAACCCTCATTTTGCACCTAGGATCTAAAATAGCACCAATAGACATCATTAAGTTGCAATCTCCCCAATATTTATCAAATTTTGGTTTCATGAACAAACTCATCTTCGCTAGAATCTTCAAACTTCTTATCCAACAAAACTTTCACTCTAAAAATTTCATTAAGAAATAAGCTTGAAGTCGGATACTCACTCCCAGAGATGATATTAGTCGCAGAGTCAAAAACTTCTAAGATTTCACATACCTTTTCCACCTTCAACCAATCATCATTGTTGGTACAACAAAGATAGCGTGGCTCTCTTTCTTTGTACATTGGAAACACCTCTTTAAATTTGATTGCAGCCGACAACATCTGATATGTTGAATTCCATCTTGTCTTGCATTCAAGAATAAGTTTTCTATGTGGTAATTGCAACTGTTGCACAATCTCAGAAAACAAATTAAGTCTCCCTTCATTTTGGTTGATAAATGTGACAGTTTCGTGAATATCCTCAATAATATAGCTAATTCTAGAAAGTCCATCTTGAACCATAAGATTCAAGATGTGTGCACAACAACGTACATGAAACAACTTTCCTCCACAATGCAACTTTTTAACCCTTGAAAAAGTTCACTTAGGATCCTAACAGCCGAATCGTTATTTGAGGCATTGTCAACAGAAATAGTGAGCACCTTATTCTCTATACCCCCAATCCTTAAAACACTTGTAAAGATTGTCACCAATCTCAAGCCCACGATGAGGAGGAGGTAAGTGAATAAAGCTCAGAACACGTTTTTGTAATTGCCAATTAGAATCAACAAAATGGCCTGTAAGAACCATATACTCGATTTTCTGATTGGTAGACTTCCACATATCCGTGGTCACACTAATCTTTGAAATAGACTTTAATAAATTCTTCAGCTTGTTCTTTTCTATCTCAAAAACTTTTTCACAGTCTTTTTTAATGGAAACACGTGAGACATTTTCCCGTTCAAGCATTCCACGCTTTTGCATCATGTTAAATTCTTCTTCTTCAACAATTGTGAAAGGATGCTCGTGCATAAGTATCCAATGCGCAATAGACTCTCTCATTTTCATCATATCAAACTTTCCATCAGTAAGGGCGGGATTGACATGTTTTTCTTGATTGCATCCTGAATCAACTGCTTGCAAAGTGATCTTTTGTTGTTTCAAGTCATGAGCTGCTTTTGGGGTACATGTCTTCAAGTGTCGTTTCAAATGACTAGTACTCGAGCTTGATATTATGGCGAGTCGACCTTTACAAAATCTACATTGTGCTTTCATAGTCCCATCAGGCATCTTAACTTCAGTAAAATCTGCCCATACTGGAGAAGTCTTTGGTCTTTTCTTCTTTTGAAAATGGGAACTCCCTTCATCTGCATTTTCTTCATTGTTCGTAGAATGGGTGTTTCTGTCATTTACCAAACCATCATTCTCTTGTTGCGAGTTTGGAGCTGATGAAATATCAGAAGGTGTGTTTGATTCCATCTGCAAATAAGAAAAGTTACCACAAAAAAATACATTAATACTTCAGCCAACAAAAAAACATTAATATTTCAGCCAACAAAAAGAAAAGAATTGAGCTGTTCTATCTTAAAATTTAACAACATAAATCCAGAATCAGAATCATAAACAGTGTTCAGCAAGCTTGCATGATACTGAAACAATCAATTAATTTTTTTTGTGTAAGCCTAAATGGTAATAAAACTGGTATGAAAGTACTAATGGCTTAATAATGACAAGATCCAAACAAGATTTCTGTTATCACATCTGCAATATATCTTATTCAGGTATGTAATTCGAATTCCCATACTCAATTTTTCCCTTTTGAATTCTTAAATCACATAATAAGATCAAACAATTATCATGTTTTATAGATTACAATTTAAAAATCAAATGATTACTGTAAGAGACTATCACTTACATACACATGGACTATTACTGTAAGACACAAAAGGAACTGAAAGCTGGAAATCAAATATTACTGTAAGAAAAAGAAATCGAATATTACTGTAAGAAAAAGAAAGAAATATGGACTTACATTCAATCGTATGTATGTATGTGTCGTTCTCCGTTCTTACTCAGCAACCATCGATGAACTAGAGGCTGGCGATTATGAATGGTGGACCAGCAGCGACAAGCACAGATAGTGCACCGGCAGGCGGCAGGCAACCGGTATGTGGAGCAGCGGAGTAGGTGTTGGCGAACTGCGAACGACGATCTCCATTTTTCGAATTGTGAAGGACTGAAGGTCTAAACGAACGATAGGGGTCAGGGGATAAGGCGATAGCCGATAGCTAAGGGAATGAAGGTTTAAGGGTTTGAGAATTAGGACTTTAGGATGGATCATGGATCGACGGATAGAGATATCACTTATTAGGGATTTTTTTTTAGTTTTTTTATTATGTTATTAATGATTAACAATTAATAAATTAAAAAAATGGCATATATGTAAATTACATTAAGCTCGACTAAGCTCGCAAGCCGTACAAGATGAGTATTTTAGTACTCGAGCTTGGCTCGATAAGGTACTCGAGTAGCTCGAGCTCGAGCTCGGCTCGATTAAGGTCGAGTCGATTTCGAGTATTTTTCGAGTCGGTCTCAAGTTTCTCACGAGTTAGCTTATCTCGCTTACACCCCTAGAATTTACCCATTTTTGTCTACGTTTAAACATGTAAATAATTAAAAAGTTGTCAATTTCTTTCCCAAGGCGTAACACATATTATATAACAATTATTAAGTGTAAAAATGGCAGAAAAATCAGGAAAATAAAGTAATGTCCTTGTGAGTGTCGAAGTAGGATTCTCGGCTGGTGTATGTGTTATATAGTAAGAATTTTCTCATAAAATGAATCAAAATAACATTCTATTTGTATTTATAAAATAAAATAAAATTAAAAAACAAAAAAAGTAAAGATTATCACGTATGCACAAGGTTCACCCCTTAACGATTCATGTTTTTCTTGGGTTGTATATATGAACAGCATATCAATTTTCATTATGATTTGTCGTCGTCAATGTCTTGGCACATGCTGACATGCATCAATCTTGACCTCTTCTTACCAAACCTTATATCAGATTCAGTTTGATAAACGCATGTCTACTAAGAACTAATAGAATACAATATTTCTAATGCAATGTTTTTTTTCCCTTCTAATAATGCTTACAGTTTTTAATAATGTTGCGTGTCTATTTGTGCTATATATGATATATGTGATGACTGTACAGTTTCTGATTATTTAACCAGTGTATTAAGTACTTATTAGAATTTTCATAGACATTTATGGGAAAAAGGAAATTGAACATTTACATACACGATGCCCTTTCTCTTTGTTCAAGTAAAAAGTTTTCTCATTCCAATAAAGATTTTGTTTTGCATGTATGTTTAAGAGTTAAAACATAGCCTATATATCGATTAAAAATATCAAAACCATTCATATAATAGTGTATTAATGTATGAAACTACTAATCTCATGTTGTTTCTTCTATATCACAAAAAGAAAAACATGATACGATTATGAATATAGCATGCCATGATTAAATTGTAATTATTTTTTGTTTGTTAGAAGAAATACATTTACGATTTACAAGGAGATGACATCTATAGGTCGTCCAAAGAGCAAGGGGGATTCCACATTCTCATTAGACACCCTTTTAATTTGAAACTTTTTTTTAATGATCATATTATATTTTTTACCATTAAAATTTTTAAATGGACACCCTTATAACTCTTATATATAAATCATTGTAAATTTTGAATTAAACCAAATTAATGTATAATTATATAATGAGCTAGTTAAAAAAAAAGATCTTTTGTATGGATATCAAAATATGTATTTAGTTTTTAATATTGAATGGTACCAATGAGAACCTAACCTAACAACTAGACTTTTTCAATCAGTTTATTTTTATCATTTCTGTCTCGCTAGACATCCATAACTTCAAATCATTGACTTGTTAATCCCAAAGAGTTTATGATAATTGGTATCCTTCCACAATATGAGCCCATAACTCCTTAGTTGCATATGGAGTAATCTATGAGAAGGTGGACTTCGTTCTCCTCAAAAAACATTGCACAATATTGGGCATAAGGCGGATGGTATATTCATCCTTAGGGCATCTACAATGCATTAAACTTATTAAAATTTAATGAATTGACGCATCATCATTTTACTTACTGTAAACTCTATATTAATTTTTCTACAATGCATTGAACTCAATAGAGCTCAATGGAATATATATTTAATAGTTAAAATGTTTCATTTTTCCCATTGAACTCCATATTTATTGAACACCAACATATCATCTCACAATGGTAGAGTTTAATCTATTGAATGCCAATTAGGCATACCACCTCATTCAACCTTCTCATTGAACTATGCATTGTGGATGCTCTTATGGACTATGTTGGTTCTAATCGATAATCATCCAAGTCTCGTATGTCATAAGAAAACGTTGATTTTTCAGGAAAAAACATTTTCCATAAATGTAGGCAAAATGGCAGACTCTAAGAAACCTTTTTCAATTTCCTTCACGAGCGAATAAATAATGAAAACACCTCTCCTATTAAGACTACAACACCATTTCCAATAAATAATGAAAACACCTCCCCCATTAAGTGTATAATGAACGACTGTAGATCCAGGTGGATTTGGCTTAATTTGTCCTATAAGGACCTCCTATAATCTAACAATCTTGTTACTCCTAACCGCTCGTTATCATCATGAAGGCACATAATAACCTTTTCCAAAATCGTTCATGTATAATCTCTAAATTGCTACCAACATTTTGTAGAAAGATTAAGGTTAGAAGTTCTTAAGCTACAAATCTCCAAACTATCAATTTCATTAGATGTCATCATTTTGTGCCAACGAGAAGCATTAGAATCACTCATGACCCCAGGATACATATAAGGTGGAGTTAACTCATTTAAAATATGATCGATCAATAAAACAAATTGTGTTATTAACGGAATTATATATATATATATATATATATATATATATATATATATATATATATAGGTAGGTTCAAATGTCTTTCACATCTATTATTAAATGTATTTTAAATGATATCCATATTTATAATTCTTGTTTATGGAAACTAATTTAATTCGTCATTAATGTCAATAATAATATTCTTTCAAAATGAATTCATATATAAAATAATAAGAGTGTATTCTAGGAGAACGAGAGTATATTATACTAGAATACACCCTCATTCTTTATATTCCATACAACTTTATTGTATTTTAAGTGAGTGAATCTTGAAATAATGTTATTGCTGACATAAAAACCTAGATACGAATTCATTCTGAAAGAATGTTATTGCTGACATTAATGACGAATTTAATTAATTTCAATAAAGAGAAAATTATAATTATGGATATCACTTAATATACATACAATTATGGAAACCATTTAATATTTATCATTATTTAATTAAATAATAATATAATTTTACTAAATTCCTATTGGTGCATTCTAGCACACAATAAATGTAAAAAAACACTTTAACCTAGCCCTATATATATATATATATATATATATATATATATATATATATATATATATATATATATATATATATATATATATATATATATAGGGAAATCTCCAGAAAAGTTTTAGTCTAATTTATGAAAAAGTCCTGAACTATTTTTTGTTTACAGGTTAGCACAGAATACCAGCTAAAACTTCGAAAAAACCCTTTTTGGCCGGTTTCGTAGATTTAGCCGGTATTTTGTCATTTTTCGTTAGTTTGCTCAAAATATTAGGACTTTTCTGAAAATTACCCGATAACCAAAATATTGGGATTTTTTTGAACTGTGGAATTAATGGATATTATTATTAACAAATCATTTATAAACATAAAAAATATTTTTATCATAAACAAAGGAAATACATTTGTTGCTAATTTCTAGGAATAAAATGGTCGACTATGTACTTCTCTATTGTTTGTTGACCACTTCAAAGTGTCTATGTTCTTCCTATGTATTGTTGTGAGTGTCATAGTGAGAAGTATTTTGTTAGGCGTGATAATATTTATTAATATACAATCAATAAGTGTCTATTAGCTATTAGGCATGATGCTATAAGATCATGTGTTATTAGAAAATATCATTACACGAACATATAGATCTTTCATTATGTTCTTTAACCTAACTACCACCTAACCTTCAAACATTACCCGATAATAACCATAAAATTACACACATCTATCGATAGTGAAAAGTAAATTTTGAATGACAATTTAAATAGATAATCACCCTTCACTTGTTTCCATATAAATTATCATTCACGGTTCACTTTTCATATTTTATAGATGTGTGTTAGCCGATGGTTGTTAACATGTAAGGTATGAATATTGGTTAGTAGTCAGGTTAAACAACATAAGAGGAACACCAACATTAGAGGAATGCTAACTATGTTCATCTCACCATCATACCCATAACAATGCATAGGAAAAACGTAGAGAGTTTGAGTGGTCAGGAAGCAATAGAGGAGTACTTAGACCACCAATTTATTCTTAGAAATTAGCAACAAATGTATTTCCATTTTTTATAATAAAAATATTTTTTATGTTTATAAATGATTTTTTAATAATAATATCCATTAATTTCATGATAATTTTCAAAATAGTCCCAATATTTGGTTATTATGTAATTTTTGGAAAAGTCCCAAATTTTTGAGCAAACTAACGAAAAAGGACAGAATACCGGCAAAATCTGCGAAACCGGCCGAAAAGGGTCTTTTCGAAGTTTTAACCAGTATTCTGTGCTTTTCTGTAAATAAAAATTAGTTAGGGACTTTTTCATAAATTGGACTAAAATTTTAGGACTTTTCTGGAGATTTCCCTATATATATATATATATATATATATATATATATATATATATATATATATATATATATATATATATATATATATATATATATATATATATATATATATATATATATATAGGAGTAGGATCAAATGAGAACATCAAAAAGGTTGAGAACGCGATAACAAAGTATATTCATGTGTGATTCCATTATTCATTTGTGGAGAAATGATAAATTTTTACGCTTTTAATTTCAATTGAAGAGAAAAAACATATTCATGTTGATTGAGCATAAAAATTTATCATTTCTCCACAAATGAATACATGGAATCACAAATGAATATACTTGTTCTCGCGATCTCAACCTTTTAGATGTTCTCATTTAATCATTTCCGTATATATATATATATATATATATATATATATATATATATATATATATATATATATACACACACACACACGATGAATAGAAAATAGATATTACCATCGAATATTAGCAAAATTTATTAGTTCCGTTCTTGATGCAAAAAAATTGTCGATCTCTTAATATGGGTGAGCAAATACCTGTTGGAAACGAATTGCTTGGAAAAAAAAATATGTAATTCAATTTGGTTCTTGGTTCCTCTATATACAAAAATTTGATTATCGATTTTCAGTTCTTATTTGATTCAGTCTTGTTTCAAAAATGAGTACATATGTAGTTGTAAACATGTAAAGAAACTCCTAGAAATGGCTATTGGGGGTATATTAGGTCATAAATTGATATATAATTCATGTCATTTCTTTTAAAATCATGTAGTCTAGGTAAACGACTCTTAAGGGCTTGACGGTGATGAAATATTATTTTAGACATTATCGAAGCTTAAATAGTTATATTCTACAAAATGATAGCATAATGATGTTTTTATTATACATTACAGACTATATGTTCTGTTCTTCTAATGTCATGTAATCTAGATAAACAACTATCAAGGACTTGCTAGTTACAAAGACTATTTTAGACACCATCGGGACATAAAATAGTTTTACCTAAAAAATGTAATATTATCTTCCACGCATCAAATGATAATATGCTGTGTTTCTAATGTCATGTAATCCAAATAACCAGTTATCAAGGGCTTGCTCCTCTGTGTGTGTGTGTGTGTGTGTGTGTGTATATATATATATATATATATATATATATATATATATATATATATATATATAGAGAGAGAGAGAGAGAGAGAAGTGAATATACCCTATAAGATATATAAATTTAAGTAATTAAACTCACTATATTATGTCTTTTTGTATCATATATGCATTGTAATAGTCCATGTAACATCCATAAAATTCTTGAAAATTTAAAACTTTTTCAACATCCAAAGACCAATATTAATTACAAAATGTATTCAAAATATTTCCATATTAGAGTATCTCAGAAATCAAAATCATAAAATGCAATGAGATGCACGATCAAGCCTTCGCCTTCCCGCGATCATCCGAAGTACCTGAAACAAAATCCAAAATTGTAAGCCCAAAGCTTAGTGAGTTCCCTCAAAATACCAACGCCATACAACCAAAACCATATCATAACAAATAGCATGCATATAGAGTCGACAGTATGACTGGACTACCCTCACCGTGCCTTCAGTCTATCTGGCCCACTCTCAGAACCTTCAGCATGTCTGGTCCGCTCTACCGGGCCTTCAGCCTGTCTGGATAATTCTTCGGGCCTTCGGCCTGACTGAAATGCCCCATTGGGCTTGCAGTCTATCCGGTCCGCCCTTGGTATGTTGGCCTTTAGCACAAAGCAGGTCCGCTTTAACCTAACCCTAAACATACAATCAATATATATCAAACGCTAGCTAGCATGTACAAACAGTCAAACCGTTCTACCAAATCACTAATCATAGCATCGTCCTATATATCAGGATACCGACCTAACAGGTCGTTAAACATATCATCATGCAATAACCAGTATAACAATCCAAAAAGGGTCGTCATTGTGCCTTCGACCCTATTAGTATAGCGAGGACAACTCACCTCACAATGTCGAATGAAACTGAAGAGATCAAACTCCCAAAACACGGCTCCGAACACCAACACCTACAACCACCATTAATCCAATTCCATAAATTCTCAAATTACCAAAATACCCTCAAAAGTCAAACTTGGTCAACCCTTGGTCAAAGTCAAAGTTAACGGTCAATGTCAACAATCCATGTTCACCCAACTCGTCGAGTGCAACTTACATACTCGTCAAGTTCCTTCGGAACTCAGGAGATCACGAAAACCCCAAACAACTCGTCGAGTCCATGCAATATCTAGAATATCGGGAAAAACCCTAACCAACTCGTTGAGTTATCTAACTCGCCGAGTTCATGCAAAATCTAGATAGCGGGAAACCCTCATCCAACTCGTCGAGTTCCTTCAGTCCTTTTTCTCATTCAGAGGCTTTTAAGCGAAACCAAGGCTCTAAACTGAAGATCTAGCCTCCTAGGGTGTAGTTACCACGTAAAGTTGCTAACTTTACGTGCATGCAAGGCTTCAAGAAGCTAAAACACTCAAAACTAGCCTTAGGAAGAGGTTTAGGGAATGGAGAAGGGCCAAAGCTTCCTAAAGCTTAAGGCTTTATGTCAATGAGGGCTTAGAGGAGTCCAGATCTGAAGTTACAACTTCAAATCGTGCTCAAACCAGAAATGCTTCAAGGATAAGCTAGAAAGGGCCCTAAACTCTTGAATGAAGAGATTTAATAAGAAAATGATAAAGGTAATGACTTTTTACCTTCAAATGAATGTCAAAACGATGTAGATGCTGGATCTACAAGCCCTTTCTCGTTCCAAGCTTCTAAATCTTCAAATCTCTTCAAGAAATGCCCCAAACACACATTTTAGCCTCACACACACACACTCAAAATAGGGTTAGCTCGATTGGGGTTTGCTTATGGACGTGAAAAGGTGGTAAGGAGGCTGGAAGGAGGACTTAAGGTCCTTTAAATAGGGTGCAAACCCTAAAAATTAGGATTTTCATGCATAACCTCTATTCGTCGAGTTAGGGTCCTCCAACTCTTCGAGTAGGTACCATAAACCAAGCGGCCTGATGAGTCTCTACACGACGAGTTGGGGCAGCCAACTCGTCGAGTATGTCTATAATTATGAATATAAAGGTTTAGAATTTATACATGGGAGTCGGGGTGTTACAATCCAAAACTCTTATAATTCAACTCTTAACTTGATTTATTTCTATGATTTTTAGAAATTTCAAAATTATCTTTCCCTTACAAAATTTTCATTTGCAACTATAATATATATAGTCTAATAGGTGTTCGACAGAAATATTTGATATAAGGAGAATATAATAGTGAAATTTTAAAAATCTTGAAATTAATTAATTTAAAACTTGAAATTTAATTACATTGTAATGCATATATGATTCAAAATGACATAATATTATATGTTTAAATTCCTAAGCTTTATATATATATATATATATATATATATATATATATATATATATATATATATATATATATATATATATATATATTTATGTGTGTGTGTTTAACTACGTATCCTTTATACAATATTTTTATACAACTTGCAATCACTTATTTAATTATAGTGAAGATGTACATACATAGGAATAAGGAAAGAAAATATAAAAAGTGGATTTTGTGAAAAAGAAAACGATAAGAATAAAATTATGGAGGGCATATTGCTTAGAGCAATGATAAGAAATGAGAAAATCGAAGAAAGAAAAACGAAGAATTAATCCCCATGTATGCAAAATTGAAGCAAGAATTAATCCCCATGTATATGTAATTAATCCCAAAATAATAAAAAAAGCAAATAAACAATTAAAATTAAAAATAAAACCCCTTAACTTAAGTTCAAGATCCATCGTGAAAAGAAGGGCCAAGTTGCAGAGAGGCACCACCAACACACAGTGGGCTTTATTATGTTATCCTCCTACAAACAAGACTCATGAAACCGCTTTAAATTGAGCTCGAATTTTCATGATTATTTAATTGATTTTTACTGAATCCAATGTACATTTACATTTGTAAACAATGAATTTACCGGTACTATTTGGTGTTTTTATATGATGAGTGCAATCTTTTTGGCAAATGGAGCATAAGCTTCTCTTTGAAGCAAGAGATGTTTGTCTGTTTTCTGTATTTTGACTGTTGTAATTATTGCTTCTTACCCAAGTTACCATTTTTACCTCACCAAATCTCCGGTTCCTCGTATTATTATTATTATATTATACATATACAAATATATATGAAGAAGACATAAAAAATAGGGGTCGTGAAGGAAATACTTTGACCAGGTGGTTAGCTAGCTAGGATAGAATACTAAAAGGAGGAAGTAGTATAATAGATAGCTAGGTAGAGTAGAGAGTAGAGTAGTATGTAAGTAGGTGTGTGCAATTAGTTTAGTTTAGTTTAGTAGTTGGGTAGATAGGTTATTGAGGGCGTGGGGGTCTGTGTTTAAGAAATAGGCGAGGTGAGGGTAAGACTTAATTAGGAGCCGTGACGGAGTTTTGTCTGTTGACCTAACGACAGTGGATGACGGGTCCAGGGGTTCATGTGGGCCGCATCGGTCTGCCATACACAGCCACCGGTCAGCGGTCAGCCACATAAATATAAAACCTTTTTCAGAACGCTTAGCCGGTTACCGGCGCCGTTCACGGCCCTCACGGCCACAAGTCCACCGTGCACGTGTTCCCACATCCACCTGCTTGGTTTCACGTGTCCACACAACAAAATGCTATCACAACTGATTTAAAGATATGCATGATGATACTATATATAACTTTCGATGGATGAAATAAAATATCCATGCACGAACATACCTTTTTTTTTCTTTTAATTTGTATGTTATAGAAATTTATCTTTATATTCTATCTTTTTCAAAATCATATTTTAAAATGCATGTTTAAAAAAAATATCGTGTTATATATTGACAAAAATAATACATTTGTTGTGAGCCAGTACTTGTTTAAAAAAATACCGTGTTATATATTGACCAAAAAAATACAATATTATATTTTGGCATATTTTAAAATACAGTGTTTTTAAGAATAAAAAAAAAACATGATTTTGTGATAAAAACGTAAAAAATAAAAGATTATAATTTATACAACAACAAGAGCAACTGTCACGTAAATCCTCTTTGAATAGGATTTGATAATGTAAAATGTCCACAGTTAAATCGACACTCGACAGAAATACTTACTTTTTAAAACCTAATTAATAAGATTTTTACGCTAATCCTTTCTGCGATTTTTATAAATACCAACTATAATTATCTTTAGAATGCTAAATGCACATATGTGGTTACAAATACGGGTCCCTTTATTTTTGCTGATTTTGTAATAACCAATGCTCTTTCTTTCTATCAAATAAGTTGTCACTTATCATGGTTAACCAGAGATCAACTTCTATTCAAACCATCTTATCTCATGCTTATATATAAATCATCTCCCTCAAGTATCATGGACACTACTCTTCGATTTTTCTCCTTTAATCTTTGGCTCAAGATAAAATTGATTATAGCTTACAACTTCAAGAACGATCAAATTGGACTGAATGTATAGTGATAAGAACAATTACTCTTAAAAAGGAAAAAAGAAATGCATTATTAATTGATAAATGATAAAAGTTATTCAGGATCGAGCGTGTTTTTCATATTATATTAGAAAAAAAAGGTTATAAACCAGACAAGGTGTACCTAAACCTCTTAGTTTTGCAAAGGCTACAAGGTACAAAGGGAAGTGAGATATGGAAACCTTTAAACCCAGAAAAAAAGGACTGATTTCGTTTACATTAAATATAATATAATTAAATCATATCTAATAAATACAAAACAAATATATCGTGTTGTTTATATTTGTTTTCATTGTGGAATGTACATAGATTTGGTCTTTCTTTTTGAAACCCTACATATGCTAGCATTTTGTCTTTTCTTTTCTTTTCATTTATTTATCACAATATTCATATTATAAATACAACAAACTGTACAATCATTTATTTATGAGTGATTAACTTTTTAAACAACCAGGTATATTTTTCTTAATAAAAAAATATTGATTCTGTGGAAGTACACAAAACAACTATATTTTATAAGAATAGATCATTCAAGAAGTAAATAAAAGTTTAAATTTTGTTTCAAATATGCAAAAATAAGAAATGTTCAATTTTTCCAAGTATAATGTTTTATATAGGATTTTAGAAATGGAATGATTATTTAAAAGATACAAACATATTTTTACAAATTGTAGTAGAAGTTTTATACATTTTAATGGGAAAATGACTTAGGGGTAATGAACTTTTCATCATGTTAACATTTAGGCAAAAAAATATACATATTGATCATCAAACATCTTAAATATGTTTATAAACAAATCGATTATTGTGAAAACTTGCTTTTCATTCATTCATTCAGAAAGCTTGTATTTATATAAAAGCAGGAAATGTCATCCTTACTCAAAACAAATTCTAACCAAAAGCCTATACAATAGGAATGGATAAAAGGAAACAAATCATAGTAATCTTCTATGATAATAAGGAGATTTTTTTTACTCCCCTTCAAGTTGGAACGTGTAAGTCTCGAACGCCCAACTTGCTTACTAATGACTGTAGCCGAGGAGCTCCTAACGCTTTGGTGAAAAAATCAGCAACCTGATGAGTTGTATGAATACATAAAGGCATAATTTCTTTGGTCATAACTCGTTTACAAACAAAATAACAGTTCATTTATACATGTTTTGTGCGTTCATGGAAGTCCATGTTGTTGACAATATGTCAAGCAGTTTGGTTATCACAAAACAGAGACATAGGACCATTTGAACAAACACCAAGACCTTTGAGTAGCCAATGTAGCCAAAAAACTTCACTCCCAGTTGTTGCCATAGCTCGATATTTCGCTTCAGTGGAAGATCGAGAAACAACAGACTGCTTCTTTGTCTTCCAAGAAATGGGAGCACCTCTTAAAAGTACTAAGTACCTAGTTCTTGGACGTTTTGTAACAAGGCAGCCAAGCTAGTCGACATCACAATAAGAAACAAGATTCATTCCTCCTTCTTTAGAAAGAAAGATACCTTGACACGGGGATGACTTCAAATAAGGCAAGACACCCAAAGCTACATCCAAGTGTTTTTAGCGAGAATCTGATACAAACTGACTCAATATGTTCACTGAATAAGCTATATCCGACCTTGTTGCTTGAAGATAAAGAAGCCTTCCCACCAGACACCTTATTGATGAGGATTGACACTAGGAATGTATTCACCTTGGTCAAGCTTCAGATTTTATTCCATGTGAAACGCACTGGGTTGACATCCGATCGTCCCACAATCTTCGAGAATGTCTAACATATATTTACGTTGGATCAAAACTAGACCACCGACTGTTCTTGCAACTTCTATGTCGAGGAAGTATTTTAATGGACCTAGATTCTTGATACTAAACTCCTTGTTTAGATGGTCTTTCATCTGCTGAATCTTCTTCAGGTCATTTCCAACAATCACTACATCATCAACATAAATAAGTGTTACAACCAAGTTCCCTTGTTGCTTGTAGATGAAAAGAGAATGGCCACCACAAGATTTTTTGCAACCAACACTCAACAACGATGTATTGGACTTTTGATACCAATTCCTCGAAGCTTGCATACTTTTGTCTCTCCTTCCTTGGCAAATCCTTGTGGGATTTTTATGTACACGTCTTCATCCAAGTCTCCATGCAGAAAGCGTTATTGACATCCAGTTGACAGATTATTCAATTCTTCTTGACTACAACAGTGAGCAAGGTGTGAACCGTGACTAGTTTAGCCACTGGTGCAAAATTATCATGATAACCTACTCCATTCTATTGAGTAAATCCTTTAGCTACAATATCTGACTTATACCTTTCAACCTATCTGGTGGGTTTGTACTTGACTTTAAAGATCCACTTAGAGTCGATTTAAGACTTTCCTTTGGGAAGATCTTCAATGGTCCAGGTTCTGTTTTATTCGAGAGCTTCTCTTTCTCATTGCATGGCTTCCCTTCACTCGACGTCCTACATGGCTTGTTTTAAGTTCTTGCGTTCAACGTTAGAACCAACGGTTGCTAGAAAAGCCTTGTGTAAATCTGTAAATTTAGCATAAGAAACAAAATTAGCAAGATCATGTATCGTCGAGGCCTGTTGGTTGAGTGTTGGTGATGCATGGTCTATCGAAGGAGGAAAATTTTACTTCAAAGTAATTTAAATGCTTCGGTTGTGTCTTGTTTCTCCTTTCTCTCTGATTTGTACTCGGTTGTGTATCAATGAAGATAGGAGGTACTAAATTCTCGACGTGCTACTCATTTTCAAGTACTATGTTTTCGTTTGATGTCGTCCCATCAGTCGTCTGATCTGAATTGGAATTGACTTCAGGCGTTGTGTTAACACCTTTGGTTGGTTCATGCTGAATAGATTCTTCATCATCATGTAAAGTTTTACTAAGGAAATCAGAGTCATCATGTCCAGTATTCTCTTCTTTTAGATCTTGAGATTTTAACGGGAACTCATTTCCCACAAATCTAACATCTCTCGATACAACAAACTTCATGTCTTTGATGTCATGAACACGATACCATTTCTACCTTTTTGGGTATCCAATAAAAATTCGTGGTCTCCCCCTTACTTTGAAGTTGTCCCCTTTTGTATCCATGTTTCTCGTGTAAAACAAACACCTAAAAACTATCATGTAATTATGGTCAAGTTTTTTTTGGCCAAATATAATTTCATAGGGGTTTTATTGCTCTACTACCTTCGAAGGTAGTCTGTTTATGATGTATGTGGCTTCCAAGATGCAATCACCCCAGAATCTAACAGGAAGGTTTGCTTCAAATTTTAGAGTGCTTACTATCTCAAGAATATGTCTATTCTTAGTTTCCACAACACTGTTTTGTTGTGGAGTATGGGGACAAGTGGTCTCTAGCACGATTCCTTCCTTACCTTAATAACCTTTCAATGTTAGTGATACAAACTCTCCACCGTTGTCAGTCCTTACTGTTTTAATTTTCTGGTCAAATTGTGTTTTGACCATATTGTGAAAGTTCATCAAACAAGTTTTTGCCTCACTTTTGTATTTCAGTAAATATACCAATAGAGCTCTACTATAATCATCAATAATGGTAAGAAAATAACTAGCACCCGTATGTGTAGGTGTACGATATTTACCCCAAACATCACAATGTATTAACTCAAAACAACCATTAATTTTTATTAAACTCTTTGGAAAGGGCAATCTAGTGTGCTTTTCCTTTACACGTTAATCATAAATTATACCCATAAAATTTCTAGAAATAACTACCTAAGACACTAACATGTTTAAGCTTGGACTTAGAAGCGTGACCCAACCTTTTGTGTCATAGATCCATATTGGTTGTTGTCAACACTCTTTTTTGCCCCTGTTCCATGCCCATTCGGTATAGGCCCTGTTTGTACTCACCCACACCAATCAGGTTCCTCGAGAGTAAGTCCTACATATAACAAAAACCAAGAAGAAACGTTATAATACATTGCAAGTCTTTGGTGAGTCTACTAACAGACAATAAGTTGCAGTTAAAAGCAGGTATATGCAAAACTTTATCAATATTGATATTGTTTTGCAACTTGAGATCTCCTCTCCCGTTAACATTTATGAAATCACCATTAGGAATGATGACAGGAGGTTCGAAGGTGTTTTTAGTGACATTTTTAAGTAACCTTTGATTGCAAGTTATGTGTTCAGTTCCGCCTGAGTCAACAACCCAAGCCTCGCCATGATCAGTCTTACCAACCATGTTATAGGAGAAGTGTTGGTTTCTTCATCATTTGAAAAGTGTTTGAGGAGCATTTGATATTGTTTAGTCGACTAACCAGGTATGGGGCTAGGTTCAACATTTGTGTAGCATATCCTTACCTTTCCTTTTTCTTGTTTTCCTTTTTCTGGTCACCAATCTGAATACCCGATATGTTTGAAACAACCTTTCTTGTTATGACCCTTTTCTGCCATAGAAAATACATTACGGTTCATAATTGTTGCTCCATTTGAGATCCTT
This sequence comes from Lactuca serriola, assembly GCF_051521515.1. Lineage (NCBI taxonomy): Eukaryota > Viridiplantae > Streptophyta > Magnoliopsida > Asterales > Asteraceae > Lactuca > Lactuca serriola. The sequence continues at coordinate 235,285,184 of NC_136409.1, read as the reverse complement.
CTTCACCGCCCTTTTGTTTTGCTGCCTATAATCACTACCGATCTCCTTTTTCCCTTGAACGAAATCTTAAAAAGCTGTAACTTTGTTTGTGGGTTTCTTGGTAGCAGTGATGGCTCGTTCGTGCTCATCTTCTGCTACCAGGTGAAAAACTACACTTAGGCTTGGTGTGGGTTTCATGGCTAAAATCTGAGTTTTGATGGTATAATATTCATTATCAAGTCCCATGAGAAACTTATAGAACCTCTCTTTATCCTTGGATTCATTCAACCTTTTACCTATATTATACGTATAACCAACACACTCACGACGAAGGGTGGGTGTTGTAGACTGTATTTCATCCCATATGGATCGTAATTCCGTGTAGTCACTAGAAATAGAGATTACTTCTTGCCTTTTTGTTGCAAGCGATTGTTTCAGCTCGTATGCTCGTGAAGCACTTTTCTTACCGAATCTTTCTTCAAGATTACTCCAAATCTTGCTAGCTATATTTGCGTACTTCACGCTTGACCTAATGTCTTTTTCCGTGGCAGTGGTTAGCCATCCCTTTGTTATGGCATCACAGCGCATCCACCGCATATATATAGGTTTATGATTTCGCATCTGGTTTATCGATAGTTCCATCAATGAAATCGATTTGTTCTTGGCAAAAAGAAAAAATTTCATCTCTTGAGCCTAATCATTATAGTTGTTGTCCGTCAGAACGTCATTTTACGTACATTTGCTTGGGATATTTTGAGGAATGGGTGTAGTATGGCGAATTGGATTCGATGTTGGTGAGGCTCCGTCCTTCGATGACACTGGTTTGTCTCCCGCCATCTTTGGGGACAAGGTTTTCTAAAGCAGGTGTGAGACCTGCTCTGATACAATAAACAAATTGATTATTGTGAAAACTTTCTTTTCATTCATTCACAAAGTTGGTATTATATAGAACAGGAAATGCATTCCTTACTGAAAGCACATTCTAAACAAAAGCCTATATAACATGAATGGATAAAAGGAAACAAATCATAGCAATCTTCTATGATAATAACGAGATTTCTTTATTTTAAATATTACCATTGTTATCTGCTATCTTAGGTGACAATTGTAATATTTAAATATATTTAACAAGTTTGATAATCAATTGTGTGTATAAAATAAAAATCTCTAAATATGAACAAAATGTGAAGTTTATCTTTTCCCTTATTTCCATTAAGTGCTTATACCTTTATTTGACCGTCACTTCAAAACAATTTTGAAAAATATACAAAAATCTAAACAACAAAATTTTGGTATGTATTAATTTTATTATTAATAAATATATTATTTATGACAAGTTGATTTTAAACTGAATTTTTTTTAAGATTTATAACTTTTAATTTAATTTATATAAAATATAACATTATTTTTTGTTCTTTAACGAACTTGTATTATAATATTATCTATTTGATTTATAAAAATTATTACAGTATATTGATTATATTAATTTTTAATTAGAAACAAGGTTCCATAGGATATCTCATGCATGTTATAATTTCTTGATATGTTTCGAAAATTGCAACGATTATCGCATCATCCAAGAATATAATTTCCATTTATATAGTAAGATTTGAATCTAAATATACATATTTTTAGGCCGGTAAGAGTGGTATGCATAAGCTTAATTTTGAATGAAACTATAATGATGTTAATAAAATCAGGATATTTGTAGAAAGTATATACGAGTGGTATGCATAAGCTTAATTTTGAATGAAACTATGAGCTAGACTAGTACAACTAAATTCATATATTTTAAATGAAAATATAAAATCATAAGTCACCACACAATTGATGTTAATAAAATAGGACATTTGTAGGCTTTTTTTTATACCAAAATGGTATAATTTTACATTACATACTAATTTGGAAAAAATAATTTTGGAGGGGTAATTAATTTTTCATTTTTAGACAATTTTTTTAAACATGATTTATAATCAAATTTGTTAAATATGTTTATATGTTATCATTACCATTTAAGATAACCGGTAACAATTGTAATATTTGAACAAATTTATAAGTTTGATGGTTAATCATGACAAAAAAAAATTGTCTATAAATATGAACGAGATGAAAAATTCATTATCCTAACTTATTTTTTTTTTTTTTAAGAGAAATCAAATATCTTTTTACTTTTTTTCTCCTACAAATTTCCTACACATATAACATTATAAGACTTTCCTATTTTAATTAACTTATAAACTATATATTTACACGAATTAAAATGCTTTCATAAGCATGCATATTTATTTCTTTGAAGTTTCCTTCTTTGGGTGCTTGTTTATTGGGCGTCTTTAACCTTTTCTCACTTGTTTCTTTTCATACTTTGATATTCAATGTACATACAAATCGCTTTTTTTTTTTTATTTAATCAAAAACCATAATAAAATGGACACTTGTTATATATATATTTTTTACTCTACCTGATCACCGAACAAATCGTGAGCTAAATCACTTGCAATTTGTCTTTTCATGATTCACTGATCTTGCAACGACCCATGAAATCGGCATCTGTTCTAAAGAAACATGAGTGGTTCTCGGCCAATAAAATCAAGCATAATTAACTAATCAAACTTTACAGATCAAGGCTGCTGATAATAAACTATGATTAGGTAATCAATTAATGAAGAATTGTATGATTAGTAGACAAGATTAACTAAAGCTAATGTTGCCCATACTAGCTTCTACAAAGTACAACCACTACATCAGTTAGCCACATAAACTTCCCACTAAATTAAAATTAAAAATCCCGATTTTAATCGATTTAGTGGGAGTCAACTGGTCTGTCCCCCAATAAATAAATTGATTAAAAAAATAGTTATAAGCAGAATTAAATTATGGGCAAAAAGAAGCTGAATTCCATGGACCATGTTTTTCCCTCTTACTATTCCACTTCTAAGCACGACCTATTTTTTAATTTCTGATTTGAAGATCTTCCCATCACTGTACGACCGACACCTGGGAATATTATTTTATTTACTTACCCCCCCCCCCCCCCCCCCCCCTCCAAAAAAAAAAAAAAAAGCTTTCACAGCAACTTGAAGATATTTAGTGAAGATTTACTAGCTGTTAATCTCTCCAATAGAACTAGAATGCTCTTAATTTTGAAGCTTGAAGGTAACATGTATATGTCTATGTATTTTATGTATTTTAAATGTATAAACGTATTTTCTTTGACATATTTATATGTATTTTTAACCAGTTTATATTTTTTTTTATGTATTTTTATGTACTATTATTTATATATTACGTATTTATATGTATTTTTTTTATGTATTTATGTATTTTTAAGTTTTTTATATAGATGTTTATATATTTTAAATATATAAACGTATTTATATGTATTTTAAAGTGTTTAACATATTTTTTATATGTTTTTATGTATTACGTATTTATATGTATTTTTAGGTACTTATTTATTTATTTATTTTAAATATTTTTTATATATGATTTTTATGTATTTTAAATGTATAAGCGTATTGTTTTTCGTATTTATATGTATTTTTAAGTATTTTACATATTTTTTTGTGTATTTTTATATATATGTATTTATATATATTTTTACATATTTATATATTTTTTGAGTTTTTTGTATAGATGTTTATGTATTTTAAATGTATAATCGTATTATTTTTACGTATTTATGTATTTTTTAGTTCAAGTCGTCTTCACCGTTTCATCTAATTCGCATAGCTTCTTCGAGTATGTCTAGATGGTTTCCTACATACCTACATATTTTAAGTTTTTGTTATTCAGTATTTAATTTCAAAAGAAACGAATGGAAAAAGCTTAAAATAAGTGGATATATAGGAAAAACCATCTAGATATACTCGAAGAAGTTGTATAAATTGGATGAAATGGTGAATACGACTTGAAGTAAAAAATATATAAATACGTAAAAAAAAAGGTATTGTTATACATTTAGAATACATATTCATCTATATAAAAAAACTTTAAAAATATATACATAAATACATATAAATACGTAATATATAAAAAACACACATAAATACATAAAAATATGTAAAATACTTAAAAATACATATAAATACGTAAAAAATATGTTTATACATTTAAAATACATAACATCTATATAAAACTTTTAAAAATACATATATACGTAATACAAAAAATAATACTTAAAAATAAATAAATATATATATGTAAAATACTTAAATATACATATACATTAAAAAATATGTTTATAAATTTTAAAAAAAATAAAAATAAACATATACATATTAAAACTTTAAAAAATACATAATTATGTAAAAATAGATATAAATACTTAATACATAAAAAATAACAAATAAAAAATATGTAAAATACTTAAAAATACATAAAAAGTATGTTTATACATTTAAAATACATAAAAATATGTAAACATATATATATATATATATATATATATATATATATATATATATATATATATAACTTAAAAATATACAAAAATACATAAAAATAGATATAAACACATAAAAAAGAATATGTTTATACATTATATACAAGTGTTGTCGAAATCTGCAGAAAATTCTCATTATTTTTGAGAAAATAACGATTTAGTCTCATGACCTGCTAGACAGGTCAAAATGGGCTAAAGTAAATAAATTAACCGGATTCTCGGGCTTTTCTATTCAAAAAGTTAGAAACTTAGGACTTTTCTATTCAAAAAATTAAATTTAGGGCTTTATTAAAAAAAATTACAAAATATTAGAACTTTTCTAGAGATTTCCCAAGATTGATTAATGAGTTTTTAACTACATTAATTTTTGACATACCAGCTAAAAGCTACCTTTTAGAGTTATCTTTGGTAATTGGTGCGCTACAATTAGCTTAAAATATAACATATTTTTCAAGTTTTTGAGGTTATCATGTTTCACAAAACAAAAAGTAGTTTATAATTTAGTTTTTTTTTTTTTAAAAGTACTCAAAATAGCTTTTCATTTAGCTTTTAAAGTTTTTTCTTTTAAACCTTCAATATATACCATTTATTAACTATAATAAACACATTTTCTACATGTCTTTATTTGTTTTTTACACTTTCTAGCTAGTTTATCAATTGTTTTTTTTACCAAATGTTATTTTTTATCGTCTACCGGTGTGTTACTAACTTTAGTCATTCTGAACTTCATAGTCTCAATCCATATCGTCCCTTGCATCTTCATAAAATCCTTATTACTCCTAAAATCATTAAAAATATTGTTTTTTTTTGCAAATTTACTAAAGATATAAAATTTTGTATAGAATTTGGTTTCTCTTTGAAGGATTATTGCTCTCGTCAAACTCTGTTTAGATGTTGCAGCTTCTACGACCAATATTGTGTGACAAACCTTGTCTCCCCAAGTGTTAATACAACCAGTCTGTATGTATGTGTTGGGGTATGAAGTCTTTTCCAACATGGAGCACTTAGATTACATTGGAGCACTTGGGGTTCATGGAGCATGTGACAAAGGAACAGATCTTCTAAGAAAGGAATGAATCATCAGACAAAGGAACGGATCAAGTGACAAAGAAACGGATATTCTAAAAGGTAGTTTGGAGCAACTTGGAGCACTTGGACCAACTTGGAGCAACATGGAGCAACAAGTTGTGCCATGATGACTGATGTTGCGCCGTCCTTTGGGATGTTGCTCCATATGGAGGCATCTTGCGCCATCCATGAAGATGTTAGGCCAAAGGGATAGGAGTTGTGCCAAATGAATGGATGTTGAGACACATACACACATGAGATATTGTGCTATAAGGAATCCAGGAAGGAGATGCTGTGTCACATCTATGAGATGTTGCGCCATGAGGGTATGAAGTTGCGCCAAGGGAAGGATGTTGTGCCATCTTGATTCCTTTGTTGTGTCATGTCAATCCACGTATGCTTAAAAGATGATCATGCTCAAGAAATACACCATGTTGTGCCACCATGATGGATGTTGGGCCATTAGCGATCATGAGGCTCCACATGTGCATCATGTTGCTCTACTGTGGTTAAGGTGGTCTATCATGTGTGTTGATGATGATCATGGGTTGTATGACATAGCAGAATGTTCTAGACGACGTTGCATGGTGGAATATGATTGTTGTCACCATTCATGGACCTATGGGCCAATAGGCTTGGCCCATTAGGGTTTTAAGTTTGATCCCTCTAGTATAAATAGGCTCATATTGCTAGATTTCTATGAGAGCTTAAAGCGAGATACAATTTTGAGTGCTTGTAATAGTTCCAGAAAGTTAATAAAATATTAGCTCTCTCTCTCTCTCTCTCTCTCTCTCTCTCGTGGACGTAGATCATCTTGACCGAACCATGTTAAACATTATTTCTTTTGATTTACGTTTTTCAGAATTTTTTATGAGTTCACCGAAGTATGTTTTTGATATTTGTCTAAAGTGCTTAACTTGTTTTGTTGTGACCCAACAAACTGGTATCAGATTTATGGCTGAAGACGGGAGAGTTAAGATCGACAAGTTTAATGGAAAATATTTCGGTTTCTAGAAGATGCAAATTGAAGAATACCTCTACCAGAAAATTTTACATGAACCTTTGTCAGAAGGTAAGTCGTCCCTTATGAAGCAGGAGGATTGGGAATTGTTAGATCAAAAGGCACTTGGTGTAGTACATTTATCATTGGCATAGAATGTTTTGCTTACAACATTGTCAATGAGAAGACAACTTATGGGTTGATCAAAGTGCTATCAAACATGTACGAGAAACCTTGGTTGAGATTTATCATTGGCATAGAATGTTTTCACTTGATTCGATAATTGGTAAATATGAATTTAATTCAATCCTGTTAAGGTTGACATTGGTTGAGATTAAATTTGAAGATGAAGTCCAAGCATTGCTATTATTATCATCATTACCCGAAAGTTTGTCAGGAACAATGATAGCAGTTGGCAACTCAGCTGAAGGTACCAAGTTGATATTCGAAGGCATACATGACTTAATCATTGGTGATGATGTGCGTAAACGAAGTGCTAGAGAATCCTCTAACAGTCTTTTTAGTATTGAGGAAATATGAAGGAAGTCCAACAGAGGGAGTATGGGTAGAGGCAAATCAAAGTCAATGAAGAGAGGTGTATCAAAAAACAAGAAGGACATCATCTGTTGGAACTACAAAGAAAATGGCCATTTCAAAATTCAATGTCCAAATCCTCTTGTAGAAAAAGGAAAGAATGAGATGAACATTGAATCAGACTCTGAATAAGATGCTCTTATCTATGAAGTTGAAAACTCAGTTGAATCATGGAACATGGATTCGGGTGCGTCATTCTATGTTAGTCATTCCAAAGATGTAATGCAGAATTTTAGGCAGTGTCAAGGGATGGTCAAACTAGCAGACAACAAGAGCCTTGATATTATAGGTTTTGCGGATGTGGTCCTCAAGACTACTTTGGGTACGAAGGGGACTTTGAAGAATGTCAAGTTCATTCCAGACTTGAAATAATGTTGATATCAGTGGGGAAACTTGATGATGAAGGTCACCATGTCACTTTTGGTGATCATCAGTGGAAGGTGACAAAGGGAAACTTAGTGGTTGTCGGAGGTCAGAAGCGGGGTACACTTTATACGGTGGAAGTTTCTGATGATGAAGCACATGATGTTGAAGAAGTTGGAGCATCCACTCTATAGTACCAAAGACTTGGACACATGAGTGAAAAAGGAATGAAGATGCTTGCCTCTAAAGAAGAATTCCAGATGTCAAGAATGTGGTAGTGGATTTATGTGATCCATGTGTTATTGGCAAATAGAAGAAAGTTACTTTCGAAAAGATAGGACATCCACCCAAGACAAGGATATTGGAGTTTGTTCATTCAGATGTTTATGGTCCAACTTCAATTGCTTCAGTGGGATGATCCCAATATTAGGTTACTTTCATCGACAACTGCACTAGGAAAGTCAGTGGCGAATCTAGAACCAAAAACCACATGGTTCCTTATGTAAATAAAATTGAAATAGATAGGTCTTTTAGCAAAAATAGGTAGGTCTTTTAGCAAAAATGACATAGGTCCTTCATATTTTCTATATATATTTGTTGTAATTAAAAAAAGGTAGGTCCTAGGACCTACCTTCTACACACTTAGCTACACCCCTGAGGAAAGTTTAGATCTATTTCTTGAAACATAAGTCTGAATTTTTTAGTGCTTTCCGGAAATGGAAAGCGATGGTGGAAAATGAAATTAACTTGAAAATCAAGTGTTACAGATCTGGTAATGGGGGAGAATATAGTAGCAAATAATTTGTTGACTTTTGTGCTGAACATGGAATTAGGATGTAGAAGACCGTTTCGGAAACACCTCGGCAAAATGGAGTAGCTGAGAGGATGAAAAGAACATTGAATGAAAGAGCGAAGAGCCTGAGACTACATGCACCCAAGATGGTATAGGCGGACGCAGTCAACACAGTTGCATACTTAATAACCAGAGGATTCTCAGTCCTTATAGGGTTCAAGATTCCAGAGGAAGAATGGCAAGGTCATGAGGTTTCATTCAAACACATGAAGGTATTCGGTTATGTCTCGTATGTAAAAGTCAAAGATTCCGAGAGAGGCAAGCTAGAGGCAAAATCAAGGAAGTGCAGCATTATAAGTTACGGGTTGGATGACATGAGATACCACTTATGGGATAATGAACAAAAAAGTTATCAGAAGTGGGGATGTGGTGTTCAATGAGAATGTGTTATGCAAGGATGAACTTTATAAGGGCCCAAGTAGTAAAAAAACAGAAAAAAAAAAAGAACAAGTTGACTCAGAAGAAACTTCAAAATATGACATTATAAAACCTATCAGTACTCTAGAGATAGGTGAAAGTCCAGGAAGTAGTGGGAGCTCTAATGAAACTGGAGAGAGTGGAAGCATGGATGATAGTAGTTCAGAGAAGGAAAGTGTAGAAACTAAAACTCCTACCATCCGTGGATCCACTAGAGTACGAAGGCCTCCAGTAATGTATTCTCCTTCAACACACTTCTTGTTGGTGATAGAGAATGGTGAACCTGAATCTTATCCAGAAGCATTGAGGATGAAAGAATCCATACAGTGGAAGAAGGATATAGAAGAATAATTGAGCTCACTTGACAAAAATCACACTTGGTCCTTGGTCAAGCTCCCATAAGGGGAGAAAGAACTACAAAAGAAGTGGGTGTTTCAGGTTAAGGATGAGATTGTGGCACCAAGAGATACAAGGCAAGGTTGGTAGTCAAGGGGTTCCAACAGAAAAGAAGGGTTGATTATAACGAGATCTTTTTCTCTAGTTGTGAAGATGACTACAATCAGAATGGTTTTGGGAATTGTGGCATCTGAAGATCTCCATCTAGAAAATCTAAATGTGAAAAAAAAATCCCCATTGCAACCTTGAAGAAGACATCTACATGGCACAACCATAAGGTTTTCCCAAAGTTTTCAAGGAAAATCTTGTGTGCAAACTAAAGAAAAGTATGTATGGTTTGAAGCAGACTCCAAGCCAGTGGTACTTGAAGTTTGATAGCTTCATGTAGAGGAGTGGTTACAATAGATGTGAGATGGATCACTGTTGTTATTTAAAGAAATTCAAGTCCTCTTATATCATCATATTGTTATATGTTGATGACATGTTGATTGTTGGATCCGACATGCAGGACATTAACAAGCTAAAGAAGAAGTTGATTAGTGAGTTCGAGATGAAGGACTTAGGATCTGCTAAACAAATATTGGGCATGAGCATAGATAGAGACAAAGTTACCAGTACACTAAAACATTCACAAGCCAGGTACATCAAGAAAGTTTTAGAAAAGTTAAGCATGACATATGCGAAAACCAGAAGCACACCATTAGGGAGTCAGTTGAGACTTTACAAGAAGCAATCCCACAAAACGGAAGAAGACAAAGAAGGCATGGATAAAGTTCCATACACATCTACAATTGGTAGTTTAATGTATGCAATAGTATGTGCCAAACCAGATATTTCTCATGCCGTTGGAGTTGTGACCAGATTCATGTGAAATCCAGTAAGATAACATTAGTGAAATGGTTGTTATGCTAATTAAAAGGAACAAGAGAGTTGAGAATTAAAGTTGTCTCGACAATTGTGGAGAGTATAAAGAAAGCTCAAGAGGAAGCTTCTGAGAAGAATGACCGAAAGGAGGAACGTTTGGGCAAAACGTTGGTGTTCGGTATAAACAGTCATGGACTCAAGGTGTTCCAAGATCGGATTTGGATACCTAAGATAGGAGGAGTCAGAGATCTTCTGATGGAAGAAGCTCACAAAACCATGTACTCGATTAATCCCGGTAGCACTAAAATGTATAGGGACCTGAAACCCTATTACTGGTGGCCGACGATGAAGCTTGATGTTGCAAGGTATGTGGTCGAGTGTGTGACTTGTGTGAGAGTCAAGACACAACATCAGAAACCATACGAGAGTTTAGAACCTTTGCCTGTGCCTATGGGCAATTGGGAGGACATCACGATGGATTTTGTCACTAAACTGCCCAGAACAAAGAATGGCCAAGACATGATTTGGGTGGTCGTTGATCGATTCACTAAGAGTGCGCATTTCATAGCATCCAAGGAGAAATGGTCTATGGATAAGCTTGCAAATTCTTACGTGAAGGAAATTGTGAGGCTTCACGGTGTTCCGTTAACGATTGTGTCAGATCGTGACAGCCGTTTCACCTCGCGATTTTGGAAAAGTCTACAAGAGGAATTGGGTACCAAGTTGTGTTTAAGTACAACTTACCATCCGCAGACTGATGGTCAGAGCGAATGAACGATACAAACACTTGAACATATGTTGAGAGCATGTACCCTAGAATTCCAAGGTAATTGGGATAAACATTTACCGTTGGTAGAATTTTCCTACAATAATAGTTTCCACTCGAGCATTAAGATGGCACCGTATCAAGCTTTGTACGGACAGAAGTGTCGTACGCCGTCTTGTTGGCTTAAGGCTAGGAAAAGCAGTTTATGGGACCAGAGATAGTCCATCAAACTGCTGAAAAGTTGAAAATAATTAGGGAACGAATGTTAGTCGCTCAGGACCGTCAAAAGAGCTATGCTGACAAAAAGCAAAGACCGATGACTTTTGAAGTTGGAGATTCGGGTGGAAGGGACTTATAAGATTTGGTAAAAGGGGAAAGTTAAGTCCAAGGTTTATTGGACCATTTAAAGTTCTTCAGAGAATTGGGAACCAAGCTTACAAGCTCGAACTACCAGAAGAACTGAATGGAATTCATAACACTTTTCATGTGTGTTATTTGAGGAAGTTCCCGACATAATTCCACTTTCGGAGTTAAGAATTGATGAAAACAAAAGGTTGATTGAAGAACCAGAGGCAATCGTTGACCGGAGGACTAAGAAATTGCGACGTAAGATCGTTGAGTTAGTGCTTGTCCGTTGGAAACACACGAATGGGCCGAATCTCACATGGGAGACGGAGAGTGACATGATGGGTCGCTATCCGCATTTGTTTGTTGATGTGTGATTCCGGGGACGGAATCATTCTAAGGTGGAGAGAATTGTAACGCCTGTGTTTCTGGGCTTGCCATTTTTAGCAATGTAATAGTCTAGGTTAACCTTTGTAACCCAATTTGAAGTAATAAAAATGTATTATTTGTGAATTATGTGAATTATGTGTGTATTTTCTTAATTATTATAATTTAATGAATTAAGAATAAAATGAGCGTCAAAATTTAAGTGTAAAATAAACTCGATATCTTTGCGTAAAGTTGTAGTGGCCGAAACGAGGTTTCCGAATATATATATATATATATATATATATATATATATATATATATATATATATATATATATATATATAACGCCCAAATCTGACTTCGTATGAGGAAGTTATGATTTTCTGAAGTTTCGACTTGGCAGTATGCAGCCCGAATACTCGATTTGAGATCGAGCAAGTTTTAGCCGAAACAATCTAAACGAGAATCGAAGATCTCGTTGTTAGTAGCGAAACAATGAAAAGTTAGGCGAGAATGGACGTCAGACGAAGATGTTATGAATTTATAACGAAGTTTTTCTATCCCAGCCTTCTAAAAATAAATAATAAAAATAAAAGTCAAAATTAGCCGACGGAGTCTAAATGAAAGTTGTAGAGTATGGTCTGACCTACGCGTGGATATAAAGAACGTCGAAAACGGAGCTCATATGCAAAAGTTACGCAATTTAGATGTTTGACAAGTCAAATTACGCCGAGCGTAATTTGAGTACGCCCAGCGTACTCAGAGGGATGCAACTTGTCTGACCAATACTCGAGTGCCACCAATTGACGCATGCAGTGACGTCAAAGTACGCGCAGCGTAACCTAATTACGCCCAGCGTACCGAGTATGCCCAACGTACCTGGAAATTATGCCCAGCGTAATCCCAGACCCAACAACCTATAAATAGAAACCAAGATCAACCATTTTCTCTTGTTCAAACTCTTTCTTCTCTCTAGTTTTTGCCTCGATTTGCGTGCCAATCATATCCCGAAGCCCTGGTATCATTCCCGAGCCCCGAAGCAAGATCCAAAGCCCCGATGATCCCGAGAAGTGAGATTTCCGAGCCGAAGCCCTGCCCGCGAGGAGGCCGGTTTTTGTGAAGATCTTCCAGATCTACGGAGAAACACTACTTCTGCAAGCCGTAGTGCTGCCCGATCATCTTCTGATCAAGTGAGTGTATAGTCCCTTTCAATACGCAATATTATACAAGTAATCGTTGAACGTATTTAAGAATACAGGAAGTGAGTGTGAAGTCATTTTCTTCTAACACATTATTATGAAGTATTTTATATGAAATACGTGTTACGTGTATACTTTGTTGATTATATGTGTGAATGTATATTCATTTTCTTCTATCTCATAGATCTGATTTATTCTCTATGAAATACGTGTTATGTGTGTGTGCCTCATCTGTTATGTGGAAAAATGTATTGATCGAGCATGCTATATAGGTTTTAAACTATGTATAAAATGTATATTTTTATCTACTAATATGTTGGGTAGAACATGGGTAGATAGTTGGTGTGTAATAAACAGATGGGAGGCCTCGATGTTGTTGGTGTTATTCTAGTCATTCAACAGAGTATGGATGACGACCACGGACTATTCTAGACAGTCATGTGGAACACCAGCAGGCTCATAACCTGTAGGTGTTGTGAACGATGTGTTCAACGGTGTACTCTATCCCCCACATGGTTGCCTTAGGACACTTATTGTTGAGGAAGCCCTCTGCTGTAATGTTTGTCCCGATGAAAATCCTAAATTGAGTTCCTTATAATAGATGTTGTTTTTAGGGACGTAAAGTGAGGATAACGGGAATGGGTAATCGGGTTATTGTTGATTGTTGAAATTAAATATAATTATTTATTGTGGGTTGAAAACCCTATATGCTCACCAGGCCCCCAAGCTTGACCCACTCAGTTTATTTGTATTACAGGAAGTGGCGCAAGGGCATAAGATGGATGAATCATCAAGTTGTTTTGTTTACAAGTCTGTATATGTATATATTTGTTGAATGACTTGTAATGTTATCCTTTATGCTTTACGGTCTGTATCGGAACATGACATCCCGATTTTTTATTATGAAATGAAATTATGTTTCTTTATGAAATGTTTTGATTAAAATCTATTTTATCATGTTTTGTTTTTGGGAACAAATTCCGCATCTCTTTTAAAATCAAAAGGATTTACTATGAAAATGTTTAAAAAGCATAAATTAAACCGGTCTTTTATGGCCGAGATTTTGGGGATGTCACAGTTGGTATCAGAGCATTAGTTTAAGCGAACTAGGAATTTGTAGGATTTCTAGACTTAAACTTAGAATGCTAAGTGAAGGTTGTTAGACGAGTGACTGTTATATTTCAGACATGAGCACTAGTTTATTTTAGGAAAGTTGCCTAAAATGCTTTTATGTGCTAAATGTTATATGTTGCTATATATGATATTATTTGTTCGGATCTAGGGTCTGTTGTCGACCAGATCTGGAAACCTTATGTGTGTAGGATTCTAAGCGTATGTCTACGTTATTAGATCTAGCATGTAACCGTTTGGAGTAATAAGGATGAATTGAAATTTTATCATGAAAGAGGATCTAATTTCACCTTATTTGGTGTATAGATCAAAAATGGTGAGAACAAGAGGTGGAGTTGGAAACACGAATGAAAACAGGAATCAACCACCAGTGATTGAGCAAATACATGTCATAGCAGCAGCACCTGAGCCGATAACAATGACTGGTGTACAAATGATGATTCAAATGATGTTGGATCGTCAGATGGAAGAAACAAGAAGTCTGCTTAGGCAGAATCGTGAAGAACCGTCAATTCAAGTGGAAGAGCCCGAGGAGAATGGAGGGCAGTCTGAAGCAGGAAACTTTAGTGGGATCGTTGGTCAAGACGACCCACCAGTGGTTAGACACAACAACCAGTATGGAGGAAATGATGGTCGTGGGTGCAAGTATAAGGATTTCATGGCATCCAAACCACCATGTCTATCCGGAAGCCCGACGCTGGTGCAAGTTATGGACTGGATCTCCGAAATGGAGACAATGTTTGAAAGTTGTGAATGCAGCAACAGGCAGAAGACCGCTCTTGCGATCCCTCTACTAAAATCTGGCGTGTTGAGTTGGTGGAAGGTGTTAGCTGACTCTATGCCCAAGGGAGAAGCAAGCAAAATGTCTTGGGAAGACTTTGTGGAACAACTAAAACTGCAATACTGCTCCGAGCAGGACCTTCTGGAAATCAGTAATGAGTTTCAGAATTTAAAGAAGGGGAAATTGAGCGTTACTGAATACGTTGCAAGTTTCACAAAAAATATGAAGTTTATCCCCTATTTGGTACCAACAGAACTCTTTAAGGTCAACAAGTTTGCCCACGGACTACCAGCGGACTATGGCCCAATAGTTAAGCAAGTAACCACATTGAAAGCCGCCATCTGGGCTGCTAGAAATGTTGAGACCCAGATCAGAGAAAAAGGTCTGGAAAGGTCAGAGGTTGGTGAAAAGAGGAAGTTCGAGGGATCTTCAGGGTCCAGCAAGAAAAGTAAATTCTCGAAATCTGGTTCGAGAGGAAGTGGAGGAAAGGTAGAGGCGAAATGGTGCGACAAATGCAAGAAGAAGCAACATGGGAAGTGCGGCGGGGAAGCCACATGCTTCAAATGTGGAAAGCCAGGGCATTATGCCAACGACTGCACCCTCACCAAGAATGTTTGTTATGGTTGTGGTGAGGAAGGGCACATCTCAAGAGATTGTCCGAAGAAGAAGGAGGCAGCAAAACCCAACATTCCGCCAAAGCCGAAGGCGAGAGCATTCCAGATGACACTGGAAGCTGCCAAAGATGAAGCTGATGTCGCTTCAGGTATCTTTCTCATAAATGAATTGTCTGCCCAAATTTTATTTGATTCTGGAGCCAACTACTCCTTTATATCGCATGAATTTGGTAGAAAACTAGCTTTGCCTGTTGTTAGACTAGATGATGCTTTATTAGTCGAAGTTGCTAGTGGCAAGTTTGTACCTGTTAGCCATCGTATGAAAAACATATTAATCGACTTGAATGGGAATAAGTTCCACGAGGAATTATTGCCTATAGAACTTAACGGTTTCGACATCGTTTTGGGAATGGATTGGCTTAGCGCCAATGATGCCGAAATTTTATGCAAGAAGAAAATAGTGAAAGTGAACCCGCCTAGGAAGGAATCGTTTATGGTGTATGTAGACAAACACAGAGTAAATTCTGGAATCATTTCTCTAATGAAAGCCAAAAAAATGTTTGACCAAGGGGTGTACATCATACATAGCATTCGTGATCGATGCTAAGAAGGAAAAGAAGGTGATGCAAAATATCCCCATTGTGTGTGATTATCCGAAAGTATTTCCCGAAGATCTTCCTGGATTACCGCCTAATCGACAAGTGGAATTCCGTATTGACTTGTTGTCCGGAACAACGCCGATTGCAAAAGCACCTTATCGATTAGCACCGACGGAGATGAACGAGCTGATGATGCAACTTCAGGAGTTATTGGAAAAAGGTTTCATTAGACCTAGTTCATCGCCCTGGGGAGCTCCGGTGTTATTCGTTAAGAAGAAAGATGGAAGTATGAGGATGTGCATCGATTACAGAGAGCTGAACAAGGCAACAATAAAGAATAGATATACGTTGCCGAGGATTGATGACCTGTTCGATCAACTACAAGGTTCAAGTTATTTTTCAAAGATCGACCTGAGGTCAGGATATCATCAGCTAAAAGTAAGAGAGCAGGATATAGAGAAGACTGCATTCAGAACACGATATGGACACTACGAGTTTTTGGTTATGTTGTTTGGACTAACCAATGCTCCAGCAACATTCATGGATTTAATGAACAGGGTTTGTAATCCGTTCCTTGATAAATCTGTGATGGTGTTCATAGATGACATTCTGATTTACTCGAAAAGCCAAGAGGAGCATGGCAGACACTTGCGAGAAGTGTTGGAAGTCTTGAAGAAGGAGAAGTTGTATGCTAAGTTCTCCAAATGTGATTTTTGGATTCGAGAAGTCCAATTCTTGGGTTACGTGGTCAACCAAGAAGGTATAATGGTTGATCCAGCAAAGATTGAAGCTGTAATGAAGTGGGAACAACCAAAAAGTCCCACGGAGATCCGAAGCTTTTTGGGATTAGCCGGATATTACCGAAGGTTTATCCAAGGCTTTTCTTCGATCGCTAGTCCATTGACAGCTTTGACCCACAAAGGAGCTACTTATGCTTGGAGTGATAAGCATAAAGAAGCATTCGAGAAGCTAAAGAAGAAGTTATGCGAGGCACCGATTCTTTCTCTACCCGATGGAGTTGAAGACTTCGTTGTTTATAGCGATGCGTCTGGAGTTGGATTGGGTTGTGTTTTGACCCAAAGAGATAAGGTGATCGCGTATGCATCTCAACAACTAAAAGAGCATGAAAAGAACTACCCGACTCATGATTTGGAGTTGGCAGCAGTAGTTTTCGCTTTGAAAATATGGAGGCATTACCTCTATGGAACAAAGTGCAAATTGTTCACTGATCATAAGAGTCTCCAATATCTCTTTAGTCAGAAGGAATTGAATATGAGGCAACAACACTGGCTAGAATTACTTAAAGACTACGACTGTGAGATACTTTACCACCCCGGTATGCTCTCAGTCGGAAAGTCAATCTTGAAAGAAAAAGGCCAAGAGCATTGAGAATTGAAGTTGTCTCGACAATTGTGGAGAGTATAAAGAAAGCTCAAGAGGAAGCTTCTGAGAAGAATGACCGAAAGGAGGAACGTTTGGGCAAAACGTTGGTGTTCGGTATAAACAGTCATGGACTCAAGGTGTTCTAAGATCGGATTTGGATACCTAAGACAGGAGGAGTCAGAGATCTTCTGATGGAAGAAGCTCACAAAACCATGTACTCGATTAATCCCAGTAGCACTAAAATGTATAGGGACCTGAAACCCTATTACTGGTGGCTGACGATGAAGCTTGATGTTGCAAGGTATGTGGCCGAGTGTGTGACTTGTGCGAGAGTCAAGACACAACATCAGAAACCATACGGGACTTTAGAACCTTTGTCTGTGCCTATGGGCAATTGGGAGGACATCACGATGGATTTTGTCACTAAACTGCACAGAACAAACAATGGTCAAGACATGATTTGGGTGGTCGTTGATCGATTCACTAAGAGTGCGCATTTCATAGCAGCCAAGGAGAAATGGTCTATGGATAAGCTTGCAAATTCTTACGTGAAGGAAATTGTGAGGCTTCACGGTGTTCCGTTAACGATTGTGTCATATCATGACAGTCGTTTCACCTCGCGATTTTGGAAAAGTCTACAAGAGGAATTGGGTACCAAGTTGTGTTTAAGTACAGCTTACCATCCGTAGACTGATGGTTAGAGCGAACGGACGATACAAACACTTGAACATATGCTGAGAGCATGTACCCTAGAATTCCAAGGTAATTGGGATGAACATTTACCGTTGGTAGAATTTTCCTACAATAATAGTTTCCACTCGAGCATTAAGATGGCACAGTATCAAGCTTTGTACGGGCAGAAGTGTGTGTATTTTCTTAATTATTATAATTTAATGAATTAAGAATAAAATGAGCATCAAAATTTAAGTGTAAAATAAACTCGATATCTTTGCGTAAAGTTGTAGTGGCCGAAACGAGGTTTCCGAATATATATATATATATATATATATATATATATATATATATATATATATATATATATATATCAAATCTGACTTCGTATGAGGAACTTATGATTTTCTGAAGTTTCGACTTGGCAGTATGCAGCCCGAATATTCGATTTGAGATCGAGCAAGCTTTAGCCGAAACAATCTAAACGAGAATCGAATATCTCGTTGTTAGTAGCGAAACGATGAAAAGTTAGGCGAGAACGGACGTCAGACGAAGATGTTATGAATTTATAACGAAGTTTTTCTGTCCCGGCCTTCTAAAAATAAATAATAAAAATAAAATTCAAAATTAGCCGACGGAGTCTAAATGAAAGTTGTAGAGTATGGTCTGACCTACGCGTGGATATAAAGAACGTCGAAAACGGAGCTCATATGCGAAAGTTACGCAATTTAGAAGTTTGAGAAGTCAAATTACGCCGAGCGTAATTTGAGTACGCCCAACGTACTCAGAGGGATACAACTTGTCTGACCAATACTCGAGTGCCACCAATTGACGCATGCAGTGACGTCAAAGTACGCGCAGCGTAACCTAATTACGCCCAGCGTACCGAGTATGCCCATCGTACCTGGAAATTATGCCCAGCGTAATCCCAGACCCAACAACCTATAAATAGAAACCAAGATCAGCCATTTTCTCTTGTTCAAACTCTTTCTTCTCTCTAGTTTTTGCCTCGATTTGCGTGCCAATCATATCCCGAAGCCCCGGTATCATTCCCGAGCCCCGAAGCAAGATCCGAAGCCTCGATGATCCCGAGAAGTGAGATTTCCGAGCCGAAGCCCTGCCCGCGAGGAGGCCGGTTTTTGTGAAGATCTTCCAGATCTACGGAGAAACACTACTTCTGCAAGCCGTAGTGCTGCCCGATCATCTTCTGATCAAGTGAGTGTATAGTCCCTTTCAATACGCGATATTATACAAGTAATCGTTGAACGTATTTAAGAATACGGGAAGTGAGTGTGAAGTCATTTTCTTCTAACACATTATTATGAAGTATTTTATATGAAATACGTGTTACGTGTATACTTTGTTGATTATATGTGTGAATGTATATTCACTTTCTTCTATCTCATAGATCTGATTTATTCTCTATGAAATACGTGTTATGTGTGTGTGCCTCATCTGTTATGTGGAAAAATGTATTGATCGAGCATGCTATATAGGTTTTAAACTATGTATAAAATGTATATTTTTATCTACTAATATGTTGGGTAGAACATGGGTAGATAGTTGGTGTGTAATAAACAGATGGGAGGCCTCGATGTTGTTGGTGTTATTCTAGTCATTCAACAGAGTATGGATGACGACCACGGACTATTCTAGACAGTCATGTGGAACACTAGCAGGCTCATAACATGTAGGTGTTGTGAATGATGTGTTCAACGGTGTACTCTATCCCCCACATGGTTGCCTTAGGACACTTATTGTTGAGGAAGCCCTCTGCTGTAATGTCTGTCCCGATGAAAATCCTAAATTAAGTTCCTTATAATAGATGTTGTTTTTAGGGACGTAAAGTGAGGATAACGGGAATGGGTAATCGGGTTATTGTTGATTGTTGAAATTAAATATAATTATTTATTGTGGGTTGAAAACCCTATATGCTCACCAGGCCCCCAAGCTTGACCCACTCAGTTTATTTGTATTACAGGAAGTGGCGCAATGGCATAAGATGGATGAATCATCAAGTTGTTTTGTTTACAAGTCTGTATATGTATATATTTGTTGAATGACTTGTAATGTTATCGTTTATGCTTTACGGTCTGTATCGGAACATGACATCCCGATTTTTTATTATGAAATGAAATTATATTTCTTTATGAAATGTTTTGATTAAAATCTATTTTATCATGTTTTGTTTTTGGGAACAAATTCCGCATCTCTTTTAAAATCAAAAGGATTTACTATGAAAATGTTTAAAAAGCATAAATGAAACCTTTCTTTTATGGCCGAGATTTTGGGGATGTCACAGTATGCACCAGACTAGATACTGTTCATACAATGGGAGTTGTGAGCAGATTCATGTCAAATCCAGGAAGCCAACATTGGGAAAGAGTGAAATGGTTGCTACACTAATTAAAAGGAACAATTGAGTGCTCCTTATGTTTCAAAAGAAAACGAGTAGTTTTATAAGGGTTCGCTGATGCAAAATTAGGTGGATGTGCAAATTCAAGTAAGAGCACAACGGGTTATGTGTTCATAATTAGAGGTACATGAATCAGCTGGATGTCAAGGATACAAAAGAGTGTCGCTCTTTCAACCACAGAAGCGGAATACATGGCACTTGTAGAAGCTGTCAAAGAGCTCATATGGTTGAAGATCTTCTTGTCTAAACTTGGAATGCAGCAGGAGGATTATGTATTGCATCATGACAACCAAATTGAAGTTCACTTAATAAAGAATCCAATATTTCAAAGAAGAACAAAACACATTCAGATGAGGTACCATTTTATTCTCGATTTAATCAATGAATGAACTCTAAACTTAAAGAAAATCCTTGGAACGAAGAATCCAACTAATATGTTCACCAAGGTGGTTACCACTGAGAATTTGAAGCTTTGCATGGCTTCAACTAGCCTTTTATTAGTTTGAAAAGAAGGGGTTGGCAGAGAGAGAGAGAGAGAGAGAGAGAGAGTACTTTGAGGAATGGTGAAATTTGAATAGAAGATGAAGTTGTTCAAGCCTTCAAGTGGAAGATTGTTAGGGTATGAAGTCTTGTCCAACATGGAGCACTTAGATCACATTGGAGCACATGGGGTTCATGGAGCATGTGACAAAGGAACGAATCTTCTAAAAGGTGGTTTGGAGCAACTTAGAGTGGCTTGGAGCAACTTAGAGTGATTTTGAAGCAACCTTGAGAAACTTAGAGCACTTGTACCAACTTGGACAAACATGGAGCAACATGTTGCGCCATGATGACTAATGTTGTGCCATATGGAGGCATCTTGCGCCATCCATGAAGATGTTGGGCCAAAGGGAGATGAGTTGCACCAAAGGAGGTTGAGCCACACACATGAGACGTTGCACCATAAGGAAGCCAAGAAGGAGATGTTGCGCCACATTTATGAGATGTTGCACCATGAGGGTATGAAGTTGTGCTAAAAGAAGGATGTTGCACCATCTTGAGGAGATGTTGCGCCATCATGGACCATTTTGGTACTTGATGCACCATCTTGGTTCCTTTTTGTGCCATGTTGATCCATGTATGCTTAGAAGATGATCATGCTCAAGAAATACACCATGTTGTTCCACCATGATGTATGTTGGGCCATTAGTTATCATGATGCTCCACCTGTACATAATATTGCTCCACTGTGGTCATTGCAGTCTATCATGTGTGTTGATGATGCTCATGGGTTGTATGACATGGCAGAATGTTCTAGAATATGTTACATAGTGAAATATGATTGGTTGTCACCATTCATGGGCCAATGGGCTTAGCCTATTAGGGTTTTAAGTCTGATCCCTCAAGTATAAATAAGCTCATACCCCCATCATCACCGTAAATTGATAGATTTTTGTGAGAACTCAAAGTGAGATACAATTTTGAGTGCTTGTAATAGTTCCAGAAAGTTAATAAAATCCTCTCTCTCGTGGACATAGTTCATCTTGACCAAACCACGTTAAACATTATGTTCTTTTGATTTATGTTTTTCAGAATTTTTCGTGAGTTCACCGAAGTTTGTTTTTGATGTTTTTCTAAAGTGCTTAACTTTTTTTTTGTCACCCAACAGTATGGCATCATGTCATCAACATCCCATACATCCCGGTGATCGTGTCTTTTAACATTTATTTTATGTCGTGTTAGACATCCCAGTGTGATCGTGCCTTTCAACATTTAATATGTAGTTCGTCCATTTAATTTCTAATTCACCTATTTAATATAATCCATGTGATCATCTGTGGCCTACATGTGCACCTTCCCTTTTGTCTTTCTAGTTCGTTACTTTCATTTCATTTTGTTATAATACACTTATATGTTAGGACCTCTCCTTTATCTAGTTTTGTTGGTTTGGAATATTATGTTATCTTTCTAGATGTATTTTCTCCTTATGTTTGGGTGTATCCTCTTAAACAAAAGTCCTATGTATTTTCCAAATTCCTTCATTTTAGCGTATTTGACGAGAACCAATATAATCAAGAAATCAAGGAGTTTCAATGCGAAATCTAAACGGATATTACAAATAATAAGTAACATCAATTAGTTGCTTTTGTCTCAACCCCGTCTTCAACCTACATTTTAGGTGGAAGCACTCCATATGTCATGTCACCTCATCAACATTCTTACATTAACCACTCTCCTTACTTCAAACTCTTTGGTAAACAACCACCCTAATCATACCTACGTTAGTGGAGATCCAAGAATAGAAAACGACATCAGTTTCGGTTCAACAGAAAATCAGGTTCAACCAAAAAATGATTGGTTTGTAATTTGCCTCCAGCAAGATAGGCGATGCAAAAGTTATATAATGTAGAAATGCTCACTTTTTTTTACTGACTGTTGCACTTGAATTAAAAAATCTAACTCGCTCTTGGCCTTTGGAACCTTGGCTAGCTTAGAAGTTAACATGTATAAAATTTTATGGTGAAAGGATGGAAGCCCAAATACTTCTTTCCTTAAATTATTTTTTTTTACTAAAACCAACTTATTCGTGGAGTAAACTGGTCTAAATCTGACATCAACAAATTTATGGTGTGGAAATATAAAATAGGAAGAATCTATAATTACTGGGAAACTCTTCACCAATTTCTTCATGGAATTGATGTATGACTTTTTCATGCCACTAATTATGATATGCCTTTTATTGTCTATAGTTTATACATTTCCCCATTTTTAACAAATAGATTAAGGTAGGTCTATCAAAATATTTAGGTACGTAGGTCCTAAATATCTTTTGTACATAACTTGTTGTAAAAAAAATACGCGGATTAAGTGACTCACCTTGGCATACTATAGCCTCGCCCCTAACCTCCGTGTTTTAAGATGTCTTTGCTACCCGTATGTCATCATATCTCGTATATTAGCTCCTTGATCCAATATGTGCATATTCCTTGTTTACCCTTCTAATCATTCTGTAACATCCCAAAAATATAGATAAAATATTTGTTTTTAAATTCATTCAATTCATAAGATATTGATACCAAAATATTCAAAAGAGTCGTATTGTAGCATATTATCAGAGTACAAATCCCAAAATCACTAAGTGTGGAAAAACATAGAGTGATGCGGTGCGATCGGGTCGGGCCCTTCCCCTTCAAACTGGAGGTACCTGAAACATAAACAGAAAATTATAAGCACAAAGCTTAGTGAGTTCTCCCAACATACCACATACTAAACAAACAAACTGTAAAGCATATCTGGGTGTTGGCCTACCCCTTCGGTCTATCTCAACTAGATATTGCCAAGCATATCTGGGTGCATCCCTACCCCTTCGGTCTATCTCAACTAGATACTGCCCTTCGTTCTATTTCAACTAGATACCGGGTCTATTTCACCCCTATCACTACCGCATAATATCATAACAATAATCACAGAGTCACCAAGCATATACAGACATAACCGACAATTATCACAAAGACAATCATCACGCTATAACACAAACTAGTGGGCTGGCCTTGGTGCCTTCGACCCCCCTCTAATGCAAAGGAAGACTCACCTCAGACTGTACGTATCAAACCGCACTCAACAGATGACTCACGAACTCCTCACCCTATCACACAAGCACAAAACTGTAATTAGAAATTAGGTCACAATCTAACCCGAAGGACCAACACCCTTGTCCTTCGCTTAAGGCAAAAAGGCTCCTTCACCCTTCCCATATTGCGCCTCCTTCTCTCCAAAGCCTAAATCCACAAAATCCAAAAAGGAATCCAAGCCCATCATATAGCCTCTAAGGCCTAATATAGCCCAAGAACCCCAAACATGGCCTTAGGCCCAAAAATGACTTGATAAACTCAGGTGGGCCTGAGGCCCAAATTACTCAAGTCTAATGTAACACCCCGACTCTGAAGTGATAATTTTATGACTTTTATTTTCATAAGTTGCAAGGTCTACTCGACGAGTTGGATGCCCTGAATCGTTGAGTAGGAGCGGTTTGGGCCACGTGTTTAAGTGACCTACTCACTGAGTCCAAGATAGGACTCGATGAGTAGGAGCTGAAGAATGAAACCCTAATTTTTGGGGTTTTGTACCCTATTTAAAGGATCATAAGCCCCCTTACAGCCTCTTAAGAGTCCAGCAAGCCCTAATCTGTGTGTGTGTTTCATTCTTGTGTGTTTTAAGCTTTGGAAGGTGGATCTTAGTAAGAAGAGCTTGGAGAGCAAGTGGCTAGAAGCAAGGAACGTGTGGGGATCTGATATCTACTTCAGTCAGCATCTTTTGGAAGGTATCAAGTCGTTACCTTGACCTCATTTCATTCTAGATCTCATTTGGTTAAAGATTAGGGCTTTTCTAGCATAATAAGAAGTTATTCTTGGGTATGAGCTAAGATCTGAAGTTGTAATTTCAGATTTGAACTCTCTTTGGTCTCTACGTCCATAAATCTCTCAGCTTTAGCAAGTATGAACCTCCCCTTAAGTTTGAAACTCCATTTCAAGCTTGGTTTTGACATTATAAGACTTTAGAGCCTTGCATGCACATAAAGTTTGCAACTTTACGTGATAAATATGCCTTGGGAAGCTGGATCTGCAATATGGAACCTTTAAATGGCTTAAAAAGCATATGAATGGATAGTGGAATGAAGGGACTCGACGAGTTGCATGGTCAACTCGGCAAGTCCGATGAAGATTGTCGTGCAAGGACTTCTGCATGGACTCGACGAGTCAGTGGGGTGACTCGGCGAGTTAACTTGGGTTTTCCCGAAAGTTTGGACACGCTTGAACTTGGTGAGTTACAGGAAACTCGGCGATTCAGTAGGGGTTTTCACGACTACTCGAGTTCTGGAAGGACTCAACGAGTCAGTGACTGCACTCGACGAGTCGGGTCAACATGGATTGTTGACCTTGATCGTTGACTTTAACTTTGGCCAAGGGTTGTCTATTTGACTTTTGGGGCATTTTGGGAAGTTGTAAATTTATGAGTATGGATCATTGGTGGTTATAGGTGTTAGAGTTTGGGGAAGTGTTTCGGGAAGCGTGATTTTGTGGTTTAGTTCGGCATTGCAACGTGAGTTATCTCCGCTATATCAATAGGGTATAAGGCACCAAGACCGACCCTTTATGGATTTGTATCTAGATTATGGCATGATATGTTTATTTTTTACATCCTGGTAGTTCGGGTGGTGATATGCATATGCTTACCGACCTTGTTAGGTCGGTGTCCTGGTTATAGGATGATGCTATGTTTGTGACCGGTTTGGTCTGTATCCCGGTTATTGGGATGTTGCTAGGAATAGTGATTTTTTATATCAGTTTGACTGTTATATGACATGAGCTAGCGTATGATAATTATGTTCACATGTTTGTTTCGTTGGGGGTTGTGTTGAGGTGGTCCTGTTTTGTGTTATAGGCCAATATACCCGGCGAGCGGTCTGGATAGGCTGTAGGCCCTACGAGGTGGTCTAGTCATGTTGAAGGCTTGAGAGCATTCCAAATAGGTTGTCGTCCTGTGAGGCGGTCCAGACAGGCTAAAGGCTCATTATGCATATTGTAGACTAAGAGAGTGGACTAGGTGGACTGAAGGCCCGGTGTGGGCGGACCAGTCACATTGTAGACTCGAGATGCATGGTTGTTCTGTTTACTTATATGTTATATGTTATGCATATATCGATATGGCGTTGGTATTTTGGGGGTAAATCACTAAGCCTTCGAGCTTATAGTTTCAGTTTATTGTTTCAGGTTCAGCGGATGACCGCGGGAAGGCGAGGGCGTGACCATACACTTCCTCGATTGATGATTTTGATTTTTAGGAACTCTGATGTTTAAACTATTTTGAAAACAAAGTGTAAGAACTAGATGTTTTTAAATGATTTAAAAAGTTTTAAATTGACTCGAATTTTATGGATGTTACAAGTTGGTATCATAGCCTCGGTTTGAGTGAATTAAAGGAACACTCATGTGAATCCAGTCTCAAATAAAGGAAAGATTTTCAAAATTATTTTTAAATGGTTTTCAAAATTAGTAAAGGAGGATGCAAGTGTACGATCAACCGGAGCCAGTAAGTAGACTCCAAAATACCATACAATTATTTGATTATGTGATATGATAGAACATCATGTTAGTACTAGGCTAGGGATCTTCAGGAATTGCATGATAGAATTTCCCGATTACATGATGCATGCTAGCATAGGGTTTTCTTTATATGAGATTGACATCATTACTATAGTTACTTGTGTATGTATCGCGGTTGTACATAATTAAGATCTTATAGCCCGAGAATGCTTGATTTGGCCTTATGTTCTGTTCTTATTGATTAGGGCTTAGGGTAGGATCAGATATTCAAAAGTTTATAGGGTCCAACGTTGTGTGTGGTTAGCATACACTAGTGCTGCAGGGTTGGTGGAAGTTTCATGGATGGGTGGGTAGAGAAAGTCTGGGAGGCCCGTACTACTGGAAGCACGGGACTATACGCGTAGCAAGGAAGTCACAACCCCTAGGGTTGGGTTGGGAGTTGGTCCCCTGTCATTATAAGGGTTATCAGAGATCTTTCTGGTGTTTTACTCAAATGGTGGTTATGAGCCGTCTTGAGACCGGATCCAGGTTAGGATCGGGAGCTGGCAGCGAGGATAGGCCAGCATTTTTGGGGATCGTGTTAGTGAGATCATCCGGGAAGAGGTGATCAAGATTGTTCGGGAGTAGTTTCCGGAGATGTCGGGTCTATTAAGACCGCCATGGTTGAGTATTTCGACGAGCACTATGCAGCCATTGCCGAGACGGTTGCCATGACAGCTTTAGCAGTTGTAACAATGGCAAGGGGAGGAGCTCGTCAAGCTTTCCAGTACTAGGACATATTCTGATGAGCGGAGGGCTGCAGTTACTTTCAGATCGGGGAGGTATTCTGTACTCATTATTTTCCTCGGGCTGAGCGGGAGTGGCTATCACAAGAGTGCATGGATTTGAGGCTTCGGGGGTTTTGCTCGAGACCGGAATGTGAGTCGTGGGGACTCTGGAAAGGAGTGATGATTATGGTCAGCTGGGGTTTTGGCAGCTGGATATGGATTGGTTAATTTATGGATTGGGTTGTCGTTTTATAGGGTAAGGATTGTGATCTTTCAGTTTTCGAGGTAGAAGGAGTGAGCATGCTTGTGACCCTAGGATCAGGTTATATTTCAGCTCGGGGTCAGTTGGTTGCAGCGATTGGCAACATTATTTTGGCGTCGGTGAGCGCAGGTGGGTCGAGGTGGCATAAGTATTTTGTGAGGTCCGGTTTTCCTTGGATCTCTTGTATCAGGTGGTAAGGATTGATTGTGCGATCTATTGCACTTTTCGGGATTGTAGACTACGTCTTGGGAGTAGTTGTAGTCCGGTTTAGTGCGGAGGTTTCTTCAACTACTGCAGTTCAGTTGTGGACGATTGAGCTGGTGAGTGAGTCAGGGTGCGAACCTTGAATGAAATGATTTCTAGAGCCCGAGAGCTGGAGACTTGTTTGGAGCATCTTGGGAAGAAGGGTATTTTTAGGGAGGTCTGCGGACAAGGTCCCACAAGATGCTTATTCAGCATTGTCAGTATTTAGTGGCTTTCGTAACCATTATTGATTG
This sequence comes from Lactuca serriola, assembly GCF_051521515.1. Lineage (NCBI taxonomy): Eukaryota > Viridiplantae > Streptophyta > Magnoliopsida > Asterales > Asteraceae > Lactuca > Lactuca serriola. The sequence goes on along the minus strand of NC_136409.1, from coordinate 235,257,325 downwards.
TCGGATGAAAGCGCCAAAGGAAGTAGCTCGTTGCTGAGGTATTAGTTGGATTATCTATATTTTATTCTTCAAGGTTTGACTATGGGATCATTCAAGCATTAGGGATTGTCAGTTTCATTGGGATTCAGGAAGTGTTCATCTGGTTCTTAGAAGTGTGTGATCATTTGGGATTGGCTAGTAATGGATCACTAGTTGGTAAGAGTTGGTTGTTATCGGATCGATCGTTGGAAAGGGAGAAAGATGGGGAATTCTCCAATTTTCATGTATGATGAAGACTTATTCGAAGCTAAGTGGGGGAGAATCATCCCGGGATTTGGAAGTGGGAGTGGTTTCGAAACTGGGATAAGTTTCACATCCTTGTCAGGAACAAAGGCGGCCCAAGTGGCTGTTTGGTTTGAGGGTTGTGTGAGTTGGGAGTTCGGTAAAACTTCCCAGCATGTGTATCGCGTCTTCTCGGTGCTTGATAGCAGAATTTGGGGAATCAGTTTGGGGTTCCAGTCATGAATTGAGTTCAGTTCGGGTGTTCAGTCGAGTGTGTGATAGAATCTGAGGGTAATTGGATTGATAGATTGAGGGTAAGGTATCAAACTGCGGTTGTGTTAAAGCGAAAGTGTTGTAAGACTGCGGGGGTAGCCGTAGCATTCACACATGATCGGATACTATGGAAAGTGTTGTAAAACTGTGGGGATAGTCGTAGCATTCACTAGCGGTCAGATGGTGTGGGAAGTGTTGTGAGACTGCGAGATGATTCGTAGCATTCACGGATTCTTTCAGATGATTAGGTCAGGGTGGGCATGTTCGCAAGATTGTGGGTAGACCATAGCATAATCGGAATCAGGAAAACGGTAGGTCGTTGGGGACCGGACATGATGTAAGACTACATTATTCTGGTAGCATTCACTTTTCGTATCTGATTTGATTGCGATAGGTTGTCAGGCTGTTATGATCGAATGGATCGGAAGGATTGATAGATCCATGAGTGGCGATATAGTTAGGGCGGTTATTGCTAGTCGAAGTTTCCTTCAGAAGTCGCATGGGGGGACTGTGAGATTACTATTGGCTCAGCAACCATACTTGACTTTGGTATTCCAGATAAGTTGGGACTGGGGAGGTCTAAGTGGACTTCAGAAGCAACCAGAAGGCAGCTTACTATTTCAGACAGTTTCTGTGTTTAGGGCGACATTAGCGACTTGGGTTTTCAAGATTACGAAAAGTATATGTATGTGTTTGTAGATCTATATGCGGGTATTAAGCATGCTGCTATGTTATAGCAATCAGTAGGTCTGTCCCCAAGTATTGAACATGCTATGTTGAAGACATTATGTGGGGTTTTGTTAGTTATATGATCAGGTTTTGAGTATATATTTTTTATGGGGTAGCAACTTGTTCTACATGTGGATAGCATGGGGTGATGTTTTAGTACTGTGACGCTTGTTTGTGTTGTGGAGGATATTGTTTAGGCCCTCTTGGGCAATGTAGGAGGTAAGAATCTCCAGGATGGAGCGTTGGGACAACTAAAGTGACGACAACAGTGTTGATAGGTTATCAGGAGCATTCCAGTCATGAGCTGATGTGACATTCCCATTTTCACGGCCACAAAAGACAGATTTTGTTTATGCTTTATAAAAATCAGAGTACCTCTTTTAATAAAAATGTTGCGGAATTTGTTCCCAGTAAAACATGATAAATACGTTATCAAAGCATTTCCAAAGAAAAGTATTTTTATTCATTTTAAAACATTTGGGATGTCATCGTCAATACAGAAACATAAGCATAAACAGAACTTACGTTCATTATCACTAGTGATTTATATCTCCTTAATCTCTCAGTGTAATGTGACTTCATATGAACACCCGTGATATAAATAAATTGAGTGGGTCAGGTTGAGAAACCTGGTGAGTACATAGGGTTTTCAAACCACAATAATATAATTATTATGTTAAACATCAAGCAATCAACCCAATTAATTACCCATCCTCATTATTTTCTGGAAGGACTCGACGAGTCAGAGACTACACTCGATGGGTTTGGTCAACATTGATTATTGACCTTGATCATTGACTTTGATTTTGGCCAAGGGTTGTCTATTTGACTTCTGGGGCATTTTGGGAAGTTGAAAATTTATGAGTATGGATCATTGGTGGTTATAGGTGTTGGAGTTTGGGGCAGTGTTTCGGGAAGCGCGATTTTGTGGTTCAGTTCGGCATTGCAAGGTGAGTTATCCTCACTAAATAAATAGGGTCTAAGGTACCAAGGTCGACCCTTTATGGATTTGTATCTGGATTATGGCATGATATGTTTATTTTTTACATCCTGGTAGTTCAGATGGTGATATGTGTATGCTTACCGACATGGTTAGGTCGGTGTCGTGGTTATAAGATGATGCTATGTTAGTGACCGGTTTGGTCTGTATCCCGGTTATTGGGATGTTGCTAGGATTAGTGATACGTTAGATCAGTTTGACTGTTATATGATATGAGCTAGCATATGATAATTATGTGCACATGTTTGTTTGGTTGGGGGTTGGGTTGAGGCGGTCCTGCTTTGTGTTGTAGGCCAACATACCCGGCTTGCGGTCCGGATAAGCTATTGGCCCTGCGAGGCGGTCCAGTCATGCCGAAGAATCGGGAGCGGTCCAGATAGGCTGTAGGCCATACGGGGCGGTCCAGTAAGGCTGAAGGCTCATTATGCATACTGTAGACTCAGAGAGTGGACCAGGTGGACTGAAGGCCCGGTGCGGGCGGACTAGTCACATTGTAGACTCGAGATGTATGGTTGTTTTGTTTACTTATATGTTATATGTTATGGTTATATCGATATGGCGTTGGTATTTTGGGGGTAAATCAGTAAGCCTTCGAGCTTATAGTTTCAGTTTATTGTTTCAGGTTCAGCGGACGACCACGGGAAGGCGAAGGCGTGATCGTACACTTCCTCGATTGATGATTTTGATTTCTAGGAACTCTGATGTTTAAACTATTTTGAAAACAAAGTGTAATAACTAAATGGTTTTAAATGATTTAAAAAGTTTTAAATTGGCTCGAATTTTATAGATGTTATGTAACGCTTGTGTTTCCGGGCTTGCCATTTTTAGCAATGTAATAGTCTAGGTTAACCTTTGTAACCCGTTTTGAAATAATAAGATTGTATTATTTGAGTATTATGTGTTTTGTGCTTAATTGCTTAATTATGTGGTTTGATTAATTAAGAATAAAAAAAATAAGCGTCAAAATTTAAGTGTAAAATAAACTTGATATCTTTGGATAGTGTTGTAGTAGTTGAAACGAGGTTTCCGAATATATATAGAATACCCAAATCTGACTTCGTATGAGGAAGTTATGATTTATCGAAGTTTCGGCTTAGCGGTGTGCAACCCGAAATACTCGATTTGAGATCGATCGGTTTTTAGCCGAAGCAATCTAAACGAGGATCGAAGATCTCGTTGTTGGTATCGAAGCGATGAAAAGTTAGACGAGAACGGACGTCAAACGAAGAAGTTATGATTTTATAACGAAGTTTTTCTGTCCCGGCCTATTAATAATAAATAATAAAAATAAAGTTAAAATTAGCCGACGGAGTCTAAACGAAAGTTGTAGAGCGTAGTCTCACCTACGCGTGGATATAAAGAACGTCGAAAACGGAGTTCGTATGAAGAAGATATGAATTTCCGAAGTTTATTAAATATTTTGTACTTAAATTTAATCTTTAATTCGGATGATTATCCGAAGGAGTCACCGATCTGATCCGAAGTACGCCCCGCGTACAGAGAAGCATGACGCACCTCGCACTCGAGTTCTTCGGATGACGAATGCCATGACGTTTTGGAGCAGTACGCCCCGCGTACTCCGAGGCTCCAGCCTCCTATAAATAGGATGCGAGGGCAGCCGAGTTCTTTTGCTATTTTCTCTCTTCTCTCTCCCATTTTGCATTGATTTGCGTGCCAGAATTACCCCGAAGCCCCGGTAATATTCTCGAGCCCCGAGGCAAGTCCCGAGATCCCGAAGATCCCGAGAAGTGTGGTTCCCGAGCCGAAGCTCTGCCCGCGAAAAGTTCGATTTTTGTGAAGATCTTCTAGATCTGCTGAGGATTACTACTTCTACAAGCCGTAGTGCTGTCTGATCATCTTCTGATCAAGTGAGTGTATACTACCTTTCATAAACACGATAATAATACAAGTATGGTTTGAGTGTATTAAGTATATTGTTGTTTATATGTGTGAATGTGTAATCACTTTCCTCTATCTCATAGATATGATTTATTCTCTATGAAATACGTGTTATGTGCGTGTGTGCCTCATCTGTTATGTGGAATATGTATTGATTAAAGCATGCTATACAGGTTTTTAAACTATGTATCAAAATGTATATTTTTATCTACTAATATGTGAGGTAGAACATGGGTAGATAGTTGGTGTGTAATAAATAGATGAGAGGCCTCGTTGTTGTTTGATTTAGTCATCTAGCGGAGTTTAGATGACGACCATAGACTTTTCTAGACAGTCTTGTGGAAACATTAGTAGGTTCGCCACCTGTAGGTGTTAATGAACTTGGGTGTTCATTCGCTGTACTCCATCCCCCTCATGGTTGCCTTATTTGACTTATATTGCTGAGGAACCCCCGAAGCATGTGTTGTCGCCCCGATGAAATATTCTTAGACTAGGTCCCTTATGCTAGTTGTTTTAGGGACATAAAGTGAGAATAACGGGAATGGGTAATTGGCTTATTGTTGGTTGGTGGAAATTAAATATGATTATTTATTGTGGGTTGAAAACTCTATATGCTCACCAGGCTCCCGAGCCTGACCCACTCAGTTTTAATTTGTATTACAGGAAGTGGCGCGAGGGCATAAGATGGATGAACCATCAAGTTGTTTTGTTTACAAGTCTGTATATGTATATATTTGTTGAATGACTTGTAATGTTATCGTTTATGCTTATTGGTCTGTATCGGAACATGACACCCCGAGTTTTGATTATATAATAAAAAAATACATTTCTTTTATGAAATGCTTTGGTAAACATTGTTTTATCATGTTTTGTTTTTGGGAACAAACTCCGCAACCTTTTCAAATCAAAAGGATTTACTCTGAAATTATTTTTAAAGCATAAATGAAAATCGGTCTTTTCTGGCCGAGATTTTGGGGATGTCACATGTTACATCTAAAGCCCAACACTAAACGAGCCCAAAATCTTCCAAGCCCACAAATAGCGTATGCGCGGCGTACTTGGCATGTATGCCCAACATACGCTGGTGTTGACCAGGCGTCGAGGCGCTGACCAAGTGCGTGCGGCGTACACTTCAATACGCATGGCGTACTTGCCTACCACCCCATTCTTACTTACATGACTTAATCCCTTAAGACCTAACGTCCAAAACAGAGATCCAAACCCATAGGAACGTCCTAAGCCATTAAGTTGGAAACTTTATGCTTTTGCATGCAAGAATGAGGCTCAAAACAATAATCAAGTCCCTAAGCACCCTTAGATGGTTCCTAACACTTGCATGGTTGAGGCTTAACCATCAACGTCCAATTTTTATGAATCAAAACACCTCCAAGAGCTCAAAAGGACAGCTCATATGGTATGAAGTTGCTCGAATCAAAGAATCCAATCTTTGGGACTAAAAGATGACATTTTCTACCCTAAAACTAGATCTAAGCATGCAATGGTCAAGGTTCAAGCTTTATACCTTCAATGGGTCAGAAATGGTGCCAAACTTCTTGATCTACAAGCTCTTCCCACGTCCTTGCTTCTTCCCAAGCTCCTTTGTTCTTCAAAACTCTAAAGAATCACCAAAAACTCTCAAGGAAGCTCATAATGCATTAAAGGTGGCATAGGGTTAGAGATTTACATTTCAAGAGCAATGTAGGCTGAAAAGGTAAGGGACTTGGGGGACTTAAGGTCCTTAAATATGGTGAAAACCCTAAAAACTAGGGTTTGTCTCAGGCACACGTACGCCATGTGTACTCCACGTACGCCCAACGTATGCAGTTAAGATATGCGATCATATCAGTGGCTAGTACACTAAGCGTACTCAATGAGTACGCCCCACATACTAACCAAGGGACCAAAATGAAACAAATTTCTTTTATTAAGGACTTAAAAAGGAAACTTACCAAACTAGGTTGTTACACATTCAGGGTACCAATGATATGACGTGTAACCAATAAGATCATTATTTCTTGACACACCAAGCGTACTCAATGAGTACGCCCCACGTACTAACCAAGGGACCAAAATGAAAGAAATTTCTTTTATTAGGGACTTAAAGGGAAACTTACCAAACTAGGATGTTACACATTCAGGGTACCAATGATATGACGTGTAACTAATAAGATCATTATTTTTTGACACACCATTTTTTTACAAAATTATTTTCCATACAGGTCCATGGCACCAAACCATCCTCCATCATACAACTTCATTAAGGACATTATTTACTTGTCTCTGATCATTCGCCATCTTTTCACATCCACTTAAGCATTACCATGAGTATCTCAAATGCTTCAATAGACATCCTCTCGATAGCCCCAAATCACGTTGTCTTTCATTCCACTACGTACCACTTCCAACATGCTTATGTTTCAACTCTGGTAGCCTTTCTTACTACTATCATGCAAACTCTAACATTCCTCACCACCAAATACACTGTCATCAACCCTCATACCACAAACCATCTCACTACCGAGCATATTTCCTCAACCCAACAACCCCTTCCCAGTCATATCGTAACTCAAAGCGACTCCTTTGTTCCTTGTTCTTATTTACATGCATTAAATGAACCTGAATAGCTAACATTTATGAAAGAAAAGTATAATGTTCTTATTTCTAATGACATGTAGAATATCCAACCTAATGGTGTTAATGTTTTTTCAATCCATCTGGTTATTAAAAAAGAAGCACAATGTAGAGAGTTATTTTGATCGATACAAATCCCTTTTGGTAGTTAATGAAAAGAGCCAATGACTGAGTATCGATTGTGATGAGACATTTAGTTTGCTTGTCAAACAAGCCACTCTGTATACGGTCCTCAAGTTGGCAATTTCTCTTCACTAGTCGGCTTACTGGTTAGATCTTAGATGTCTACAATGCATTCCTAGAATCTTCATGAGATGATGTATATGCATCAACCATCGGAGTTTTAGGACCCTTACTATCCATATATGGTTTTCATCTCTGGCATTCCTTATACGACCTAAAACAAGCTCATTGATCTTGGTAAAGTTCTCTCAAAACCATTATGATTCGTCTTTGTTCATTTACTGGGATTGTTCGTTATGGAATAACATTGTTTCGAATTCGAGTGCTACATGTTCCATCCACATCTCACTACGGTGACATTTTCACCAAAGGTCTTCATACTTCTCTGTTCAAGAATTCAAATCCAATTTGGACTCTTGGTCTTTGCCTCCCGTTCCAAATGCAAGAGGGATGTTAGCATATACAATATTTGCATGTATGTATGGTTATAATATAGGTTCGACCATATGTATTGTTTGCATTTTGTAAACCATTTGGGATGTATATATATATATATATATATATATATATATATATATATATATATATATATATATATATATATATATATATATATATATATAATTGGTGAAATTGTAAATTTTTCGAATGTAAGAAACAATGAATGATCCAGAAGAACGACAAAATAAATTCTGAAAGATCTTTCAAACATATTTTTCAACGACCATGTAACACGATTTTATACTTTTTATATTATTTTGTTTTTAATCGAGAATTTTTGTGTTTTAATATGTATATGTTTCTTGTCTTTTCGTAGGGTGATAGAGGCTACAACACATGTATTTTTATTATACCCTTGTAATAAATGCTTTTTGACCCTTTAATATCGCATGTTTTACTTAAAATATTTACGGCTTTTTGGTTGTGCGTATAGTTACAGTCGAGGATGAACCTGACCAGGGGTATTCGTATACGTTTTTATATATTGAACTTTATATTTTTTTGCTTATATAAAATAATAGTAATATATAACATCATGTAATCCATTAATTATCTATTTTTTAGTTTTGATATTTGATTTAATAAGTATAAGAAGATGGATATAATACGAGGATATCTGATTTCTCTTCTTAATTTATTAAGATAATTTTTTTTTTTACAGATTATGCAAATATCTTTCAGCTGTTAATAAGGTTTTGCATACGTTTTTTTATTCTTGAACGTTTAACCATGTGTTACATAATAATATGAAATATATCTGCAGTTAATTCAATCATATGATACCTAATAAGATAAACTGGAAAAAAAATTTGACAATAATTATAGCACCTAAGAGAAAGACATGATCTAAAAAAAGACTGATCTCCGTATAATATCTTTTTTGAACTAATAGATTAAACATGAGCATCAAGAAACAAGATTACGTGAAATTAAAATAAGATTCACAGAAACATATCTTTTAATTACATACAATACTTAATCTTCAATCGTTAATAAAGAACATATATATAGTGATTAGTTGAGTTCAGAAATTCTCGTTAACCAAAATATATTACATGCATAACTTAAACTTATTATTTAATGGGTTTTAAATATTTTCTTGTGATGTCACGAATGATGGTTTAACCTCTTCGTTATCAGTTTATCTGCCTTGTTCTGTGTGTGTATATTTTTACCATTTTTTTAAACGGTCAAAAAGATTTTAAACCAAAGACAATATACATAAAGTTAATACGATCGCGATGACTTAAAAGAACATCAACTAAACTTGAAAAAAGAGACAACATACATACTTAAATAATCTTTTTAAAAAGTTTAAAAAAATTATAAAATTTCTCTGAAATAACCATTAATTTGGCAGGGGTCAACTGAATTTGGCAAAACCAGAAAATGGTGATTTCGTAGCACTTTGAAAACACCTACGAAAAAATCTAGCAAATAAGGTGTTTTCATATTATTTTTTGTGTAAATGTTAGATCTACTAAAACAATACTTTGAAAACATCTACAAAAACATCATATTTAATTTGAGGTGCGAAATGATATTTTAAAAGATGGTGTTTAAGTAGAAATACCTACTAATAAAAAATTCTATGTTTATGATATTTAAAGGGGTTGGCTAAAACGATAACTCATTTTATCATATAAACACCTTATATAGTAGTATTTTTATTGATTGAAGTTGCATTGTTTTTTGAAAAAATTAATTATAAGTTAACTTTTGATAAAATGTTAATTTAAGACATTCTATTTAAATCGATGGATCATTGTTGATCAATTCGCATAGATTTAGACTAGCTTTTAAAAAGTTTGCAAAATGATGTATATTTGAATCTTTTTCTTAATTTTTTGTTAAATTTTGAAGGAAAAAAAAATAATGAAAATTAGTTAAATTTTTAACTGGGTCTTAATCGACAATTTTTTTTATTATTATTTTTTTAAAAGGTTTGTTACTTAATTATAATATTCAGTTACATGGGCCGTCCAACTTAAAACCCTCAACAACAAATTAGTTAATCTGGTTTTTCTTTTTCAATTTATGTTTTTGGGTGAAAGTCCCCTGGTCCCTGGATGTGTAGAAAATGAAGCATAATTCTACAAAAAGAAAGAGGGGCTTAGTGACCGGGCTTTGAGATAGTTGGGTACTTGGGCTGCCACAAGTTGCGATAGTGAGATAGTTGGGTTTTCGTTTGTAAAGCAACCCAGTAGTTTTTCATGGAAGTTGGAACACCCTTTCATTTCAGTTTAAAATTGCATCCTTTTAGTGTAACTGAATTCATAGATTAACCGGATAAGTTGTACTTGCTAACTGCTATGCATTTAGATTAATTAGGTTAGGGTCACCTAAAATGATGCAGAGTTAACTTTTAAGTATTAAAAAAAAAAAAAAAAAAAAAAAAAAAAAAAAAACCTGCAAGATTGGTGGTTGTTGTATTTAAAAAACTGTGAATATGATCTAAAAGGTCTCCAATTTGTATTGAAGGTTCAAAATCAGGAATTTTTCGTGGTTTTGATCCTAATAAACTTGAAATGACATTTTTATCCTTTTAATTTTCTTTCTTCTATTTTGTTTTTATTTTAGAGCTTTGTTAATTTTTTAAAAAAAGGGCCTACTGACCCAATGCGCGCTCTCTCTCTCTCTCTCACACACACACATACATGTTATCTATGTACATCTATTCCACTAGTAGGCTTCCCAATCCCCACCCCAAATTGCAAAAAAAAAATTAAAAAAAAAAATAACTTAATCTATCAAATTGCAAAATGACCTTCAATCTGAAAAGGGGTTTTATTCACCTTCTTCCCAAACCAGGTTCTTCCCCATAAAAGGGCTTGTAGTCTCCTCATTCTCCACATCTTCCCTTGTACTAACATTCCAACCTGATGAAGGTAAGATCACATGTTCTATTTCATATATTTTGATAAATGATGGTAATAGTTTCAAGGTTTCAAGGTTAGAACAATAGGAGGGATTTCAAGGCATGATTTTTGGGTTTCCAAGACTCGTTTTCAAGGGTTTCAAGGTCCAATTTCAGAGAAAGTTGTAAGCCTAGAATCCAGATGATGAACATACATATGATGAACACACATATCTTAATCGAACTTGGTTTTAATGATGGAACCAGATTTTGTTTTCCATGGAGATAATCGAATTGGGTTCCGAAGAAGATGATGATGAATTACTGAGATTTGTGCTGATGAATATATGAATAGCAATATATTTTTTTTGTAAAGAACATCAATGAACATACCGATGTTTGATATTTGATTTGAAATGATAAACTAAGAATGGAGATCGTGTGTCTGTTTGCCCCGATGATTTGTAGAATAAAGATTTATCATGTTTCAAAACTCTTATGAAATAATCTTTATGATTAATCGAGACTCTGATGATGTCGTAGTGTAAAGGGAAGTAAATGCTCTCTTCGATGAACATGATGAATATAGAGATGGGTGGTGGTTTTTAGGTTGTGTGCTTATGAGTGAGAGAGAGAGAGAGTGAGAGAGAGAGAAAAAAAAGGGGGGAGAGCACCAATGACATATGTGTGTGTGTGTGAGAGAGAGAGAAAAAAAAAAGAGATTATGTGGTGGGGTGGGATAGGAGTAAGGGTTTAAATTGTTTTTAATATTATTAAAATAAGAAAGAAATGTAAAAAGGAAAATAAAAGGGTATAATAGTCTTTTTAAGTGTTTCAGGGACCAAAACCACGAAAAATTCTTTAGTTAGTGGTCACCATCTATCCTCTGGTGGATGACTACATCGTAACATCATAGGTCAAGGTTATGGCATCTCATAATCATCTCTTATCTAAAGAAGGGAAGGATGAGTGTCCGCGAGTATGCTACAAGTTTTACGGAGAAGATGAAACTTGTTCCTTATTTGGTTCCAACTAAACTCTCCAAGGTCAACAAGTTTACTAATGGATTACCATCAGACTTTGGTCCAATGTTCAAACAAACAACCACCTTGAAAGCCTCCATCTGGGCAGCTAAGAATGTAGAGACCCATATAAGAGAAAAGGGCCTAGAAAAAGAAAAGGCAGGAGAAAAAAGGATGCTTAAGGGATCCTCAAGATCCGATAAGAAAGGAAGATTCTCGAAGTCTAACCTGGACGACCAAAAGTATGGGGGTAATGCTGGAACCAAGTGGTGTGAGAAGTGCAAGAAGAAGCACTTCGGAAGATGAGATGAAAAAGTGACTTGCTATAAGTGTGGGAGGACCCGTCACTATTCCAGAGATTATACATTCGACAACAAGAAGTGTTACGAATGTGGAGATGGTGGGCCTATTTCGAAGTACTTCCCAAAGAAAAACGATGTAACGCCCGGGTTTCAGGGCTAAGCATTTTTGTCAATGTAATAGTCTAGGTCAACTTTTGTAACTCTTTTTGAAGTAATAAAGATGAAATATTTGAGTATTATGTGAATTATATGTGTTTATTATTTAATTATAAATGTATAATTAATAAAGAATAAAAATGAGCGTCAAAATTTAAGAGTGAGATAATCCCGATATCTCTACATAAAGTTGTAGAATATGTCTCAAGGTTTCCGTGCATATAAGGAACGCCGAAATCCGAGTTATAACGAAGAAGTTATGACCCGTCGAAGTTTCACGACAGAACCGGTACGATACCGGGAAGCGTGAATAGTGAATTTACGATAGAGCAAGATTTAGCCTTAGCGATCTAAACGAAAGTCGTAGAATATGTTAAACTAAGAACATCGATAAAAAGAACGCCCAAATCTGACTTCGTATGAAGAAGTTATGAGATTTTAAACAGACCAATCCTGTCCCGGCTTGTTAAAAATATAACTTTAAAAATAAAGTCAAAATTAGCCGACGGAGTCTAAACGAAAGTTGTAGAGTACGTCTTCACCTACGCGTGGATATAAAGAACGTCAAAAACGGAGTTCGTATGAACGAGTTACAAATTATAATAGCATATTTACGTATTAAAATAAAGTATAAATCATGTATACGTACACATATATATACATATGTATATATCATTAGAAAGGTATCGACGATGCGGTCATTATAAGACTAATGTTGAGTTCTTTCGACATTAGTTTAGTACAAATATCATTAAATCCATTTATAAAAGTATTATAGAGGGGTGTTTAGTTGTTTATATAACTAAAAGGTCATTAAGTAATTATGGAGGGTAGTTTTTGAAAATTCAATTAGTATAAATAAGAGCCTTGGGCTCTCATATTTCTTGCACCATTCTCTTGATTCAAGAGTCCTTCTCTCCTTATCCCCCGAACATTTCGGTCCCTCGTGATTCGACTTCTCTTTCTGTAGCTTAGTATAGTAAGGTGAGCGCTGAAGCGCTGCACGAATCTTTCTTAGAAAGATTCAACGACGAAGTTCTGCCCCTGCAGAGCCCGACTCCTAGCTAAAACCCCCTTGTAAGTAAGTTATGCTTACCTTATTTTAATATAGCTTATATTTAAAATTAGTATTGTTATTATGAACTTATAATAAATATTTGAGCTATTATTATAACTTATATAAGTGTCGTTATAATATTTTTTTTTAACTACTCGCGGTACGGGGAATCTGGTTTAAAGGGCCGCATAGGGTTGTTGGATTTCAGAAGTGCTATATGCCAAAATGGTCCTGCCCTCCGGTGTTTTATGTCTGGCCCCTGTCTGTACATAGTGGTTGGAAAATATTGTTTAACGCTTATATAATAATAATAATAAGACTAATAGTTGGTCACGGTAAATGTTAGACTAAAATTTAGCGATAATAATGCTAGGTTTCGTCGAAGGAAAATAGAATCGTTAGAAGCAAGCGCTGCCCGATTTTGGAATCATCACCTTAACAAGTGAGTGCATAGTTACTTTCAACTTACACATAGATATGAAGTATTTTATATAAATTATGTGCTATGTGTGCATATTATCTGAATACTTGCTATCTATGCTAGATGAACGTTGTTATACATGTTTTCAATGATTTAAACTGTATATGTATTTTATATCTACGAAAATGTTGGGGTAAAACATGGGTAGATGCAATAGGTGATGTGTGATAAAATGATGAGAGGCCTCGATGTTGATGTTGTTGATTCTGTCATCTAGCGGAGTATGGATGACGACCACGGACTCTTCTAGACAGTCCAGTGGAACACTAGCAGGCTCGCAACCTGTAGGTGTTTGTGAACGATATGTTCACCGGTGTACTCCATCCCCCACATGGTTGCCTTTAGGACATTTATTGCTGAGGAATCCCCTTAGCAGTAGTGTCCGTCCCGATGATGATCCTTAGGCTAGGTCCCTTATGATAGGTGTTTAGGGACGTAAAGTGAGGATAACGGGAACGGGTAATCGGGTTATTGTTGATCGATGAAATTAATAAACTTATTTATTGTGGGTTGAAAACCCTATGTGCTCACCAGGCTCCCAAGCCTGACCCACTCAGTTTTATGTATTACAGGTAGTGGCGCATGAGCATAGGTGTGATGTTTTGGACGAGGGATTACGGATATAGGCCTGTAGATATGAAATAATGTAGTAAGGCTTATATTGTACTGTTTATGCTTTTGATCTGTACGAACATGACATCCCGAGTCTTTTAATGAAATACATTTCTATGGAAATGCTTTTGATAAATCTTTATCATATTTTTGTTTTGGGACAAATTCTGCAACACTTTCATTTAAAATGTAACTCTGATTTTTAAACAAAGCATAAACAAACCGGTCTTTTCTGGCCGTGATTTTGGGGATGTCACAGTTGGTATCAGAGCATTAGTTTAAGCGAACTAGGAATTTGTAGGATTTCTAGACTTAAACTTAGAATGCTAAGCGATGATTGTGAGGTGTGAGCACTAGCTTATTTTAGGAATTGTGCCTAAAATGCTTTTATGTGCTAAATGCTTTGTGCTTAATATGCTGTTAATTGTTCGGATCTATGGTCTGTTGCCGACCGGATCTGGAAACCTTATGTGTTTAGGATTCTAAACATACGACTACGATATTAGAACTAGCATGTAAACGTTTCTGAGTGATAAGGACGATTTAAAACGTCTATCCTAAATAAAGATCTAAATTCACCTTATTCGGTGTATAGATCAAGATGGCAAGGACCCGTAGCGGAAACGTGAACGCAAATGGAGGTAGGAACCAACCCCCAGTGGTTCAGCAAATACCTGTTGTTGAAGAAGTTGCACCTGAGCCAGTCACCATGGCTGGAGTTCAAGCCATGATTCAGGCTATGCTAGCTGAACAAAGGGAAGAAATGAGACGGATGCTCCACGAAAATAGGGACGAACCTACCATACATGTTGAACCGACGGAGCCAGTTCCCGAGCCATCTGAGGAAGGGAACTATAGCCGCCAAGTGAGTCAAGTAGGGACTCAAGGTGAGCAAAAGGATGGCCCAGAAGGGAGAAACAACAAGGATGGGCGGATGTACAAAAATTTCTTGGGTGCGAAACCACCAAGTCTCTCAGGAAGCCCAAAGCCTGTTGAGATTATGGACTGGATCTCCGAGATGGAGATGGTGTTTGAGAGCTGCGACTGCAGCGAGAAGCAGAAGACTGTCTTCGCTGTGAGACAATTGAAAACTGGAGTCTTGAGCTGGTGGAAGCTATTGGCAGATACAATGCCACGGGGAGAAGCTCTGAAAATGTCATGGGATGAGTTCTTGGAACAACTGAAGGCGCAGTACTATTCAGAGATAGACCTGATTGATCTGAACAATGAGTTCCAAAATTTGAAGAAGGGGAGAATGAGCATCGATGACTATGCTGCTGCATTTACGGAAAAGATGAAGTTGTTTCCATACCTAGTGCCAACCGAACTTTCCAAAATTGAGAAATTCGCAAACGGACTGCCGGATGACTTTGGCCCAACAGTCAAGATGGCAACCACTCTGAAATCAGCTATTCAAGCAGCTAAGAACGTGGAGACCCAACAAAACGAAAGAGGTCTGGAGAGGGCTGAGGTTGGTGAGAAACGGAAGTTCAATGGATCCTCGAAGTCCAACAAGAAGAGTAGATTCTCGAAGTCTGGTTCGAGGGGAGGAGGATCAGAAGCGAAGTGGTGTGACAAGTGCAAGAAGAAGCACTCTGGGAAGTGTGACGGAGGGTTCACTTGTTACAAGTGCGGAAAGCCTGGGCACTACGCCAATGAATGCACCCTCAACCAGAAAGCCTGTTATGGGTGCAATGAAGAAGGGCACATTTTGAAGGACTGCCCGAAGAAGAAGGAGACAGGAAGACCCAACATACCACCGAAGCCGAAGGCGAGAGCCTTCCAGATGACGCTCGAGGCTGCAAAGGAGGCAGCAGACGTCGCTTCAGGTACCTTTCTTGTAAATGGTTTGCCTGCAAATATACTATTTGATTCCGGAGCCAACTACTCCTTTGTGTCGCATAAATTTGGTGGGAAATTAGCATTGCCTGTAAAAAAACTAGATAATGCCCTGATTGTAGAAGTTGCCAGTGGCAAATTCGTACCTGTTAGTAATCATATTAGGAACATCGTCATTGACCTAAACGGAAACGAATTCCACGAAGAGCTATTACCCATAGAGTTAAACGGTTTCGACATCGTTTTGGGTATGGATTGGCTTAGCGCCAACGATGCTGAGATTCAATGCCGAAAGAAGATAGTAAAGGTAAACCTACCCGGAAAAGAATCATTTATGGTGTATGGGGACAAACGCAGAGTGAATTCTGGAATCATCTCCTTGATGAAAGCCAGGAAATGTTTGTCCAAAGGATGTGCATCATACTTGGCATTCGTAATCGATGCCATGAAGGAGAAGAAAGAGGTGCAGAATATACCGGTTGTGTGTGATTATCCGAAAGTCTTTCCCGAAGATCTTCCCGGATTACCACCTGATAGGCAAGTGGAGTTTCGTATAGACTTGTTACCAGGAACAACACCGATAGCAAAGGCACCTTACCGATTAGCACCGACGGAGATGAAGGAGCTCATGACGCAACTTCAGGAGCTGTTGGACAACGGTTTTATTCGACCTAGTTCATCACCCTGGGGAGCTCCGGTGTTATTCGTGAAGAAGAAGGACGGAAGTATGAGAATGTGTATAGACTACCAAGAGTTGAATAAGGCAACGGTGAAGAACAAGTATCCATTGCCGAGGATTGATGGCCTATTCGATCAGCTGCAAGGTTCGAGCTACTTCTCAAAGATCGATCTTAGGTCAGGATATCATCAGCTAAAGGTGAGAAAGCAGGATATTGAGAAGACTGCACTCAGAACGAGATATGGACACTACGAGTTCTTGGTTATATCATTCGGGCTAACCAATGCTCCCGCAGCATTCATGGATTTGATGAATAGGGTTTGTAAACCATTCCTCGATAACTCTGTGATAGTGTTCATCGACGACATTCTCATCTACTCGAAAAGCCAAGAGGAGCATGACAAGCATCTACGGGAAGTATTAGAAGTGTTGAAGAAGGAGAAGCTTTTTGCAAAGTTCTCCAAATGCGACTTTTGGATACGGGAAGTCCAATTCTTGGGTCATATTGTTAACCAGGAGGGAATAATGGTTGACCCCGCAAAGATCGAGGCTGTAATGAAGTGGGAACATCCAAAGAGTCCCACGGAGATTCGAAGCTTTCTAGGATTAGCCGGATATTATCGACGATTTATCCAAGGCTTTTCTTCGATAGCTGCTCCATTAACAGCTTTGACTCATAAAGGAGCTACGTATACGTGGAGTGAGAAACACGATGAGGCATTCGAGAAGCTAAAGAAGAAGTTATGTGAAGCACCGATACTTTCTCTACCCGATGGAGTCAAAGATTTCGCGGTTTATAGTGACGCTTCTGGAGTCGGGTTGGGTTGTGTTCTGACCCAAAGAGAAAAGGTGATAGCATACGCATCTCGACAATTGAAAGAGCACGAAAAGAACTACCCCACTCATGATCTGGAGTTGGCAGCGGTAGTTTTTGCCTTAAAGATATGGAGGCATTACCTCTACGGCACGAAGTGCAAGCTCTTCACTGATCATAAGAGTCTCCAGTATCTCTTTAATCAGAAGGAGTTGAACATGAGGCAACGACGCTGGCTAGAACTTCTCAAGGACTACGACTGTGAGATACTTTACCACCCAGGTAAAGCAAATATTGTTGCTGATGCTCTCAGTCGGAAAGTCAATCTGGAAAGGAAAAGGCCAAGAGCGTTAAGAATTGAAGTCGTCTCGACGATTGTGGAAAGTATCAGGAAAGCTCAAGAAGAAGCTTTAGAGAAAAATGACCGAAAGGAAGAACGTTTGGGAAGAACGTTAGTGTTTGGTACAAACAGTCGAGGACTGAAGGTATTCCAAGATCGAATTTTGGTACCTAAGACGGGAGGAATAAGAGATCTTCTGATGGAAGAAGCACACAATACCATGTACTCGATTCATCCCGGTAGCACTAAAATGTATAGGGACCTAAAACCCTACTACTGGTGGCCGACGATGAAGCTCGATGTTGCGAAGTATGTGGCCGAGTGCGTAACATGTGCGAGGGTTAAGGCACAACATCAGAAACCGTATGGGAGTTTGGAACCTTTACCTGTACCCATGGGTAAATGGGAAGACATCACCATGGATTTTGTGACTAAACTGCCCAGGACGAAGAACGGTCACGACATGATTTGGGTAGTCGTGGATCGTTTCACCAAGAGTGCACACTTCATAGCAGCCAACGAGAAGTGGTCTATGGATAAGCTCGCAAATGCTTACGTGAAGGAAATTGTAAGACTTCACGGTGTCCCTCTTACGATTGTATCAGATCGTGATAGTCGTTTCACGTCAAGGTTTTGGAGGAGTCTACAAGAGGAGTTAGGTACAAAGTTGTGTTTGAGTACTGCTTATCATCCGCAAACTGATGGTCAGAGCGAAAGAACGATTCAGACGCTGGAAGATATGCTGAGAGCATGTACCCTCGAATTCCAAGGGAATTGGGACGAGCACTTACCTCTGGTAGAATTTTCCTACAACAATAGTTTTCACTCGAGCATCAAGATGGCTCCTTATCAAGCCTTGTATGGGCAAAAGTGTCGTACGCCGTCTTGTTGGCTTGAAGCCGGAGAGAAGCAGTTTATGGGCCCCGAGATAGTCCATGAGACTACTGAGAAGTTGAAGGTGATTAGGGAAAGGATGTTAGCAGCTCAGGATCGTCAGAAGAGCTATGCTGACAAGAAAAGACGACCGATAACTTTCAAAGTTGGGGATTCCGTTTTGCTTAAAGTCTCACCGTGGAAGGGACTTATACGATTTGGGAAACGAGGAAAGTTGAGTCCAAGGTTTATTGGACCGTTCAAAGTTCTTCAGAAGATAGGGAACCAAGCTTACAAGCTGGAATTGCCCGAAGAACTCAATGGTATTCATAACACCTTCCATGTGTGTTATTTGAGGAAATTCACGGCAGATGTTCCCGACATAATTCCAATCTCAGAGTTAAGGATGGATGAAAATAAAAGGTTGATCGAAGAGCCTGAGGCAATTGTTGACCGTAAGACTAAGAAGTTACGACGCAAGATGGTCGACTTGGTGCTAGTCCGATGGAAACATTCGAATGGGCCGAATCTCACTTGGGAAACAGAGGATGACATGATGAGTCGTTATCCACATCTGTTTGCTGATGCATGATTCCGGGACGGAATCATCCTAAGGGGGGGAGAATTGTAACGCCCGGGTTTCAGGGCTAAGCATTTTTGTCAATGTAATAGTCTAGGTCAACTCTTGTAACTCTTTTTGAAGTAATAAAGATGAAATATTTGAGTATTATGTGAATTATATGTGTTTATTATTTAATTATAAATGTATAATTAATAAAGAATAAAAATGAGCGTCAAAATTAAAGTGTGAGATAATCCCGATATCTCTACATAAAGTTGTAGAAAATGTCTCAAGGTTTCCGTGCATATAAGGAACGCCGAAATCCGAGTTATAACGAAGAAGTTATGACCCGTCGAAGTTTCACGACAGAACCGGTACGATACCGGGAAGCGTGAATAGTGAATTTACGATAGAGCAAGATTTAGCCTTAGCGATCTAAACGAAAGTCGTAGAATATGTTAAACTAAGAACATCGATAAAAAGAACGCCCAAATCTGACTTCGTATGAAGAAGTTATGAGATTTTAAACAGACCAATCCTGTCCCGGCTTGTTAAAAATATAACTTTAAAAATAAAGTCAAAATTAGCCGACGGAGTCTAAACGAAAGTTGTAGAGTACGTCTTCACCTACGCGTGGATATAAAGAACGTCAAAAACGGAGTTCGTATGAACGAGTTACAAATTATAATAGCATATTTACGTATTAAAATAAAGTATAAATCATGTATACGTACACATATATATACATATGTATATATCATTAGAAAGGTATCGACGATGCGGTCATTATAAGACTAATGTTGAGTTCTTTCGACATTAGTTTAGTACAAATATCATTAAATCCATTTATAAAAGTATTATAGAGGGGTGTTTAGTTGTTTATATAACTAAAAGGTCATTAAGTAATTATGGAGGGTAGTTTTTGAAAATTCAATTAGTATAAATAAGAGCCTTGGGCTCTCATATTTCTTGCACCATTCTCTTGATTCAAGAGTCCTTCTCTCCTTATCCCCCGAACATTTCGGTCCCTCGTGATTCGACTTCTCTTTCTGTAGCTTAGTATAGTAAGGTGAGCGCTGAAGCGCTGCACGAATCTTTCTTAGAAAGATTCAACGACGAAGTTCTGCCCCTGCAGAGCCCGACTCCTAGCTAAAACCCCCTTGTAAGTAAGTTATGCTTACCTTATTTTAATATAGCTTATATTTAAAATTAGTATTGTTATTATGAACTTATAATAAATATTTGAGCTATTATTATAACTTATATAAGTGTCGTTATAATATTTTTTTTTAACTACTCGCGGTACGGGGAATCTGGTTTAAAGGGCTGCATAGGGTTGTTGGATTTCAGAAGTGCTATATGCCAAAATGGTCCTGCCCTCCGGTGTTTTATGTCTGGCCCCTGTCTGTACATAGTGGTTGGAAAATATTGTTTAACGCTTATATAATAATAATAATAAGACTAATAGTTGGTCACGGTAAATGTTAGACTAAAATTTAGCGATAATAATGCTAGGTTTCGTCGAAGGAAAATAGAATCGTTAGAAGCAAGCGCTGCCCGATTTTGGAATCATCACCTTAACAAGTGAGTGCATAGTTACTTTCAACTTACACATAGATATGAAGTATTTTATATAAATTATGTGCTATGTGTGCATATTATCTGAATACTTGCTATCTATGCTAGATGAACGTTGTTATACATGTTTTCAATGATTTAAACTGTATATGTATTTTATATCTACGAAAATGTTGGGGTAAAACATGGGTAGATGCAATAGGTGATGTGTGATAAAATGATGAGAGGCCTCGATGTTGATGTTGTTGATTCTGTCATCTAGCGGAGTATGGATGACGACCACGGACTCTTCTAGACAGTCCAGTGGAACACTAGCAGGCTCGCAACCTGTAGGTGTTTGTGAACGATATGTTCACCGGTGTACTCCATCCCCCACATGGTTGCCTTTAGGACATTTATTGCTGAGGAATCCCCTTAGCAGTAGTGTCCGTCCCGATGATGATCCTTAGGCTAGGTCCCTTATGATAGGTGTTTAGGGACGTAAAGTGAGGATAACGGGAACGGGTAATCGGGTTATTGTTGATCGATGAAATTAATAAACTTATTTATTGTGGGTTGAAAACCCTATGTGCTCACCAGGCTCCCAAGCCTGACCCACTCAGTTTTATGTATTACAGGTAGTGGCGCATGAGCATAGGTGTGATGTTTTGGACGAGGGATTACGGATATAGGCCTGTAGATATGAAATAATGTAGTAAGGCTTATATTGTACTGTTTATGCTTTTGATCTGTACGAACATGACATCCCGAGTCTTTTAATGAAATACATTTCTATGGAAATGCTTTTGATAAATCTTTATCATATTTTTGTTTTGGGACAAATTCTGCAACACTTTCATTTAAAATGTAACTATGATTTTTAAACAAAGCATAAACAAACCGGTTTTTTCTGGCCGTGATTTTGGGGATGTCACAGTTGGTATCAGAGCATTAGTTTAAGCGAACTAGGAATTTGTAGGATTTCTAGACTTAAACTTAGAATGCTAAGCGATGATTGTGAGGTGTGAGCACTAGCTTATTTTAGGAATTGTGCCTAAAATGCTTTTATGTGCTAAATGCTTTGTGCTTAATATGCTGTTAATTGTTCGGATCTATGGTCTGTTGCCGACCGGATCTGGAAACCTTATGTGTTTAGGATTCTAAACATACGACTACGATATTAGAACTAGCATGTAAACGTTTCTGAGTGATAAGGACGATTTAAAACGTCTATCCTAAATAAAGATCTAAATTCACCTTATTCGGTGTATAGATCAAGATGGCAAGGACCCGTAGCGGAAACGTGAACGCAAATGGAGGTAGGAACCAACCCCCAGTGGTTCAGCAAATACCTGTTGTTGAAGAAGTTGCACCTGAGCCAGTCACCATGGCTGGAGTTCAAGCCATGATTCAGGCTATGCTAGCTGAACAAAGGGAAGAAATGAGACGGATGCTCCACGAAAATAGGGACGAACCTACCATACATGTTGAACCGACGGAGCCAGTTCCCGAGCCATCTGAGGAAGGGAACTATAGCCGCCAAGTGAGTCAAGTAGGGACTCAAGGTGAGCAAAAGGATGGCCCAGAAGGGAGAAACAACAAGGATGGGCGGATGTACAAAAATTTCTTGGGTGCGAAACCACCAAGTCTCTCAGGAAGCCCAAAGCCTGTTGAGATTATGGACTGGATCTCCGAGATGGAGATGGTGTTTGAGAGCTGCGACTGCAGCGAGAAGCAGAAGACTGTCTTCGCTGTGAGACAATTGAAAACTGGAGTCTTGAGCTGGTGGAAGCTATTGGCAGATACAATGCCACGGGGAGAAGCTCTGAAAATGTCATGGGATGAGTTCTTGGAACAACTGAAGGCGCAGTACTATTCAGAGATAGACCTGATTGATCTGAACAATGAGTTCCAAAATTTGAAGAAGGGGAGAATGAGCATCGATGACTATGCTGCTGCATTTACGGAAAAGATGAAGTTGTTTCCATACCTAGTGCCAACCGAACTTTCCAAAATTGAGAAATTCGCAAACGGACTGCCGGATGACTTTGGCCCAACAGTCAAGATGGCAACCACTCTGAAATCAGCTATTCAAGCAGCTAAGAACGTGGAGACCCAACAAAACGAAAGAGGTCTGGAGAGGGCTGAGGTTGGTGAGAAACGGAAGTTCAATGGATCCTCGAAGTCCAACAAGAAGAGTAGATTCTCGAAGTCTGGTTCGAGGAGAGGAGGATCAGAAGCGAAGTGGTGTGACAAGTGCAAGAAGAAGCACTCTGGGAAGTGTGACGGAGGGTTCACTTGTTACAAGTGCGGAAAGCCTGGGCACTACGCCAATGAATGCACCCTCAACCAGAAAGCCTGTTATGGGTGCAATGAAGAAGGGCACATTTTGAAGGACTGCCCGAAGAAGAAGGAGACAGGAAGACCCAACATACCACCGAAGCCGAAGGCGAGAGCCTTCCAGATGACGCTCGAGGCTGCAAAGGAGGCAGCAGACGTCGCTTCAGGTACCTTTCTTGTAAATGGTTTGCCTGCAAATATACTATTTGATTCCGGAGCCAACTACTCCTTTGTGTCGCATAAATTTGGTGGGAAATTAGCATTGCCTGTAAAAAAACTAGATAATGCCCTGATTGTAGAAGTTGCCAGTGGCAAATTCGTACCTGTTAGTAATCATATTAGGAACATCGTCATTGACCTAAACGGAAACGAATTCCACGAAGAGCTATTACCCATAGAGTTAAACGGTTTCGACATCGTTTTGGGTATGGATTGGCTTAGCGCCAACGATGCTGAGATTCAATGCCGAAAGAAGATAGTAAAGGTAAACCTACCCGGAAAAGAATCATTTATGGTGTATGGGGACAAACGCAGAGTGAATTCTGGAATCATCTCCTTGATGAAAGCCAGGAAATGTTTGTCCAAAGGATGTGCATCATACTTGGCATTCGTAATCGATGCCATGAAGGAGAAGAAAGAGGTGCAGAATATACCGGTTGTGTGTGATTATCCGAAAGTCTTTCCCGAAGATCTTCCCGGATTACCACCTGATAGGCAAGTGGAGTTTCGTATAGACTTGTTACCAGGAACAACACCGATAGCAAAGGCACCTTACCGATTAGCACCGACGGAGATGAAGGAGCTCATGACGCAACTTCAGGAGCTGTTGGACAACGGTTTTATTCGACCTAGTTCATCACCCTGGGGAGCTCCGGTGTTATTCGTGAAGAAGAAGGACGGAAGTATGAGAATGTGTATAGACTACCAAGAGTTGAATAAGGCAACGGTGAAGAACAAGTATCCATTGCCGAGGATTGATGGCCTATTCGATCAGCTGCAAGGTTCGAGCTACTTCTCAAAGATCGATCTTAGGTCAGGATATCATCAGCTAAAGGTGAGAAAGCAGGATATTGAGAAGACTGCACTCAGAACGAGATATGGACACTACGAGTTCTTGGTTATATCATTCGGGCTAACCAATGCTCCCGCAGCATTCATGGATTTGATGAATAGGGTTTGTAAACCATTCCTCGATAACTCTGTGATAGTGTTCATCGACGACATTCTCATCTACTCGAAAAGCCAAGAGGAGCATGACAAGCATCTACGGGAAGTATTAGAAGTGTTGAAGAAGGAGAAGCTTTTTGCAAAGTTCTCCAAATGCGACTTTTGGATACGGGAAGTCCAATTCTTGGGTCATATTGTTAACCAGGAGGGAATAATGGTTGACCCCGCAAAGATCGAGGCTGTAATGAAGTGGGAACATCCAAAGAGTCCCACGGAGATTCGAAGCTTTCTAGGATTAGCCGGATATTATCGACGATTTATCCAAGGCTTTTCTTCGATAGCTGCTCCATTAACAGCTTTGACTCATAAAGGAGCTACGTATACGTGGAGTGAGAAACACGATGAGGCATTCGAGAAGCTAAAGAAGAAGTTATGTGAAGCACCGATACTTTCTCTACCCGATGGAGTCAAAGATTTCGCGGTTTATAGTGACGCTTCTGGAGTCGGGTTGGGTTGTGTTCTGACCCAAAGAGAAAAGGTGATAGCATACGCATCTCGACAATTGAAAGAGCACGAAAAGAACTACCCCACTCATGATCTGGAGTTGGCAGCGGTAGTTTTTGCCTTAAAGATATGGAGGCATTACCTCTACGGCACGAAGTGCAAGCTCTTCACTGATCATAAGAGTCTCCAGTATCTCTTTAATCAGAAGGAGTTGAACATGAGGCAACGACGCTGGCTAGAACTTCTCAAGGACTACGACTGTGAGATACTTTACCACCCAGGTAAAGCAAATATTGTTGCTGATGCTCTCAGTCGGAAAGTCAATCTGGAAAGGAAAAGGCCAAGAGCGTTAAGAATTGAAGTCGTCTCGACGATTGTGGAAAGTATCAGGAAAGCTCAAGAAGAAGCTTTAGAGAAAAATGACCGAAAGGAAGAACGTTTGGGAAGAACGTTAGTGTTTGGTACAAACAGTCGAGGACTGAAGGTATTCCAAGATCGAATTTTGGTACCTAAGACGGGAGGAATAAGAGATCTTCTGATGGAAGAAGCACACAATACCATGTACTCGATTCATCCCGGTAGCACTAAAATGTATAGGGACCTAAAACCCTACTACTGGTGGCCGACGATGAAGCTCGATGTTGCGAAGTATGTGGCCGAGTGCGTAACATGTGCGAGGGTTAAGGCACAACATCAGAAACCGTATGGGAGTTTGGAACCTTTACCTGTACCCATGGGTAAATGGGAAGACATCACCATGGATTTTGTGACTAAACTGCCCAGGACGAAGAACGGTCACGACATGATTTGGGTAGTCGTGGATCGTTTCACCAAGAGTGCACACTTCATAGCAGCCAACGAGAAGTGGTCTATGGATAAGCTCGCAAATGCTTACGTGAAGGAAATTGTAAGACTTCACGGTGTCCCTCTTACGATTGTATCAGATCGTGATAGTCGTTTCACGTCAAGGTTTTGGAGGAGTCTACAAGAGGAGTTAGGTACAAAGTTGTGTTTGAGTACTGCTTATCATCCGCAAACTGATGGTCAGAGCGAAAGAACGATTCAGACGCTGGAAGATATGCTGAGAGCATGTACCCTCGAATTCCAAGGGAATTGGGACGAGCACTTACCTCTGGTAGAATTTTCCTACAACAATAGTTTTCACTCGAGCATCAAGATGGCTCCTTATCAAGCCTTGTATGGGCAAAAGTGTCGTACGCCGTCTTGTTGGCTTGAAGCCGGAGAGAAGCAGTTTATGGGCCCCGAGATAGTCCATGAGACTACTGAGAAGTTGAAGGTGATTAGGGAAAGGATGTTAGCAGCTCAGGATCGTCAGAAGAGCTATGCTGACAAGAAAAGACGACCGATAACTTTCAAAGTTGGGGATTCCGTTTTGCTTAAAGTCTCACCGTGGAAGGGACTTATACGATTTGGGAAACGAGGAAAGTTGAGTCCAAGGTTTATTGGACCGTTCAAAGTTCTTCAGAAGATAGGGAACCAAGCTTACAAGCTGGAATTGCCCGAAGAACTCAATGGTATTCATAACACCTTCCATGTGTGTTATTTGAGGAAATTCACGGCAGATGTTCCCGACATAATTCCAATCTCAGAGTTAAGGATGGATGAAAATAAAAGGTTGATCGAAGAGCCTGAGGCAATTGTTGACCGTAAGACTAAGAAGTTACGACGCAAGATGGTCGACTTGGTGCTAGTCCGATGGAAACATTCGAATGGGCCGAATCTCACTTGGGAAACAGAGGATGACATGATGAGTCGTTATCCACATCTGTTTGCTGATGCATGATTCCGGGACGGAATCATCCTAAGGGGGGGAGAATTGTAACGCCCGGGTTTCAGGGCTAAGCATTTTTGTCAATGTAATAGTCTAGGTCAACTCTTGTAACTCTTTTTGAAGTAATAAAGATGAAATATTTGAGTATTATGTGAATTATATGTGTTTATTATTTAATTATAAATGTATAATTAATAAAGAATAAAAATGAGCGTCAAAGTTAAAGTGTGAGATAATCCCGATATCTCTACATAAAGTTGTAGAAAATGTCTCAAGGTTTCCGTGCATATAAGGAACGCCGAAATCCGAGTTATAACGAAGAAGTTATGACCCGTCGAAGTTTCACGACAGAACCGGTACGATACCGGGAAGCGTGAATAGTGAATTTACGATAGAGCAAGATTTAGCCTTAGCGATCTAAACGAAAGTCGTAGAATATGTTAAACTAAGAACATCGATAAAAAGAACGCCCAAATCTGACTTCGTATGAAGAAGTTATGAGATTTTAAACAGACCAATCCTGTCCCGGCTTGTTAAAAATATAACTTTAAAAATAAAGTCAAAATTAGCCGACGGAGTCTAAACGAAAGTTGTAGAGTACGTCTTCACCTACGCGTGGATATAAAGAACGTCAAAAACGGAGTTCGTATGAACGAGTTACAAATTATAATAGCATATTTACGTATTAAAATAAAGTATAAATCATGTATACGTACACATATATATACATATGTATATATCATTAGAAAGGTATCGACGATGCGGTCATTATAAGACTAATGTTGAGTTCTTTCGACATTAGTTTAGTACAAATATCATTAAATCCATTTATAAAAGTATTATAGAGGGGTGTTTAGTTGTTTATATAACTAAAAGGTCATTAAGTAATTATGGAGGGTAGTTTTTGAAAATTCAATTAGTATAAATAAGAGCCTTGGGCTCTCATATTTCTTGCACCATTCTCTTGATTCAAGAGTCCTTCTCTCCTTATCCCCCGAACATTTCGGTCCCTCGTGATTCGACTTCTCTTTCTGTAGCTTAGTATAGTAAGGTGAGCGCTGAAGCGCTGCACGAATCTTTCTTAGAAAGATTCAACGACGAAGTTCTGCCCCTGCAGAGCCCGACTCCTAGCTAAAACCCCCTTGTAAGTAAGTTATGCTTACCTTATTTTAATATAGCTTATATTTAAAATTAGTATTGTTATTATGAACTTATAATAAATATTTGAGCTATTATTATAACTTATATAAGTGTCGTTATAATATTTTTTTTTAACTACTCGCGGTACGGGGAATCTGGTTTAAAGGGCTGCATAGGGTTGTTGGATTTCAGAAGTGCTATATGCCAAAATGGTCCTGCCCTCCGGTGTTTTATGTCTGGCCCCTGTCTGTACATAGTGGTTGGAAAATATTGTTTAACGCTTATATAATAATAATAATAAGACTAATAGTTGGTCACGGTAAATGTTAGACTAAAATTTAGCGATAATAATGCTAGGTTTCGTCGAAGGAAAATAGAATCGTTAGAAGCAAGCGCTGCCCGATTTTGGAATCATCACCTTAACAAGTGAGTGCATAGTTACTTTCAACTTACACATAGATATGAAGTATTTTATATAAATTATGTGCTATGTGTGCATATTATCTGAATACTTGCTATCTATGCTAGATGAACGTTGTTATACATGTTTTCAATGATTTAAACTGTATATGTATTTTATATCTACGAAAATGTTGGGGTAAAACATGGGTAGATGCAATAGGTGATGTGTGATAAAATGATGAGAGGCCTCGATGTTGATGTTGTTGATTCTGTCATCTAGCGGAGTATGGATGACGACCACGGACTCTTCTAGACAGTCCAGTGGAACACTAGCAGGCTCGCAACCTGTAGGTGTTTGTGAACGATATGTTCACCGGTGTACTCCATCCCCCACATGGTTGCCTTTAGGACATTTATTGCTGAGGAATCCCCTTAGCAGTAGTGTCCGTCCCGATGATGATCCTTAGGCTAGGTCCCTTATGATAGGTGTTTAGGGACGTAAAGTGAGGATAACGGGAACGGGTAATCGGGTTATTGTTGATCGATGAAATTAATAAACTTATTTATTGTGGGTTGAAAACCCTATGTGCTCACCAGGCTCCCAAGCCTGACCCACTCAGTTTTATGTATTACAGGTAGTGGCGCATGAGCATAGGTGTGATGTTTTGGACGAGGGATTACGGATATAGGCCTGTAGATATGAAATAATGTAGTAAGGCTTATATTGTACTGTTTATGCTTTTGATCTGTACGAACATGACATCCCGAGTCTTTTAATGAAATACATTTCTATGGAAATGCTTTTGATAAATCTTTATCATATTTTTGTTTTGGGACAAATTCCGCAACACTTTCATTTAAAATGTAACTCTGATTTTTAAACAAAGCATAAACAAACCGGTCTTTTCTGGCCGTGATTTTGGGGATGTCACAAACGAAGCTGCAAGGCAAAATGTGTCACCGAAGCGAAAGGTAAGAGCATTCCAAATGATCTTTGATGAAGAAGGTAACGATGCAAGGGATGATCTATATATTTTAAGATCGTGATATAAAGTATCCATATAGATAGTATCATAAGGGTTAGTATAATATAAGAGGCATAGTGTAGGGTAAACTTAAGTATCTATGTAATCGTTTCAAGAAGTAATATAAACCTTAGTTATGTTATCCGATGTGTTAAATGACTATGTGAAATTCTTGTATGGTGACTTGGAGAACTGAGAGGCAATACTTGCAACTGGTATGAGTAGGTGTGAAAGGTAGTAGAGGCATATACTACCGGAAGCACATGACTCATACTTGAATCGGGAAAAGTCACGAGGTTACCAAGGAGCTAGTAATTGATTACGTTTTGTTCATGTCTGTCGTTACCATTGTTTTGGTAATAACTAAGAAGATGATTGATATTCCGACCCTAGTGGTCATATCAAATCGAGTCCGACTAAGATAAGCGTGTTACATGGTTCAGAGAACCAAGATCGATATAGCATCCAACTTAAGCCAGAAGATTGAAGTAAAAGATAATCGAAGCGATCAATAGAAGTATCGTAATCGTTGTTAAAGTAAGAAGCTTGTAGCTAGAAGTGCTACATGCTAGAATGTGATTATATCACATTAGAACACGAAGGAAAGTATATTACATTGTGGAATTTAACTATAAAAAACATGAGTCTAAGCATTGCATCATACGATGAAAGGCCATTAGGACTTGACCCATCGGTCGTTTATGATAATTGAAGTAAAGAACTTATCTTAAGTTAAGTCTGTTTAAGAAGCAGCATATGCAAGATTTAGCACCGTCAGCAGTCAAGAAATCCAATAGTTAGGTACTCATTTGAAATGACATAAGAGTTACGGTTATTGCCTAAGATGAAAAGAAAACGTATGGAGTCATTATACAAGCCATATTTCATTGATAATTTCGGGTCGTAATCATCCTAATGGGGAGATAATTGTAACGCCCGTAGATTTGGGCTAGTCAATTTAGAGATAATAAGCGTTAAAATGACTTTTTGATAGAACATTATTTAGCATAAATAATCTAAACCAAAGTTATACTATATGTCACAAGGATTCTATACATATAAAGAACGCTGAAATTCGACTTAAAACGAAGTAGTTATGACCCGTCGAATTTTTGCGACAAAACTAGCACGGCTCCGCGCAACGTATAAAGTGAATTTTTGGTAAACTACTTTTTAGCCTTAGAGATCTAAATGAGATTTTCTAAGATACAGTCCGGAAATCGAATTGTAGATCGATCGATTTTTAGCCGACACAGCCTAAACGAGAATTGAAGATCTCGTTAATAAGCGCTCAAAGATATAAAGACAGCTGAAAATGGACGTCGGATGGCAAACTTATGAAATTTTAACGGACTTTAACTGTTTAAATCTGTTAAAATACAAATTTAAAAATAAATTCAAAATTAGCCGACGAAGTCTAAATAAAAGTTGTAGATCACGTCGCTACCTACGCGTGTATATAAAGAACGTCAAAAACGGAGCTCGTATGCGAAAATTACGAATTTTAAAAGATAATTAGTTTTTGGAGTAATCTGTGAGTGACACATGGCGCGATCTGAGCCACGGCTTCTTCCCCACGCCTTACCACCGATGGTGACACTTGGCACCCCAACACGACGTGTTAGGCTTAGCAACACGTTGTGTTGCTTGGTTTCCAGCCTATAAATAGAGGCCCAAATCACCTCATTTCCTCACACATTCTCTCAACTTCTCTCCCTAACTTCCCCAAAGCCTCAAGGCTTTTCCCTAGTCCTTCTTAGGAGTTAGTAGCGAGTCCAGGAGCACCAGAAGGCTCTAAGAAGAATAGCTTTCAGCTCAGAAGTTCTGTCCGCACAGAGCCCGGTTCCTCGCTAAACCCCTTTGTAAATAAGTTATGCTTACCCTACTTTAATTATAACTTATATTTAAGTTCATTATCATTATTATGGACCTATAAACAAGATTTATAAGAGATTCAAAGTCGTTATACTGATTGAACTACTTGTGGGAAAGGTGTCTAGAATAGTCACATTGGGCTTGGTTTTTGGATTTCTGAAAAGCTATATGTCGAAATGGTCCTGCCTCCCAACTGTCCTGCCTGGCTGATCCTTACTTGATAGATCATGACGTAGACCTTGATTTAATGATAAATTTAGACTAATAATTAGTTGCAATAAATAGTAGACTAAAATCTAGTAATAATGATACTAGTTTTCCTTGAAGGAATAGAAAATTGTTAGAAGTGAAGCGCTGCCCGAATTTCGAGTCATCACTTTAACAAGTAAGTGCATAGTTGCTTTCATCTTACAAATAGATATGAAGTATTTAATACTAATACATGCTATATGTGCTTATTATCTGTGTTCCTGATATGTATGCTAGATGAACGATTTATACATGTTTTACATGATTTAAACTGTATATGCATTTTTATCAGTGTTGTAAAACTCGCCGAGTTGGCCGAGTACTCCTCCGAGTACTCGCTACTCGGCCCCTTACCGAGGCGAGTTACAGAATCCCAAGTACTCCCTGATCGGCCTCTTACTGAACTGAACAGTGTTGTAAAAATTGGTCAACTCGGTGATTAATATATATAATATACTAAATGATTTATTATTTAACACACACATGTGATTATTACTACATATATATGTTAAACTTTCAGTAATTATTCACGAAGTGAGATCATTATGTGCTTTACAGTTTTTGTGTATTCACATGTATCTGATTTTGTTATATATTTCAATCAACTTATGATTTTGACATATATAATTTCCTTAAAAATATTTCTACATGAATTACCGAATCCGAGTACTCCCCGAGTACTCCTGAGTACTCGCTACTCGGTAGTCGGCCGAGCAGGTACCGAGTAACGAGTTCTACAACCTTGATTTTTATACCTATAAATATATTGGATAAAGATCGGTAGATGAGTGATGAGAGATAGGTGATGATAGAAAAGTGATGATAACTAGGTGATGATAGATATTTGGTGATGAATAGGTGATGTGAGATAAGAGATGATTATGAGATGCCATAACATTAACCTACGATGTTACAATGTAGTCATCCACCATAGGATAGATGGCGACCACTAACTAATCTTAACAAGTCATGTGGAAACACCGGCAAGCTCATAACTTATAGGTGATGAATTACGAGTTCAGGCGATGTAGCAGCTACGTATTCATGCGATGATACTTTAACCCTTATTGGACACATATTGGGGGAATAATCCCCGAATCAGTATTGCCTATGCGATATAGGTGATTATCCTTAAAAAAATCCTTAGGAACAAACATATAAGGAAATGTGATGTAAGGCGATGAGAGGTAAACACAATATTGGATATGACCCTTAGGGAAGAATAAATAAAGATAATGGGGATGGGTAATCAGGTTAAAGGAGATGTAAATCATTAGTGTAAATGAATGTAAGGTCTGTTTATGCTTATATTTATGTATTGATGATGACATCCCAATGTTTTAATATAAACAAAAATACATTTTTTCGGAAATGCTTTGATAATATCTTTATCATGTTTTATGGGAAGAAATTCCGCAATATTATTCTTTAAAATGGATACTCTGATTTTTGAATAAGCATAAATAAATTTTTTAAAATGACCGTGAATTTGGGGATGTCACGAACTGTAACATCTGGTTTTGAGACACTTTCATTGTTGACCCTTATATTGAGATTTATTGCATTTTGGTCCTTAATTGAGAAAAGAGTGCAAAACATGCCTTAGTGGCATTTTCATAAATTTGGGCCATGAGGAGTATGCGGTGCATACGTAGCCAGATTCTAAACCCTAGTTTTTAGGGTTTTGCCCATATTTAAACCTCATTAAGCCCCATTTCCTTCCCCATTCCAGCCTCCATCATCATAAACATCTTCTCTTGTAAACCCTAGCCCCTTAAAGGAATTGGAAGTTTGAGTGTGAGTTTTTGTGTATTTCAAAGGAAGAAGAAGGTGGTAGTGAGGCTTGGAAGCTAGAAGCAATCTTGGATCTGGAAGTTTTGCATCATTCCCCATCATCAGAAGGTATAAAGTTAATACTATGGGTGAGCATGGGGCGGTTCGGTGCGGTTTTTGACCAAAACCGAACCGAAAACCGCAACTTCGGTTTTTTGAAGTTTAGAAACTGCACCGTTCGGTTTTTATGCGGTTCGGTTTTTGCGTTTTTTTCCGATTTTTTGCAGTTCGGTTTCTTCTTTGCGGTTTTTTGAGAAACTTTATATAGAGATAAGGAGCGCCAAATTTTTTATCCCCAGCAATGTGCGACTCCTCAAAGATGTGGCTAAGCCATAGACTTGACTCTCTTATATGAAATGTGAGAATGATGAAGGTTTTATCTCAAATACGATGAGGGATACTCTTATAAGGCTGACAAAATTATATTTTGGAGATGAACCGATACCACCACCTCTTGGTTTGAAAGCAAATAACATAACCACTCATCCAACATGCTTATAATGCTTCAACAAAATACGAATTAAATATAATATTTGTTTCACAGGTACATATGTAAATATTAATTAATGTATTCATAAAAATGGTATTATGATCACTAGTACTCTTAATATTAAAGTGTTAAAAAATATAATAAACATTAAGATGTTGCTATGCGGTAGTGATTTGTAGATCTGCCTGTTTGTGTGTTGGTTGTTTATATGTTTATATGTTATGTATATGTCGACATATTTTGCGATTATGATTGAGGCTTTACAACTTTGTGCATGATCCAACAGATCAGGGGCATTCCAACCCGATGGTTGATTGGGCCCGAGGGTATTCCATCTCGAGGATGACTGGAACCATTGTATATTGGCATGCCAACCTGGGGTATTCCGTCCTGAGAATGATTGGACCCGATGGTTAATTGAGCCTGAGGGTATTCTATCTTGTGGATGACTGGACCCACTGTATATTGGCATTCCAACCTGATGATTAAATGGGTCTGGGGTTTTCCAACCCGATGGTTGATTAGACCTGACATGTTTTGGTATTTCAATCTGAGGCTGATTGGACCAAACATGATTATGATACGAGGGTATTCCATCCTGAGGATGACTGGGCCCGTCGTAGACATGCCTGATATTTCAGCCTGAGGCCGATTAGGCCAGGCATGAGTGTTTGTGTATATGATTTGTTTGTGTGGTGGCACTTTGGGGGAACTCACTAAGCTCGTGCTTACAATTTCAGTTTATTGTTCGGGTGCATCAGATGATCATGGCAAGGCGAAGGCGTGACCGTATACATCCTTGGTTTTACGACTGATTAGATCTTAGGAGACTCTGATTTTAAATAATGTTTTGGAAATAATGGTTTTGTAAACACTTCTTTTAGTAAATGGGTTGTTTTCAAATTTTAAATTTGTTAAAAATTTTGGGATGTTACATTGTGACAATTGTCAGTTATGCCTGTATTTTCTTGATGATTCTATGATTCTTGTTATGATATTATATGGTAGTAGTAGGGGTGAAATAGACCCGTTATCTTGTTGAAATATACTGAAGAGGATTACAAGCACCCAAATATGCTTGACAGTATCCGATTGAAATAGACTGAAGGGGTAGGCAAGCACCCATATATGTTTGATAGTATCCGGTTGAAATGACCGAAGGGATAGGAAAGCACCCAGATATGCTTGATAGTATGTTGTTTAGTATGTGGTATTTTGGGGGAACTCACTAAGCTTTGTTCTTATAGTTTTTAGTTTATGTTTCAGGTACTTCCAGTTCGAAAGGGAAGGGCCTGGCCTGCTCGCACCGCATCACCCTATGATTTCCGCACTTAGTGATTTTGGGAATTTTTACTCTGATAACATGTTACTATGTGTTACTATGATACTCTTTTGGCTATTTTAATATTAGTGTCATGTGACTTGAATGAAATTAGAAACAAAATTTTATCTATGTTTTTGGGATGTTACATTTTTTCTTATAACCGTACAACTCACAACTGGTGATAGCTTTCTTGAAAGTTACTTTATGTACTATTATTTTTTACAATTGTAAAATAGAAACTTGTCTTTCCATTTTTTTTTGTTGCTAAAACATGTCCATATTACTTCTTATGACACATCATGTACAAGTTGGGACTACTTAGGGGCTATTTGATTTCTTACTGACCGAGTCCGGTCAGACACTTTGACTGACCCAGTCTGGTCAGTGTGTTTGATACTTTCTATTTCTTAGCTTACTCGGTCCACAGTCAGTCCTCATTGCTCTGATTCGGTCCGCTAAACATAAAAGGCTGACCGGAAAATGGACGTCTTTTACCCTTACCCATGGCTCACCATCTCCTTCGCTCCAAGCAGCTTTTCCTTCAACGGACATCACTCATCCTCTCCATCACTTCTATCTATCCTCTTCAGCCTCGCTGGAAACCTCCTCTGTCGCCATCCTCTTCACCACCAGCTACCTCCTTCAATTTCAAACTCCCAACCCCCTGAAGCATCGTCGTACCTACCTACATCCCCATCGTTCGTTCATCGTCTTCCTCTTCCACCGCCAATAAGGTATTTCGTTTTTCTTTTCATTTTGTTCGTTTTTATGCTTGAACATGTTTTCCAATTTGTACCGATTATGCTGTGGAACACGATTTGGCATTATGGGTATGTTGATTTGGAAAGAAGATGAGGTTAATCCATCTCAACTAGATCTATTTCTTTTCAATTGCAATCCATTACTTGTTGATTCCTTCTGATTTCACAAAAAAATGATTTCTTATCATAATGATTTCTTTTTGGCCCGGAAATAGGTAGAGGTAGTTGATGTGATGAAATCAGAAGCTCAATAATTGACTGTGGGTTCTTGAACTCTGACATCTTATTCGCTTAAGCTTGGTGTTTGAATTACTGTGGAGGTTCTTTGTAGATAGTTCGAGATTGAGTTTTTTTTTAAAGCTAGGGGTAGAACGGGCATATACTAATGGATAAAATTCAAGTAATCTAATGATTCTGAAAAGTGATCCTTGAGACGTGCTGTTAATTCAGATCAAAATCTGCAAATTTGTCTTGGTATTATGCTATTTTAAACTTGGAGTTATACTGATGATGCCTACTAGATTTGTAGATGACTTGTGTATTTGATTTCTTGATTATGGTTTTGTATTTGGATTGTTTCTTTACCCTGCTACACTAGAGGGTTGTTATCTTGTTATCCTAAACAAACACCAGATGTTTGTTCTCTTGTTATCCTAAACAAATTTTTAAAGGCTGATCAATGTTAACCATCAGTTAAAGAAGTGTGGCAACCCCTTTCCCTGAGTTCAAGCATTTTTCTTTTGTAGTTTTATGATTTGTTTTTATAGATTGTAACTAGGATCATTGTACTTCATATTTTATTCATGTGATTGTTAGTAGTAACCACTTATGATAATGGTTCAAACCTAATACATATGAATGCAAACACAAGTTTTTTTTTTTTCAATTGGTAAGAAGAAGTGAAGACAATCAAGAGATATGATAATTTTTTCTTTTGATCTTCATGTTTTTTAGATTATTGTATAAATGGAGTTAATTAATAATATATTGTGGTTTGAGAATATTGCATAAATGTATTATTATAAAAAAAAATATTGTTTGAGGGTAATATTGTCATTTTGTTTGGTCAGTCAGACGTAAAATCAAACAACAAGTTTCAATCAGAAGTTAACTCAATCAGAATTTCTAACTCAGTCAGCTTCTAACCCAGTCAGTTCTTACTCAGTCAGCAACTATCAAACGACCCCTTAATTGTTTAGAAAAATTTTGATGTCTATGATATACTTATTTTACTGTTGACAAATTCCTAAATATCTAACCCTCCTTGTATTAAAAAGATAGATGTGAGTTTCCATTTATTCCAGCTTGCATTTGGGTTTTTAGAAAACATAACGTTGGATAAAATATCTTTTGACAATGTTGGCCTCTACTGAACCCATATTTGTAGATAAAGCCTTTGAAGAACATATTTGTAGAGATCTTTGAAGAGATGAAACTGAAACTCGCGAAACAACAACTATTTGCTTTGAGTTCCACATGTAACATTCCGATGATGAGGTATTTTCAATTTTAACCCTAAGTATGCAGAGTTATTGCATTTTATCCCTTGTGCATGAGAAAGCTTGCAAAATGGCCCATAGTGGCATTTTTGTAATTATTGAGGCGGGCTCACATACGCTGGGCGTACCTAGCTTATGTGTTTGAGCAACAAACCTTAATTTTTAGGGCTGGACCCTATTTAACCAAATTTATGTCCTCCAAACCTCATCTCTCATCATCCTCCAACACCTTCATACGATTTAGCAAACCCTAGCTACTTGTTTGAGCATTCTTGACCCTTGTGTGTGTTTTTGGTGGTCTTGAAGGTGAAAGAAGGAAGTAGAACCACCTTGGAAGCTAAAAAGAGCTTTAGATATGGGATCTTCACCTATCTAGCAACCTCCAAGAGATATAAAGCTTTAAACTTGGCTTGTTATTCCTTAGATCTTGCTAAGTTCTTGATTCATGAGTATTTTGGTCCCAACTCTTGACCTTTTTTAGTATGGAATGCTCCAAACCATTTAAACTGTCCTTTCAGACGTTTTGAGAAGTTTAGAAGCATAAAAATAGGGTCTTGGCTCTTAACTTCTCCCCATGCATGTGCTCGGTGGTCTTAATGGGTTAAGAGGTTGGGGTTTCTAGAATTTAGCACTTTTTGGCCATGCAAGACTATAAAGTTGGAAACTTTATGGTCAAGAACGATATTCGGGTCTTGGATCTGCAATTTGGACGTAAAAGATTAAGTATTAAGCACTTATCGCGTTAAGAAGAAGTTCAACTGCATACGTTGGGCGTACCAGTTGGTACGTTGTGTGTATACGGTCAAGCCCCGTTGCAAGTCAACTATCGAGTACACCCCGCATTCTATTGAGTACGCCCAACGTACTTGGCTGGGTTGACTCGGTTGAGTTGTCGACTTTGACCTTTGACCAATGTTGACCTAAGAGTGGTTTTAATATTTTGGGCATTGGTATTATTATCTAAGCTTGAGTCCCGATTTCGTTTAGGTGATCGGTAGTGCTGACTTTCGGATTTGCATTCTGTTCAGCATTCACTTCAGACTGATATATGAGTTTTCCTCAATGTACTTGCGATTTGAAGTCACCAAGGTCGGCCCAATGGATTGATATCCTGTTAGATACTAAGTTATGATATGTTGAGTATACGACAGAACTGTTTGATTATCGGATAGTTACTGATATGTATTAGACTGGTAGATTTGTAGGACAACTTGTAATTACTGACTGTATAATTATCTGTCTGTTGAATATGTATATTATATGTTATATGTTGACATGTTACGTTGGGGTTGAGACTACTGCTTAGTGTCATCAGTCAATAGACCGGGGCAATCCAACTGGGAGGTTGTGGGCCAGGGCATTCCAACCGGGAGGTTGTGGACCCAGTATGTAGTATGCAGGGCAATCCAACCAGGAGGTTGTGGGCCAGGGTAATCCAACCGGAAGGTTGTGGACCCAACATGCTAATTTATGTATTTCTATATGTGGTGTGATAGTACTTTGGAGGAACTCACTAAACTTTGGCTTGCAGTTTCAGTTTATTGTTTCAGGTATTTCAGATGATCATGGGAAAGCGAAAGCGTGATCGTCCACATCTTCCTGTTTTGTGTTAATGGGTCTTGGGAAAAATCTGATTTTAAATAATACTTTTGAAACAATGACTGTTTTTGTAAACAATGTTGGTTAATGGTTGATTTTAATTTTTTTAAATTTCTATGATTTTTTTGGAGTGTTACACCACAAATGGGGCCACTTGATGTATCCCAAAAAACGTCACGAGGTTGATCGAGTTGAGATCTCGGATGTGTGCTTCGGTGCCGCTGGCGAGCCCCAATTTGTTTCATGTTACTTTCATAAATGAGGATCGCTATAGTCGCCACAGGACTTGCGTCCTGTGTGCGGCCTCCGACGACCATGTTAGTATCGATATGAAATGGGGGTCGGGTCTTCGAGTGGAAGGAACCCGATTGTATGTATGTATGTATGTATGTATGTATGTGTATATATATATATATATGTATGTATGTATGTATGTATGTATATATATATATGTATGTATGTATGTATGTATGTATGTATGTATGTATGTATGTATATATATATATATATATATATATATATAGTGTTAGGAGTATCTTTTTATCTGGGAGAATAAGTTTACATTTGTGCATTGTGAAGGTAAGTGTATGAGTTGTACCTGAGGTAATGGGTGTACCCTTTTGTCTTGGGAATGAGCAAACAAGAAATGACCGAATCATAGAAAAATGGCCGAACCATAGTAAAATAGTCGAATCATCGGTAAATTGCCGATGAGATATGTGTATCAACACTCATCAACCCAATCAATTATGGGTTCATTTTAGTGGTATAAATAGACACTCATGTTATTGTCAGTGATATACGTTTCTTTGAGAAAATGTATGTAATCAACATTATTGTCCGATCTTTTTATACCATCAGACAAGCTTTCATTGTTGGGGAATTAATACATGTCCTTACGACTATCTTTGGTTAAATGTTCTAGAAATCCAACAAACTTTGTAAACCCATCAAACTAAATACCACATCTGTAACAGATGTTTTACGAGGCTCAAAATATACAAGAGGTTTAAGAACAAAAATAGCTTTGTAGTGAACATCCATGATCACTAAGTTACTTGGAGATGAATTCGAAGCCATAATCTTTCAACTCTTCAATTACTATTGACGATTACAATGATTGATTATATTAGAAGTTTAGATTGTGTTTGGCGTGTCACAGCTAGCTTATTTTTTGAACTTTTTTTAGTTTCAATGTTTGAAAAACCAAAAAATAACTTATAAACTAGGTTTTTAGAAAATTACTTAGACTACCTTTTCATAAGTTTTTTTTTTATAATTTTCCAAATATACATCTAATTAATATTAGAGAACATATTCCTCTAAACGTCGTTTTATATCTTCTACCTAGCTTCCAGCTAACTTTTCAATTAATACGTCAAACATAATATTAGATTGGATGTGAGTAAAGCCTAATCAACTGTTACAAGTTAGAGGTTTGGGTGCAATTCGTTTTTAGTCTTGGAATAAGACAGGTAATATTTGTATACAAACTAGAGGGTTGAAACCGGTAATATGGATTATTGTCGAACATAAAGTTATTTTTCGAACAAATAGGTTGAGGAGTATCTTCACGCGTGAGAAAGGATTAAAAAGAGATCACGTCATTATTTTAACAATTCCACCTCTGAGTTGTGGAAATGATGTTAACTAGTGAAAAGGTAGTGAAGAAGAAAGAGATTGTAGAGAGAGATAAACACAAACAAATGTTTCACCGGTCAGAGCCTCGCCTTCTTCTGTAGACGGTACCACGCCACAAGACACTCACCTATCTTTGAGATGGTGTGCACGTGTGTTTTTCTATGGCAAATAAGACATCACACATAGGGTGATGCCCCATATCGGAAGGCCTAGAAACGCTATGGTCGATGGTATTAAAAAAAATGAATAAATATAAACAAAAATAATAATTTGTTAACCTAAGCCCTTGAAAAAATGAATAAATATAAACAAAAATAATAATTTGGGTACCCGCCTCATTTGGCGAGAACCGGAACCGGAACCGCTCTAAGCAGTTCTTAAATGTTTGGAACCAGTCCCGGAACCGGCGGTTCCGGTTCCGGGAGCGGGTAACCCGGTTACATTAATTTTGTTAACTTTTGTCGATAAAACCGCAATTTAGTTCAATTCA
The DNA here is from genome assembly GCF_051521515.1 of Lactuca serriola. Taxonomy (NCBI): domain Eukaryota; kingdom Viridiplantae; phylum Streptophyta; class Magnoliopsida; order Asterales; family Asteraceae; genus Lactuca; species Lactuca serriola. The sequence continues at coordinate 235,216,566 of NC_136409.1, read as the reverse complement.
AATCAAGTCAATTCGGACCAAAGACGGACAAAATCGGACCAATATATATTCTAAATTGGTCTAAGTAACACACATATTTATATGAGATAATATATATATATATATATATATATATATATATATATATATATATATATATATATATATATTAACCGGTTCCGGCGGGTACCCAGCGGGTAGCGGTTCCGAAAAAACAAGAACTGGAACCGCTTAAGGCAGTTCCATAACTTTAGGAACCGGAACCGGAACCGCCTAAGGCAGTTCCGGTTCCAAAACCGACAGTTCCGAGGCGGTTCCGGTTCTAAAAGCGGATACCCGGTTCCGATGCTCATCCCTATCCCTACTTCAAGGCCCCCTAAAAGATCTCAAATAATCACATATACTCCGAGGCAACCGAATTTTGACTATGAATAGTCAAACCTCAAGCAGCAATTTTGTCAACGAATATGAGGTTTCAAGAAACAAACCCCTAATAAAATAATATTTGACATTACCAACCAATACCAACCCCCATCTTCATCTCTCACATACATTTTTAAATATTACAATTATTTTCACAACTAATTTCTTAAAAAAAAAAAAAATTAAAATTAATCTTACATTGCAATTACAGACGACCCTATCTGTTGTGCTACCACCGGAGACGCTGACACCTCCGTCGCCGGAGTAGATACCTCCGACACATCCATATTTGTCGGCCTCCGGACATTCTCCACCAATTTCACGACCTCCGCCATCTTGGGCCGCTGTTCCGGCAACCTTGCCACACATTGCATCCCAATCTGCAACATCTCCACCAGCTCCTCCTCTATATTCGGGTACCTCAAAAGCTCCACATCAAAAACCTCAGCCGTCCATTCCTCCCGGACCACCGAGTTCACCCATCTCACCAAATGCACCACCTCCTCGCCGCCGGTGGCATGAGTAGGTGATTTTCCGGTGAGGAGTTCCAACAGGACGACTCCGAAAGAGTAAACATCTGATGCTTGGTAGACTTTCCGGGTGTCGGATACTTCCGGTGCCCGGTAACCGCCAATCCGCATCACCGGTGGCGCTAGCGGTGTCATTACTGCCGCCAGGCCAAGATCACTTACGCAACCGTATCCCTGTGGGTTTAGGAAGATGTTGGAGGCTCTGATGTTTCCATGGACAAGCTTTGTGTTTGTTTGGGTGTGGATATATGCGATCCCTCTCGCTGCTCCGATGGCTATCCGCAACCGGCTATCCCAATCTAGTGGACTCCGGTGATCCTCGCCTCTTTTTGCTGCAAATTTATAAACGGATTCATTTAAACAAAAAAAATATATATAACATGAAACTCCTCGAATAACAACAAACAACTCAGATAGTATCACTACCATGTAACATTGACGAAACACTCCCTTGATCGTAATAATCATACACCATCAACTTTTCGTCTTTGGAATAATAATAAGCTCTCAAAGGAACAACATTCTCATGTCGAATATTCCCAACAACCTCCATTTGGACCTCAAAATCTCGCTTCGCCGCTGCAACTTCCTTCAACCGCTTCACAACCACCGTGTTTGCATCCTCCAACGCCGCTTTATAAGTCGTACCGAATGTTCCCTTACCAAGCACCTCAGCCGAAGCTCTAAACAGATCCTCAAGGTCAAACGCCAGGCTACTGCCTTCGAAGAACACAAGGGTTCCATTTCCGTTAACATTTTGGCTGCCGGAACGCAGTTTTGTTACCTTTTCTTCTTTCTCCGGTCTCCCGGAAACCTCCTTTTTATTAGAATACCGGAGTATCATTATCAACGCAAGGAGTACAAACGCTAGAGCGCAACCACCGATCGCGATTCCGAGAATTGCAGGTTCGCCGAGTTTTGAAGATTTTTTGGATGACGGTTGGGCGGCCGGAGAGAGAACCGGTGGCGGTGAATTCAAAGGAGAAAGGTCATTTCCGACGAAAGACGAGCTGGGGAATCGTTCGAGAGACTGAGGAACAGGTCCGGTGAGATTATTGTTCGACAAATCGAGAGCTTGCAAACTTGGGATGCTAAGATTAGGTATTTCGCCGGAAAAGGAGTTGTTAGCAAGGTTTAAAGCAGTGAGGTGGCTTAAATTCGAAATGGAAGGTGATATGCTTCCGTTGAAACCATTGTTTGAGAGATCAAGTATCGAAAGATTGTTCCAATTTGAGAAATTTACAGGCAATGGGCCGTAGAGTCCGTTTGATTGAAGATAGAGAGCTGTTAGGTTTGTGAGGTTGGAGAAATCGGGCGGGAGAGGACCCGTTAACCCGTTTGATCTCAAACTCAAGATCTGAAGATCCGACAATTGGCTAAGAGTATCCGGAGGAATAGGACCATGAAGACTAAACGCCGGCAAACGAACGGCGATGATTCTTGACTCATCATGATTACATGTTATCCCGGTCCAGTTAACACAAGCTGAAGAACCCATTTCCCAATTGATTTCGCGACTATGCGAAATGCTTTGTATGAAATTAAGTAAAACTTGCTTATCTTCCAAAGGCTCTCCGGTGACCATGGATATAGTTGCTCCGAACAAGAAAATTGCAGACAACGTAATCATGTTCTTGTTCTTGACTGTCATCTTCTGTGTTGATGATAGATAGTATATAGTTACAAACTCCAAAAGCTATAGAACAACGTTTCTGCTCATCTGAATAAGAAGATGGTGAGAATTAAAGGATATAGTGGTATGTAAGTAATGATTTTCATAAATAACCACCATTATCAGATGAACGTTGAATATAAGGTGTAAATTGTAATTGAAATCGAGTACAGCTAACTTGTATCAGAGTGAACGTTATAGTCAAACAAGAAACGTAAATGAATTCAGTTTGTATTGGTGAGTTTCTTTTACTTTTGTTCATCTTCTTCCGTACTTTACTGACTTCTGATGACATGAGTTAAAAACAGGGTAACAAAACTTTTATTAGTTTTGTTTATTATAGGATCTTACTTATTCTAATTCTTTTCTATTTACAATATGAGAAATTATACCTCAAATATTTTACGTTGTATTTTAAAAACTACGGATCATGGCTTTGTCCTTCCAATTTCTTTTTATTTGGATATTGCATTTTGAACAATTTACTCAATTATAACAATGAAATTGTGACATTGTTATAACTGATTAAAATTTCCAAAATAGAATATTATAATAAGAAAAAATGTAAACTCGAAGTAATCAGTCTCAAATCCCCAACTCAAATAAAGTTTGACTCATTCAAGTTAAAATCGAGTTGGAGCTTGTATTACGCTTGACTGGTTTCTACTCGATTGTTACCGGATTAGATATCTATAAGCAAATGCAATATTACAAAATCAAGAAGCACATATTCAACGATGAAGAAGAAACTGAAAAGTGATTGGAATCCGGTTTTCAAATCTCAGTGAAGATCAGCTAAAACCATCGAGTGCATCATGAAGTTCGTTAGAACTTAGAACCCAACAGGCAAACAGGTACATCACTCGATCAACACAGAAGTAGAAAAAACGATGACGAATTTGTAATCGAGAAGGGAGGAATCGTTACCAAATTACATACACAACATTACAAAATAACGATGAAAATATTAAACACAACGAAGCAGACAACGAAAGATAACTGAACTCACTTTTTCAGATCTCTGTGACGATTAGGTAAACCCATTGAACCCTTTGTCAGAATGTACAAGCAATGAGCTAAACAACTCGACCAACACATAGAAACACATGTACTGAAGGAGATTAATGAATCTAATAGGCGGAGAGAGAGATTTTGGAGGTTGGGAGCAGAAATTAATGGAGGTAGGGTGGAAACAATAAATGGAGGAAAGAGGGAGGGAGCTGGGGTATGGAGAAATCAATGAGATTGGAGAGATGAGCGGAAGATGCACGTGGTGGTAAATGGTACGTAGAGGAAGAACTCCAGCGTAATAATTAATCAATTTAAACACCTAAGAAATGTAATGATTTGGAGGGAGAGGGAATTTAGTACAGGTTGTATTGATGGCTAGGCTGTAGCTGGAGGAGAGAACAAAGTGTTCCGCCATTTCCGCGGGTGGAGGACCTCTGTTGAAGAGCGGAGGAGGTAAGCACCGACGAACACCACAACCGCGGCGCTCATAACCCTCAGTCTCTCGTGAATTTGATTGATTGGCCTCCGCTTATAAAACCTGGCTTTTTATAAACAGAACTATTATATGAAAAATGTGATAATCGGTGAAACAGGGCAAAATTTATAAAAATTCATGTGGTTTTCTTCGGCTTATCTACCGAAAAAGTAAACAGAGTTTTTGTTTTTTTTTAATTTTATTTTTGAAAAACCATTATATTAAATTTAAATTTTATAAGAAAATTATAAATTTAGATGTTTTTCGAATTAGCCACTCAAAGAAAAATAATAATTTAATCTTCGAATTAAAAAAAAAAAAAACATTAACCTCAAAACTAAACTTACATTTGTTTTTTGCAACTCATTAATAAAGAAAAACTTAATACGGTATATTTAAAAAAAAAAAATTAGTGGTTAAATGAAAAAAAAATCCAAACTAGTTGTCATATTTTACATATTTAATTATTACATGTGACAAATTGACAACGAGCTTTCTTCATATTATTCAAGTTGAAGAAGTAAAAATTTAGACAAAAATTATGAGTTTAGCATATAAGTTTTTATCTGTTAGAAGAGTGTCAATAGTAGTACTTTTGTTTATTTAACTAATGAAAAGTGTAGTCGGGGTAAAATATGTTAGTTATTGTTTGAGTTGGAGGAGTAAAGACAAAGTTTCGTCAATATAAAATAGATCATACAAGTAAAATGAAATAAAAATCAACGACAAAAAAGTTAAAAAATTTTAAAAGTATTTCGTTCCAAGTATGTACCCAAATCTATCCAACATATGAAATTGTTTCTTATAGAGGGTATCATAATCTATAGTATAACTATTTTTATAATAATATTAAATATGTCAATAACTTGTGAAATTACATAAAGAAAGCTAACAAGCTATATATATTTTTGATGTATTATCAATTTGGATTAGAAAAATTAATAGCATATTGACAATTTATTTATATTATATGTAAGTTTAGCAATTCAGACGTGTTAAGGGGAAAAAATAAGAAGAATTATTGGGGAGATAAGACTTAAGAGTTGCCTACCAAATCCCAGTGGCTACGCCTACGTATAATATGATATTAAAAAAAAATAATAATAATAAAGACCGACCAGACGTAACATGCCATTGAATTATTAAATAAATAAACAAATAAAAGCCATGCTACGTTTCATGGTTTAATTATATGTACCAGTCACCTCCATGCCATTAAATCCTTACTATTCTTTTCTTTTTTTGTCTTCAACTTGATGGCAACTACATGCTTGGAATTGGCATAATAAATAAATTAATAACATATGATCCTAATACTGATTTTAGTTGACAAATTATGTTTTCGTTAAGAGATATCTTAAAAATATGAATGCTGCATAAACATACGTCACACAATCACCAGGAGTGAGTTAACATTGTAAATTCAATTTACACAAACAAGGAAAACCAACTATTTTACAAACCCAAAAAAAAAGTAAAATATAATAATAATACACGCCTTGACTTGAGTTTACTACTAGTAATATAATTTTGTGACATGCACAGAGACAGAGTCTGCCTATGAAGTGCTCAAAAAATTTACTGCAGCCTCTTTATCGTTGTCATGGGTGAACAATGCTTCAGCGACACTATTAGCTTCAAACCCCATTTCTCTCAACACAGTGTAGCCATTCACAAATTCCCTGACCTGTAAAAATTAAAAAGTAAATATGACAACATAATTCTAAAGACAAGTAGAAGTAGTAGGAGTTAGTTTACCTTGGTTGGATTATCTCCATATTTGGCAACTGCAATAGGTACTGCTTCTCTGTTAAGACCTGTTGCCAAGTATTTCCCCACCACCGGGTCTACACTACCACTACCACTACCACTACTAGAGTTCTGCAGAAATCAAAATAAACCCCTTATTTATGTGGATTCTGGAGGGACCAAAATCAATACAATATATGCCAATAACGATGGACTGATACCAGAAAAAAAAATTAAAACTATTCCAGAAAAAACGAGAGCCCACTTGGTAAAAGAGAAGAATAGCAAAAATCTAAAAACTATCACTTTTCTCTGTATCAAGTAAAAAAGAAACACACACACACAATATATATATATATATATATATATATATATATATATATATATATATATATATATATATATATATATATATATATATATATATCTGTTTAGATTACGTTTTGTTCTTATTAAGTTGATTAAAGTCAAAAAGAATCAACCTAGGAAGAGGGCATACCGCACGAGATATTGGTTTTGCAGTCTTATGGGGAAGGTTCTCGAGACCGAGTTTGCTCCAATTTGGGTTTTCTTTCTCTGCTTCTGCGAGTATCTTCCTTTCCAGTTCAAAGTCAAACTGAAATGTGCTTCGAGGAATCTCTCCAATGTGTGGAGACAATTGAGGCTACAATTTTTACAAGTATTTTCATTAAGGACCACAAAATCTTGCCATTTAAAAGGATACCCAAAATACAATACAAGAACTACAATGCTTTACATCACATATAAAGACATATAGTGTACACAACTTAATCTACAATCTACATAGGTATAGTCAACCTAATCACTTTCTCTATCCTCTTTCCATCAGTAAGACATCAAAAATCTGATCATTTGATTTTATAAGCAATTATCAAATTCTAAATCAAGGTCTGGGATCATCGGACAAGTTAAAGTATTGAAAGAGATCAGAAAAGTTAAAGTAAAGGGAGTATAAATATCTGCTTTGGTATTATGTACATAAACTGATGCAAGAAAAGCATTTCAATAAACAAACAGAACATAACAAGTTTGTACTAATATCACAAATACCCAAAGAAAGGCCAAAATATGCATGTATCTTCGAATGATCAATATAATTAAGATGTAAAATAAAATTGATAACAGTAGGTTAAGAATTCAATGCTCATGGACATGTCGATTGATAAAAAAACAATATCGGTAGTCATCAGACAGTGATCATTAAAAAAGAAACAGCAAAGAGTTTGAATGAAGTACAGAAAGGATACCGGTGGTGTAATCCGAAACTCCGGTTTTAAAGTAACCCTAATCCCCATTCCTGCTAAAAAGATATCGAAATAGATTAATAAGTTAGCAAACCTTCAACTAATAGCAATTTCCATATACAGATCATAATCGAAGATGACACAAGGTTCCTAATAATATTCAAAAACATATTATTCTTCTGATCTAAACGACCTTAGTAACAACTAAGAAAATCAATGAACAGATACCTAAAATCATTCTAATATAGTCTACAACTTACAGGAAGAGGAGTTGATGTTATTTCGAGCAGGTGCATGAACAACAGAGTGCCCACCGGACTGATTAATCTTAGGGTAGAGCGACGACGGTCCGTACATCGGATGACTCGATGGCGGCATCGGCGACCCCGAAGATGACGGCGTTGGCCTGTTGTACACAGAAGATTGAGAACTGTATGGTGGATTCAACCGGTTTCTGAAATCGTAATCCATTGTATGGAGAAATTTGATGGAATTGAGGCTTGAGGATCGGGAAACAAGAGTTTTCTATGGGAGAAAACATGGACATCAGACGGGTAAAAGAAACGCGGTTGCCGTTGACCCGCCAGTATCCGTGGATACTTCGGTTCGGCCCAATTAATAGTTGATAACAATTTTATTTGTTTTTATCAAAATACACCAGAATTTTTTATCCATCATATATTGCTATAAAATTAGTATATACATGCATAAAATAATAATATATTTATTTTGTCATACAAATCGGCAGCAAACTAATTATTTAATCAACGAAAAATACTAATTATTTATGAAATTTAACTTACTAATTAATTAATGATCTTTAAAAATATATAGATTAAAATGACTCGTTTTCCAGTTTTATCCAACTGATTTATTTATTACTAACTTTATTTTACATATTAATTTTGAATCGATAATACGATAAGGATTTAGTTCATTTATTGTGGGAATGGGTCAACGGGTAAAAATCAATAACAGAGAGATAATAAAAATCGTATTTGGATTTTAGCCTAAAAAACTACTTTCAGAAGAAATTTACGGATAAAATTTTACCAAGAAAAAGATGATTAGATATATAGTAATATAGAACAACAGATAACTAATCAAATTCTAAATAATGATAATAATTTAAGGGTAAATGTTTATTTATATAACTGGTTATCCCTACTTTAGTCTTCACCAACTCTTCTAATGTTAAGTTATTTAATTTATGTGAAAATTGCAGCATAAAAATGTAAATGATTACATGTTTTCAGATGCGTTGATTTTGACTTGTGGAATAAGAAAATTACAACATAAGGGTTCTTGAGGTTTGGTTGTTCTATATCAACCTTAAACCATTCGTAATCAAATCTTTTTATATCTTTTCTTTTACTTTGCAATATCATGGTTCAACTATCGGGATACAAAATTGAAATATTAGTAAAAAACAATAAAGATATAAAAATTAAATATAATTATATGATAACATGAATTATTATTGAATGAAATAGTTGATTGGACTATGCTAAAAAGAAGTGTGTATTGTCATGTTTTTAACCTCTTTAAAATGAAATATAATTACATATCATATTATTTAAACTAGGGCCACACTTTGATCGGGCTTTTAGGGACGTGTTAAGACCATTCTAAACATTGCCCGGGTTTTTTTGAATCGGGACATGGTTTTAAACCAATAGAAGAGAACCCATTCATCTTACCTTGGGGTTGTAACATCTAAAGACTAAAAGGTGACAAAAACTCATCTTACCTTGGGGTTGTAACATCTAAAGACTAAAAGGTGACAAAAACTGACATATGTCACGTTAACCCGACATGAAATAAATAGGTTTGTGTATGATATTTTAACCTATTTAATCCAATGAGTTGACATGATACCATGAAAATTAAACGGATAATGTTAGAGCTGAGAATTTCAATTCGAAAATAACCCGATTATTTATTTGAAAGTTTATATATATATATATATATATATATATATATATATATATATATATATATATATATATATATATGGAAGAGTTATATGGAAAATGAATGATTAGGGCAATATATATTTGAACCAATGAAAACATGACAACACATCACTTCCACAATAACTTCCAAAATACATTATTTGTGAAGAAAGAAATGGACACGTGTCATTTGCTTATTGATTCTGGTAGATGTTGCCCTACTTATTTGTTTTCCATAGAACTCATTCCTATATATATATATATATATATATATATATATATATATATATATATATATATATATATATATATTATGGGTTGATTTATTTTGTAATGTGAAAACGTTTTAGCCCTATAGGTAAAGACTTCTTTTTAACTTTCTCTATTATGTCTCAAAGTACATAGGTCACTCAACTACTCTCTCTTTCTTGTTATCCCACCCTCGAGCTCTCTAATTCATACACTTTCTATTTTGTCCTCTAAACGTATTATAAATTTAATCATATCGTCTATCAACTACTACTTTTACCATTTTTTTGTTTTTTTTTTTTTTCATTCTACCTATCCAACTCCTACTTTTCCATCATATTTAGTGTTTTAACCTCAAATGACACAACACATTTCAAGGTCTAACCCTAACCCGAAACCCAACACGAACTTGACTTAAAAATAAACGGGTTGACATGGCGCGACACGATACAGAATTTAAACGAGTTGGGTTATGGTCAAGCTCTTTCAACCCTAAAGCTGAAGCAACACGACACATTGCCAGGTCTATTAACCCCAACTTTAATCAAACAAAACTAGCAACTAGATGAGATCATTTGCAATTTTGTGTTTGTCCATCGAAAATATGATTCAATTTTTAGCCTTTCATTTTATAATACATTATTGCCGAATGGGTGTTACAATCAAAAATCATAAATAAGTAAATAAATAAATTTAAACAAATAAACTAAAATGTACATTTACTCAAGTGCTTCACTCTTTTTAAAGGATTGTTTAAGGTAATATTTACTCAAGTGCTTCTCTTTTTAAAAGGATTGTTTAAAGTATTACCTTTGCCATTGTATGCACAGGATTTTTCAAAGTATTACCTTTTGGCATCTATTAGGACTTTTTATTACATTTAGTGCATTTCCTTAATGGTTTAAATGTACACATCAAAATACTTTGAGAAATGTAATTTTTTTGACACAAAACAATAGCAATAGCATAATTAAATTTTTAATATTAATAAATAAGTTTCTTAAAGAGCTCTAGTAACAATAATACTCTTCTAAAGCACTCTCATATCTTAGAGTTTGTATGTATCAAACAAAAGAATCAAGTTTTTGGTCAAATTCAAGAAAAACGGTTCACTCGACATGGTTGACCCTGATTTTATAAAGTTATATACGATCGATGAAAGTCCGTTGCTATAAGTTCAACTTCCCTAAGCATTAGATATCTCCTTCTATCTTGGTTGTGTACATGTCTGTTAACACTCTTTCACCTTCTTTAAATAAATCAACTTATGCACCTGCACATATGCCCCCTGAAACACAACAAACACATTAAAATCCACACCTTCATCATACTCTTGCCATATTCATCAACTGTGTAACACATAACAGAACAGAACAAAACAGATTGGCATGCGTCTATTCTGGGCCTTGGACCTGGACTGGACCTGATATTAATGAGACAAAAAGTTGCGTTTTTTTACCCCACCTAAAAAGGTGAGACGGTATGCAAAAGACGTAAATGCCCTCTCACCTGTTGACCAAGATGTGCAGCAAAACTTTTTGTCATCAATATGTTTGACATCAAGGCCGATGAACCAGGATCCAGTACTAACATCATCAAACGCGTATGTGCGAAGAATAGATCTGCCAGCTCACAAGTAAAAAAAAAAGTCAGACTAATTATTTAGCAATGAGATCTCATCTAAAACTACGAGGGGCGTTTTAGAAGGATGACGAAACCTGTTTATCGAAACAAATCTAGCCAAAGCCTTGGATATAACAAACATTTCACCAGATGCATGGCGAAAATACCTGTTATATGAAAAAAAAAAAAAAATAAATAAATAACTTTTATCATTTTTTTAAAAATTGTACAATGAAAATTCAGATATTGGCTACTTACGTTTTCCCATCACCAAATTTCCACCAATCAGGTTCGTACCATTTCTGACCCCTGCCAAAATCCACATAAAAAGATGGATCAAGTATTATATATATATATATATATATATATATATATATATATATATATATATATATATATATATATGACACTTACTGTTCAGAGAAAACTTCGCCTGATTTCATACACCCGATATATACACGGGGCTTATCTATATGAGCTGCAAGTGTACTTCCCAAGGCATCTGAAAAATAGATGTGTTTACAGTATGAGATACTATTGTTTATTTTTATAGTATAGAGTAAAAAAAACTAATAAAAGCATGATATAGCTTTTAGAAATAGAAAATTACCAATATTTACATACACATCATCATTCACTTTGGCATAGTATTCAGCTTCCCATCTTTCTGCAGCATGGGCAAAGAACAATTTGGTCTTCTTTGGAAGTTCCTCAGGAGCCTCCACATGGCTTTCCTGTTGAATGTTTTGATAGATAGATAGATAGATAGATAGATACATCTCAGTAATCACTTTCCAACTATTATGATGAATAACAAAATGCCATGAGCCCTTATGGCTTATACTTACCAGGATAAAGAAATCGTTGTGGCTCTTATCTTCAATGTCTATGTCCCTATCCAGACTGTCTCCACGGTTAGAACTGCAAGTTAAATTATGTAGGCATCATGGAAACAAAAAACAAGTAGGGATTTCAGTTAAAAGAAGATGAAAAAAGGCACTGTACCTTCTTCCAATAACAAATCGAGCAATAACACCTTTTTCATCCTCCATCTTTTTCAAAGCTTCACCAGTTGTCATCCACGCCTTGCGTATCACTTCCCTGTTGTTCTTGCGACCAAATCCTGTAAGGACTCCAATCATCACCAATGGTTTCTTCTTCAGAGGAGGAGGAGGAGGAGGATTTTTTGTCTTTGATACAAAGCCTTCTTGGCGAGCTGCAGCTAGTTCCATCTCAAGAGCTGTCAGTTTCTTCTGTTGTTCCCTAACAAGCATACAAACGTTAGTTATGAACTAAAATATTGATTAGAGTCAAAGACTTAAGGTTAACAACCACATTACCTGCATCCTATAATTTTCAATGTATCATCCACGGATATAGCAGATTTCCCCTGAAATTAAGTCGTAAAATGAATTCTATCAATCCGACACTGAGAGGATGTGATGCATAGTGTCTTAAAAGTAATACTAGATCTAGAAGCATTAACAAAATTTATTATTACCTGGCCTGTTATTCTGTCAAGCTCTTTACCCATATAAACCCTGTCCTCTGCATCCTGCCATAAACTTCACGGGAGGACGAAAAGGAAACAAATACAAATATGATTTAAGAGATGATTTAACAAAGTAACTATGCACAATCTTTTTTACAAATAAACAAGAATGATACCGATCTAGCATCTAATTATACTGCATCGGCTAGGCAATGGATTCAGTAAAAAAAATACGACGATTTAGCAACAAATTAGTAGATGTCATGCTTATGAATAGAAAAGGAATTTCTTGAATCAAACTTCAAAGGAAGAAAATGATATACAGTAATTACGCAGTGGGGTATTATCACTTCATCCGATTAAATCGTGTGAGCAAAATTAATATGCAGAAGAAAACAACTCACCGGCCGGCGACATAGAAAGAGGCCATGGCAGCGATGGTGCACAGCATTAAGGCTGAAATAGGGGATCGAAAAACCAACCCTGCCGCAGCATTCCGGTGGTAATTCGATCCCTTACTTTGCATTTTTCCTAGACAGAGGCTTCTACTTCTCTATTACAAGCGATTTCACAGTGATAAAGTTGAAATGAATTTGTTCACTGATGTGAGCGATACATTTGAGAAAGTTCCGTTACGCGATCCGAAGGCAAGAGTCAAGACTCTGAATCTAAATCTGGTGTAGAGTAACCATAACAAGGACGAATCACGATTGCCAGCGTAACTCCGAAATTGAGCTTCTAAATCTATCCAAGTTATTGGGCCTTGGAAATTGGAGGGTTCGTAAAGACTAGGGCTTTTCTTTTTGGTGAAATCAAGCATAGCCGGTTTGAGTTTATTTTCGAAAAATCATAAATGGTTAAACGGATAAAATGTTCGACTCGGTAATGTGGTCCCCTATATATAACATGTCGGATTTTTGTTTCAAAGTTGTTTCGGACCTCATTTTGGAGTTTATATCCCTTGTTCTTGACTACATCAATTTCAAAAAATATCTTCTTCTATTAGTGAAGATACAACTTTTATAGGTATGCGTCGATTCTTTAAATGATTATATGTTTTTATTTGCGAGTATATGTTAAAAGTAACAAATTTTTGGGTTTTTTTATGACATGATACGATTACAACTATAATTCGTTTTCCTTTGAATTTTAGTTGTTTTTAGGCTTTTGAATGATTATATGTGGGTATATGTATTTACTAGAAAAACTACATTTAAAAAAATCTTGCTTTTGAATATGTCTGGATGTGATTCATAGGATTCATATGATCAAGAAGATTAACTAGTAAAATGGAGGAATTACTTATGTTTTTGAAGAGAAATGATGGATTCCCTTGATGATACTTGAGAGAGTTTGAGTGTTCTTGATTGAATGAGTTGAGAAATAAAGAACAAATGAAGGAAATCTATACTTATGATTGGGGTTCACGTCTGCCTAGAGTTTGCGGCCGTAAACTCCTTGTGATGGAGTTTTCGGCTCTTTTGCAACCTAATGAATTTAAGCTGACACACCCTTACATTCAATCCTTAAGTGTACTAGGCTTAGAACACTCAAACAGACCCCTAACAATGTTAAAAGATAGCAGAAACAAGTCTGACATTTGATTGGATTGATTAGCTTTACCAGATAAAAATTTTGGGTTGTCATACGTTCTGCCAACCTTGTGCATAGTAGGGAACATATGCACGATTTGGGCAATTTTCTGGCAATGTGTCCATGTGTTCCACATTGGAAACAGGTTTGTTTCTTCATGTAGAAGTTGTTTCTGCATGTCCCTGGTAGCATGCTCATACCTTGTCTATGATTGTTCCGATAAGCACACTTATAGCAAGCAGTTTGTTCCGCTTGTTTTGGTGGCCTGTATTTACCAACAGCAGGTTTATTAGAAGTAACAGAATTAGAAGCAACATATTCAGAGTTCAAAGAGACATTAGTTTGACAATCAACAGAACTAGAATTATTTTTGTTATCCTTGTTCTCATTTTCCACTACTTTACCTGCACATGAAGTAGAAACATTAGTATCATCCACCTCAATATTCTCAGGTGGGCCAGATTGTTCAGTCTTAACTAAAGTTGGTACATGGGTTTGGCCATACTAAGCAGGTATCTCTACCTCATTGGTTTCAAGGAGTGGGGTATAGTTGTCATTGAAGGGAGGTGGAACTCTGTGATGCCCTGGACCCTTATTCTGATTGTCTTTAAATTTCAATTGTTTTTCTATCATGGACACAACTACCTCACTTGACACGTCAAATTTCTTAAAGTTAAATTCAACATCTTTATATTTAGCTTTTAGTGCATCAAGTTCGGCTATTAAGCTGGAAATCTCTACTTGAGCATAATTATATTGTTCACATTTATTATTATATTCTTCCTTAATCCTTTTCAGGTCTTTGGTTTGGGCCTCTAATTGTTGTTTTAAGGGTTTTTGAGCCTTTCTAAGAGTGTATCCTTCATATTTAAGGTCCTCAATTTCCCTAATTAATAAATCATGTTGATCACGATAAAGTTTAATTGTAGCTTCACACGACTGACGACTGAGAACATGAAGCTTCATTAACCTTGGTGATTGAAGAACGTATTATTCACCAAAAAGAATAATTTACCAAAAATAGATCTGATTATGAAGCTAAGAAAAATCCCCTTTGACTTGAAACCCAGAAAGTTAAACTTGAAAAGTCAAACGTAAAAGTCAAACTTAAAAAGTTGAACTTGACAAGTCAAAACTAAAATTCAAGCTTGAAAACTTGAAAGTCAAAGATCAAATTTGAAAGTCAAAGTCAAATTTAAAAGTCAAGAAATAAATTAGAAAATCAAAAATCAAATTTGAAAGTCAAAATAGTCAAAATCTTGAATATCTGAAATTGGCCGAGAAGTCTCGCACCGAGAACCCTACTAAAGACCGAAATCGCGAGACTGAGAAGCGATGACCGTGAACCTACGGACCGAAAACAACGAAGCGAGAACAGCTGACCGCAAACTCCGAAGCTTCGGACCGAGAACGAGGCCGAGGACGTCGGAACCGAGAACATGCAAATCCGTCCAAAAACTCTATTGTGCCTCCGAAATCTGCTGCTGGCCGCTGAGAACCTTCTAGGGTTTGACCAAGACCAAGGATTGCCACCTAGATCTTGCAAATATTGACCTAAAATGCCCAAAACTTGCCATAAACACGGGATTTTCAAATCTTTAATGCCAAAATCAATCAAAAATCCAAAAATATGAAGAACACGAAGAACAATGGCTAAAAATTCATAAAATATAAATCAAAAAACACCATGAAACTCCAAGAAAAACTCTTAAAAATATTTTGCAATAGCCTGATTGCTACCGATCCTTGCTATGATACCACTTGTAAGTCCCGAATTATCCTACGTATCAATCAGATTCACTTTGATGGTGCGGAATCCCAATCAAAGTGTATAATGCAAGATATAAGATGAATAACAACAAGATAATTAATCTTCAATGCACACGATATATTGATTAATTGTCCGGTACACAAGATTCCGATTACACATTGTTTTCTTTTTGTTTCTCTCTAGATCTCGTCCTTAGCATATGGCAGCCCCAAGAACGTACCACACCCTTTTCAAGGCCTAAATAACACTATTTATATCTAGACCTAATCACAAAGTCCATGCCCAAAACCCAAACAAAACAATATAAAGCCTAACCAAAATCACATGTGATTTTGGTCCAAACAACACCAAAACATGGTGTTTTCGGTCCTAGACTGAGAACTATAATAGCTTATGAAAATCAAAGTATAAACCACAATTTATGACCTAACAGGCTTGTTCCATAGAGTTTGGAGAACTCTTGAGCTTTGATTGACGTTTGGTTCTAGATGTGATCTCTTGATGGAAAAAGAGTGTATACAAGAGCCCTCTTTGCTCCATGCATAAAGGTAAGTACATCTTGGGCACTTTTGGAATCAGGGTTTAAGATCATACTTGATTAAGTTACTAGGATGGATAGATGTTTGGGAGTTTCAAATCTAAGGCTTGGAGCTCCTGTCTTTAAGGGTCAAGTGTTTAATATGAAAAGATGTTGAGCCAAATTTCATGGTGCGACTGACCTAAGGTTATGACACAAATTTTGGGGTTTCCCGAATATTTTGTCATTTTATGGTTCTCAGCATGACCATGAGTTGTTCATGGCGTGTTAACCGATAATTTTTGACTTTTTGACCATTTTAAATTTTGGTTAAACTTGTTGGGTTTAAGTTATATATTGAGTTAGAATTTATGGATTAATGTGTCTAAGGTCCTAACTAAATTGGTATAATGTTGAAGAATAAAAGTAAAGTCCTTTATGGGTTACCCTAATAACCAATAAATAGTTTGGACTGATTAGAGGAGAAAGATATATGATTTATTAGTATATTATATGATTAATATATTAATTAGAAATAGTAATAATTAATTAAGAATTAATCATAATTAATTTAGAGTTCGTTATAGGTTAATTAGAATTAATTAAATGTACAAGTATTGAGTTGTAATTGTTCGATAGTTGAATGGAGAGGATCCAGAACCTTCCACAAGGTGGACGGTTTTGGAGGACCCTATTAGGGATTATGGAAGCCTCCATTTGATAATTAGAAAACTAGATATGTACTGAATTTTAAATATTATTATTATATGTTTAAATTTAGGGTTTCTAGGTTTTCAAAACATCTATAAATAGAGCCTTAATCCCTTGTATTTTTGGCTAACCTATTCCAAATGAGCAAATCTAAAATCTCTTCTCTATCCCTCTCTCCTCTCAATCTTAGGGTTTCTTGCGTTGTGGGTGTGAAACATTAGAGGCTCGCATATTGTTGGAACTAAGTTTTCCAAGGAGACGACAAGATTTGATTACCTTGATTGGAGTATGCAAAATGTATGAATTCTTAACCATGAATTTCGATTCATAGTGTTTAGTTTTTGTTTTTCATAAGTATGTTGCTATTAGACGTGAAAAAGACATAGATCCATTTTAGGTTACATGTAAACTTAAGTGTTAAGAGAATTTCCGCATGTACATTTGTTTTGTAACCCAAAATCCCCAATAAGAACCTCTATTTGATTTCTAGGTGGTTCATGGTAGTTGTTTAGCATTATAAGATTTTGGAGTTTGTAGTTTTTATGATAGTTGAATATTCTCACTATATTACTATGTCATGATTGGATCCTTTGTGTGTTGGATGTTTGTGTCATACTATGACATTGTATGCCTAACTAGACTAGTAGGGTCTTTCTTGTCTGTTTGTATGTTTACATGCTCCGTTGGGTCGAAATAAGACGTTAGGTTGAAATAGATCGTTAGGGTGAAATAGGTCATTATGCATAAATGGGCCATTGGGCTTAAATAGGTCGTTAGGTTGATGACAACACCGATGTTGCAGCACCGTGAGTCAAATAGACCGATATTTGTATGAGTAATTATTATGGTGATGTATGTGATATATTTGGGGTACTCATTAATCTTTATTTTTACAGTTGTCGAAAAGAATGTTTCAGCTTGACTGTACTGCACATGCATCGATATTGAATTATGAATTTGATTTCCTTTGATTTTATGATACTATTATGTTTTGGAAATTATGTTTTTTCAATGCTTGAACAAAATGCATTTTTATATTACTTTGAAAACACAGTTTGACGTTATATTTATTTTGAAAAGAAAAATAAATTAAAATTTTAGATGTAACATAAAAAGTCTTAAGACTGTTGACATGGCATAAATTCAATTTATGAGGTGGTCAATGATTTGGCAACCCTAACATTATAAACATGAAACTTGCTCTTAGAAACCTTAGTTTCACGTTTACATCTTGTTGTGTTATTCTTCTTCCTTTATAGCTTATTCTCGAATGTCAAGCATAAAAAGGGGAGTTGTAAGGAATGTTGGAACTCAACAATGTTATCAAGTAATTTAAATTTCTTCATTTATATTATGAACTTCATGTATTTAAATATATTGTTTCAATTTCACGTAATGTAATATAGTAACTAGGTGTGAGACCCATGTATTACATGGGTTTATTTAAAAAAAATTAAATTTAAAATTTTAACAATTTGAAAATTTTGAATTTATAAGAAAAATGAGAAATTTTTTGAATTATTAAAATTAATGAGGCTTTAATGTATTGAATACATTACATATATAAACCCTTTCTAATAAATATCTTACATATATATTACCTTATATATTAAATGTGAAATTTTAATTTAATAAAATGAAAAATACAATAAAATGACAAGTGGAAAATAAAAAATTAAAAAATTCTAGAAAATGTCATGTGTCTAAATGAATGAGAAGAGAACATGTGACAAAAAAAACCTTCATTTATTATAGTAGATATATTGTTTTTATTTAATATTATTGTCAAGTACTTTTTAATTTTTTAAATGTTGCATATGCTTAAAATTAATAAATTATATGGGATATCTTTATAGAATATTTCACAAAGATAAAATGTAAATTAGTTCATTTTATAAAAGGATTTTAAAAGTGGTCAATGATCGAAGATTATATAAGCCAAAGGCACCTCAAATAATTAACATGTCAAAAACTTTTTATTTTACAACGATCATTTTTCCACTAGCATTTATTTAATAAAAATATTTGTCACAAAATTTCTCAAATCCTTATTTTTCAAAAGCCTTTTTTACGATTAACTAATTCTTCATATATCTATTTTAAATGTTTTATAAAGTCTCTCGTATAATTTGCTATTTTCTTCACAAAGGTAATTATTAAAAAACAACAAAAACATTATATCATATTTGTTTTATTTTGAATTTTTGACAATTACATTTACAATACATATTTATTATAAAATACTTTTATTTTATTTTATATATTTAATTAAATTAGATAACTGATAAAAAATAATTAATATCCAAATAAATGGAGAGCATAAAATAAAATTTTATTAAATTTAAAAACCAAAATAAACAAAACAACATAAAATTTAACTTGGTTGAAACCAAAATAGACAAAACAACCTAAAATTTAACTCGGTTGAAATGACCTATTAAAAACATTACCACTCTCGTAGTCAAAAGTAAGTCTATATATATATATATATATATATATATATATATATATATATATATATATATATATATATATATATATATATATATATATATATATATAGGGCTAGGTTATTTTGTTTCTTACATTTATTGTGTGCTAAAATACACCAATAGGAATTTAGTAAATTAAATAATCATTTAATTAAATAAATATAGATATTAAATGATTTTCATAATTATATGTATATTAAATGATATCCATAATTATAATTTTCTTTTTATGGAAACTAATTAAATTCGTCATTAATCTCAGCAATAACATTCTTTCAGAATGAATTCGCATCTAGGTGTTTATATATGAGTTCGTATTTTGTTTCAGGACTCACTAGCTTAAACTACAATAAAGTTGCATGGAATATGAAGAACGAAAGTGTATTCTAATAAAAATATACTTTCATTCTGCTGGAATACACTCTCATTCTTCTAGATATGAATTCATTCTGAAAGAATACTATTGTTGACATTAATTATAAATTTAATTAGTTTCCATAAGTTGAGTTATAAGTATGGATAGCATTTAATATACATATAATTAATACTAAATTCATTCTGAAATAATACTATTGTTGACATTAATGACTAAATTCCTAGCACACAATATATATGAAAAACATTTGAACCTACCTCTCTCTCTCTCTCTCTCTCTCTATATATATATATATATATATATATATATATATATATATATATATATATATATATATAGGCTCTAAGTAAAATAAAAAATCATAAAAATGCATAAAAAATACTTAGAGATCAAAAACAAAAAAATTTTAATAAAAAATCGCCGTTTTTTCATAAATTTCGCTGAAAAAAAATAAAAAATCAAAATTTAAAAAAAAAAATTCAAAATTTTTTTCAGCGAATTTTTATAGAAAACTACGATTTTTTATAAAAAAAATTCAAAAAAAAAGTTTTGTGATTTTTAAGTATTTTTTAAAATATATTTTTATGATTTTTAAGGTTTTTTAGGGTTTTTCGTTGAATTTTTTTTGAAAAAAAACCAAAAAAAATATTAAAAAAAATTAACAATTAAAAAATAATTTTTTTTAAAATTTTTTTCAGCAGATTTATAAAAAAAAGCTGCGATTTTTAAAAATATAAAGTCAAAAAAGTATTTGTTATCTCTAAGTATTTTTTTTATGTATTTTTAAGGTTTTTTGTTTTCCATATAACTATTCCATATATATATATATATATATATATATATATATATATATATATATATATATTAAATAGTAATTCTTTTAGAAAACTAATATCAGAGATGCTCTAAACCATTTTATTTGATAAGTTTGTGGAAATATGATGCAACAAACAAAAAAATTATATGTAATAACATCTCCGATGATAGTTTTATTTAAAAAATATTACTTGATGTTTTTTTTTTGAAATTTTTATTAGAATGCTATTTTTTAAGATATTACTCAAATAGTTGGTTGTAACGGTACAAACTTTTCTATTCCGTCACCGAGGTTAGTATCATTAAGTATTTCTATTAAGTTACCTTTATGTTGGGTTAAAGTTGACTTCTACGGGCCAAATTTGCAAGAAAATGATACTTGATCATATAAAGGGGGTCATAGAATCATTTTCTCACACTCTAAGGGCCTAAAATGAACGTTTACTCATATTTAAACTTCACCAACCCTAGAATACGGGAATGCAACCCTAATTCCAACTTCCATTTATCTTTTTGAAGCTTGTTAGGCAAGAGTTACAATTTGTGAAGTTGTGTGAAGATTTAATGAAGTAGAGTGGTGTTTTGGTGCTATTCTTGGGAGGAAATCATCAAGTAAATATCAAGTCATCTTCTCTCAATTCTTCTCCCGGGAATCTATCATATTTCCAGAGATAACCATCTTGTCCTTTTCATCTCTTGTCACTTTCTTGTTGCAAGTCTTAGTGGTTCAGGTGGTGGCCATGTTCATGCACTCAAGTCATCTTCTCTCAACTCAGTAATTGCAAAAACCCGACTATACTCGCCGAGTTGTTGGCCAACTCGTAGAGTCCATGCAGCGTCCAAAAGATCAGTAAAACTCTACCTACTCGTCGAGTTGCCTCATCAACTCATCGAGTCCACTCTGAATCCAAATACGGGTAAAACCCTCTCAACTCATCGAGTTGTCTCATCAACTCGTCGAGTCTGTCGCACGTCCAAACCATCGGGTAAACCTTAATCGACTCGTCGAGTCGGCTCACCAACTCGTCGAGTCTATTCAGTCAATTTCCTCATTCAGCCAATTTTCGACAGAAATAAAGGTCTCATACTCTGGATCTAGCCTCCTAAGGCTGAATCATCACGTAAAGTTGCAACCTTTACGTTCATGCATGGCATATAGGGTCAAGATACCAAAACAAGCTCCATAAAGGTCATTGTGCTTGAAGACTTGCCCAAAGCTTGATAAAGCTCGAATCTTTGGGCTCATAGGGACTCATATAGCTCAGATTTGTAGTCTCAACTTCCATGACTAGCTCAATAACTCCAACCCAAAAGATGGATGGGATAAAGCCCTAAAACTCTCTAGAAAGAGATCTAACAAAAGGAATGATCAAGGAGATAGCTTTTTACCTCCAATTGAGAGTTATCACCGAAAGAACACTAGATCCAAAGCTTCTTCTCGTTCTAAACCTTCTTGCTCTTCAACCCTCTTCTAAAAATGCAGCTGAACACTAGATCTCTAGCCTTTATTTCTCTCATAACGACTATAGCTCGTCTAGGGTTTCTCTCGGTGTGTCTAAATGATCAGGGAGGCGGAAATGAGGGCTTAAGGGCCTTTAAATAGGGTGCAAGCCCTAAAATTAAGGTTTTCTCAATATAGACTCAACTCGTCGAGTCCAGCCCTTCGACTCGACGAGTAGGCTTCATAATCTGCGTGGCCAGCTCACCCCCTACACGATGATTCGGGACCAACCAACTCGTCAAGTAGGTCCTCCAAAGTGCAATATAACTCTTAAATTTCTCATCTAGGATTCGGGGTGTTACAATTCTCCCCTACTTGAATTAGATTTCTCATTCGAAATCGCTCCTTGACAACACATAGATCAAACCCAATAACCCGAGAAGCACCACCAAAAATCTCATATCGTATAACAATCTCCTTTCCAAGACACCCGAACTAATCAGGAACTCCCAATCCCAAAACAGGACAGACCCCTCTGCCGCTGCGTACCAGTTCTGACTCTCCAGAACCTGGAAACTCTAGTGGTCTGTCTCCCTGCTAGACTGCCTATGCAAGATATCATCATGTTACTCGCTCATCGAATAACAAACCCCGATAACACACTGCCAACTCTGATTTTCTTGTTGTGACTGATGGAAATCGGTCGTTGACCAATAATTGGCTACCGATCACTCATGACAGACATACCAATCGATCCAGATCGTAGCTCAAAGGAATGGGAGGGTCTCATCCCACCAGGGCCCACCACCTATACTGTTATCAGAGCCCATCTGAAAAATGAACCTCTATACTATGTCCTCAGACACGATAAAATGATCATGCCTGCTCAGAACCATCCTCTGACATCTATACTCATAAGCCCCATCTTCCTCTCGAATACCCCTCCAACACTGAGCACAAGGTCAGCTCCCGACCCAACAGTGGAACCTCCAAAGGCTACCCATTGCACACCCAATAAATTGACTTTACAAATTTCCTTCTCACAATAACTATCTCTACCACTACAAATAAAATAACATTTAGTGGCATTGAAAAAGTGTCACTAAAAACCAAAAAAGTGTCACTAAAGCCCCCCATGGACAATCAGCGGCACTATAAAAAAGTGCCACTAAAAACGCTGCCACTAAAGGTTTTTAGTGGCACTTTTTGATTGTGTCGCTACAACCCTATTGAGTTTTTGTGGCACTTTTTTATTATGTCACTAAAATACTTATAAGCTTTAGCGACACTATTTTTATGACAATGTTTAACTACTAAAATAAATATTATGTACATGCATTTAGCGACATTTTTTTAACACAAAAGTTATACTAATAAATTATGTCCGTTTTTTTTCAATTTTTAATGGAACATAAAATGCTCATAAGATACCTAATATAATAAATGGAAACACAATATCATTACAACAATTCAAACCTGGCTAAGAACACTATTCTCAATATATTTAAAACACAAATGTATTCAAAAATGTTTGCTAAGTCTAAATGTTATGCTACTACTCAAAATATAATTTTATCGATCTAAATACTTGTCGGGGGAAGAAACTTGATTGATCTCGAACTTTGTAAAATTGCTCCTCTTGTTTAGCCAACTTACGAACATGTGGGAATAGCTAATAAACATAACAAATAAAAAGAAATGTAGATCAGTTGGTTATATGAGAGATAAAAGTTATAAAATTAGGTATATATTAACGACACTAACAGAGAATAGAGAGGTAACCTCTTTTAAGTGCTTTGCATATTTCATTGCCCTTTTACTTTATCCACCATTCATTTCTCACCTAAAATATCATAATTATGAAATAATAATAAAAAGTTAAAAATTAAATTAGAACAATCCAAACAAATAACAACATAAAAAGGTTACAATCTTGGGCCAAATGAATCTGCTACATATTAGACAACTTGTACATTCAAGTATAGATATATTTTGGTTCTAATCCAGACAAAAATTTGAAATTTAATAGTTTGAAAAAATATAAATATAGAACAATATTATTTAAATTTTGTAAAATAAAAATTCTAGAAAAAAAAAACTAGTAGGGTTCTGCTAATCGAAAACCAGTTCTACAACTACTGAGAAACAAAATGATATAGTCAAGACCAATTTTTGCACAACTCTACTACATATATAAGGTACATAATGAACATCGACTAAGTTACTCATTTGAGACTAAACATAAGAATTTCAATATAAAAAAAATATATGAAAATAAATCACAACTACATATAATTTTAACTGGTAGAGATGTTTTTATTTCACATGGCATATGAAACTATTTTCAAAATACATTAAAAAATCACATGCCCTTCATAATCGTTGTACATTGTTGTTATTTTGCTTGAGCAAATGAGCAAGAAACCATAATTGCGTGAAACCATTTCTTTCTTAACAAGAAAATAAAGACAACTTACATGGAATTTCAGAAGGTATATATGGTTTTAGTAAAAAATGAGAAATATACCCTTACCTTAAACATATTGGATTGGTTGTCTGCTACTTGAACAAGCATGCCTATAACTCAATTTTTAATAGCCATCTCATTCCCTTAATGAGAACTTCAAAAGTAGCCAATAAAGTCACGCATGAAAAGGAGCCAAATGAGCATTATTTTAGGTCTTGTAGCATAATGGCTAGATAGAAATGGTAAAATATTTATTGCCCCCAATTTATTTTAAGTTTTTGCAGACTAATGTCTCGTTGCAATGGTATCAGAGCCTTTATGTACGGAAAAGTATTTATCTTTAGAGAGAATGCTACAACAATCTTTACAGTTCAATGACATTGCAATTCCAAATGACATCTTTTTTTAATTTTGATAAACTTTCTGTGTGGTTGCTTTCCCTGTTGGCATGGTGCCTGTGGTACTGTTAATCATCGTCGACCTGACACTCTGTTGTCAATTAAGGCCATTTTTATGGGAGAATTTATTCCTGCTTGGAATTGGGATTTTAACAAAATTTTTACAGCTCCGATATGGACCATTCTAATTTTTGATCTAATCTCAACTGGAATACTTTTTAAGTTATTATGTATTTGCTCCTTAGTTAAAAGGGGTAGAAAGACAGCTCCTATTGTATCTTTTATGTCTACGGACATTTCTTTAGTACTAACAAAGTAGAAAATTTCATTTTTCCTTTTAAGGGGATTTAGAATACTAAGTTTAGAAGGAACATTTTTGAAAATGTTTTCTTTCTTTATTTTTAAATCAATTTTCTTAACTCTAGAGAGAAGGTCTTGTTTTATTAAAAGATTTGCATGAAAGCCGTCTTCATCTTCAACATAAGTTAAGATTTGTTTTTCTTCTGAATTATTTTCTTCAGTGTTGTTGAAAATTTCATTATTCATTTTAAGAAAAGCTAACAGGTTAAAATAAACTTTCTGAGTTTTGAAACTAATTTTTTATTTCTATCAAGATGTTCTTGATGTACTTTTTGCTTATGCAGGAGATACATACGTATATTAACCAAGTTTGGTATATATTCGTTAGTATGTTTATTTTGTGCTTGTAGAATTCTGAAATCTATATGCACCAAGTCTTTTTTATTATTGAAAAGTATTTCTTTATGTTGAGAGATTTCAATCTCTTTATTATGAATATGTTCAAACTTTACTCTGTAAAGTGTTTTATTATAATGTAATGCCATATTTATCAAGGCTCTGATACCAGTTTGGGTGTGTGGATGTGTACGGAATTTATGTTTTAACAAAGAAGGGAATAAATATAAAAATTGTGAAAAGAAGACTCTTGTATCAATAAATGTGTAATTGTGATGTAGTGAGTGTTATACTTACATAGATAGAAACTATTCAAGCCAGCCTGTGTCGTTCATTGGTCTGTGTGGTTGCTTTCCCTGTTGGCATGGTGCCTGTGGTACTGTTAATCATCGTCGACCTGACACTCTGTCACTTACAAGTTTCATCACTCTAAATTGTATGAACACTCAAAAATAACAAAACAAAGATTTATTGATAACAGAGTTCCCAAAAAGGGAAGACTCTTACAATATTTTACATTTTTCCCCTTCTAAGGGAGGAATTACTCACTAGACATTGAACTGAAAATTTACTAGATAGAGAGTGTTTTTTTTTTTTTTTTTTTTTTTTTTCTTGCACTCGTTATTCCGATGTCCCTAAAACAAAACATAACTCTCAATTTATAGATACATTGAGAGGGTCTGATCCTTGCCTAAAATGTCAGGCATGACGTTTTTATCCACTAAAGATTACATTATTGTGGACAGCTAGAAAGCTTCTAATAATGAAGAAGGGCATTATTATTTCGAGTGGCTGGGGCCATTTGACACGTGAAGCATCTTTCTTTAAGATGATGATGATTTGTCATCTTCAGAGGGGGGTCCCTCCATTGTCTCCGAATCTTTGCTTTCGCAAAAGTGACAAAGATGTTCTTCAAAAAGTTGTTCTGCATGTCGGCAGAAGTGTTGGCGTGTAGCATTGGATACTTCCATGCTATTGTTCATGAATTTTTCGCCAAACTTGGAGGCTTGACGAAGATCTTCTTGGCTGGTGTTGTTGTAACTCCAGCTTGTAATTATACAATGCGAGTCGGTATAATTAATCTTCTTTTTTGAACCAGAGATAATCTCGATGATTTTTTCTGATATTCTTCTTAAACCATTGATGCGATTGGGATGAAGAATCTCTGTAAAAGGTAGATCTTTGTCTTCCATTGGTTGAGATTGTTCAATATCTCTATTGGCTTTAGAAAGACCAATTTCCAGAAAGTGGTATGGAGAAAGAGTTGATTCTTGAATCCATTCTGGGAGTGAAGAGATGCATCTGATGTAGATCGGATTATCTTTTGCTTTAAGTACTTTCTTTCGAAAGTTTTTAATGGATTCTACCATGTTGCTTGGGAAGAAAATGAGTTCTTGAAGGTTGCAACTTGGGTAGATATTGTCGATTAGTCCAGCTTGAAAGGCTTGGTATACTAATTTTGCATCTGATCCTTCGAGGAAGTTGAACAGACTTTTTGTTTTCTTGTCCGTAGTGAAAAACTTTTCATGAACAAGGTCTTCTGGGCATGCAGCTCTTGCTTTCTTCCAGATTGTTCTGAAGTCTTCGAAAGAGATTTCAGGATAGTTAACCATTTGTTGAGCGTTATTTGGAACGTCAAACCTTTGGTCTCTGTGAGCTTCTTTGACTTTATGAATTTTTGGTCGAAGAAGTGGTTGGTTAGTCTTGCTTGTATCGTCTTGATAAGTGGCAAGGCTTAATCTTGCAGATGCTTCATTTCTGAATTTTTTGCAAGTAACTTTATCAACTTTACAGAATGTTTCTGTAATTCCCCAGTCAGTATGAACACCGGCATGAGGTCCTTTGTAGATTACATAAAATCTTTCAGCTTCTTTGTTAAGAGCTTTTTTGTAATCTGGTGTAAACTCCTGCACAGATTTGTTAATGGGTGACAAGGTTGTCATTTTACTGATTCCTTCAGTACAAGGATTGGTATCAACCAACAAGCTAGTTTTTCCATCAGGAAGAGGAGTAGCTGTCTCCTTTATTATGCTTTTTAGCAAAGCATCAGCTTTCAACGGATTTGTTGATTCTTTACCAGGTGCCGTTTGCACTGGAATAGCCTTTGTTTTTGAGCTTTCGCTTTCCGGTACATTGGTGACCGTTGTTACTTGTTCATACAAGTTGATTTTCTGCTCAATTGCAGATAGCTCTATGAGGAGCATTTGTTTCTTCATCCTCAAAGTGTTGAGGTCTTCCATTTTTGTAAACTCAAATTTTTGTTTACTTTTTTCTCTAATCTCCCCCTCTCTTTTTTGTAGGTGAAGTTTTTGTGAGGAAATATGTCTTGAGGATCATATCCTTTTATAGGGCTCGAGAGGAGCGAGTGAGATCATGGATGATGTAAGGTATACCTGAAGTCACGGGTGAGGCAGTCTGCCAGTACGTTTTTGTTTCCTGCGAGATGTTCAACAGTGAAAGTATATCGTGAAAACCACTCTTGCCAACGTATTAGCCGGCCTAATTTGTTATCTCCTGCAATCTTAGTTCGGAGGAAATAAGTAAAATTTTTATTATCTGTACGAACCAGGAAATTTACTGGTGTTAAATATACAGAGAATTTTGTAATAACTCTTTTTACAGCGAGTAATTCTTTTTCATTGCTATGGTAGTTTTTCTCAGCTGCTTTGAAACTGCCAGAGGTGTACCTGCAAATTTGTTCTTCGTTTTTGGGGTTTTTAGCTTTTAAAACACCTCCCCAAAATTCATCAGAAGCATCAGTTTCAATAATTAAACTGTCTTCAATGTTTGGAAGATAAAGTTTTGGAAAATTGATTAAAACTTTCTTTATCTTTTTGATGTAGTCTGTATCAGCATTTGACCAATTCCAAATGACATCTTTTTTTAATTTTGCCTGTAAAGGTTTTCTCATGGCTGCAAGTTTTTCAATATATGTTTCAGCATAAGTTAAAACACCAAGAAATCTTTGTAGTTGCTTTTTGTCTTCTAAAACATTTGGAAAGTCATGTAAATGTTCAAGAATATGTTTTTGAGGACAATGGGTACCTTCATTTATTTCTAAACCTAAAAAATTGATTTTTGTTTTGAAAAGATGAGCTTTCTTTTTTGAAAGTATTATACCATATTTTAAAATAGTTCTGAGAACCTGTGTGACATGAACATAGTGTTCTTGTTCATTTTTGCTGAAGATCATGATGTCATCAACGTATACAGTGCAGAAACCTTCAAGGCCTCGAAGAGCATTCTGCATGTGTCTTTGAAAAATACTAGGAGCTTGTTTAAGCCCAAAGGGTAGTACTTTCCATTGAAAGAGTCCATCAGGACATGTGAAGGCAGTGAGAAGCTGCGATTCTTCATCAAGTAGAACTTGCCAGAAACCTGACTTGCAGTCGAAACTTGAATAAATGTTTTTTCCTCGTAGAAGAGTCAAGAGTTCGTGCATATTGGGGAGATTATGTGAGTCTCCAATAGTTGCATCATTGATTGCTTTGTAGTTAACAACCATTCGCTTCTTTCCTCTTCTTTTCTCTGCTTCTTTATTGACAAGAAAGGCAGGAGACATATGAGGGGATTTTGATTCTATAATTAGTCTCATATCAAGTAATTCTTTGATTTGTTTGGAAAATTCTTCTCTATCTTGTAGAGAGTAAACCATAGGTTTTTCTCTAATAACCGTTTTGGGATCAATAAGCTTGATTGAAGCTTTCATCCATCCTTTGGTTTTATTTGGATCAATAGGATTTTCAGAACAAACTTTTTCAAGAAGATCTTCAATCTGTTTGAACCTGGTAGTTTGAATAGAAATAATCCTTTCTTTATTAATCTCTTCATGAGTTATATTAGTACCTGGAATTTGTTTTTCTTTAGAACCTTTTTCTTGAGTTTCAAGAAAACCTGGTTTTCCTTTGCTATAGGCCTCTGTAACCTTTTTTATAATTACCATATCATTATTAAGATGAAAGGCAATTCTATCTATCCATTGTATGAATGGTCCATAGACTTGACAGAAGTTGTTACCAATTATGATATCAATTCCTGAATTTTGTTGGTAAATAGTGGGAACATTGAAATGTTCTCCTGAAAGTTCGAGATTAATATTTCTACAAACTTTATTAATTTTTATGGTTTCACCATTTGCAATAGTGGCACTAATTTCTTTGGGAGCGTTTTCCCAGAGTTCATCCGGAATGATGAATTTGCTTGCAAGACATAAAGATGCACCTGTGTCTACAAAACAATGTACTCTAAATTTTTTATATCCTTTAAAGTTAAGGAAGGCAGAAACATAAATAGAGTTTGGATTAGTAAGATTCATGATAAGGGAATCATCAATCTTCTGGAGGTTTACGCAAAAATGGTTAATCTCCTCCTCCCTGAAAAGCGAGGTATGTATGGGACTAGTCTGAGTCATCCGTTGTTGATTCGTATTCTTCAGTGTCTGATGAAGATTCTGTTTCAACATGATATATAAAAACATGTTGCGTACCATCATACTCTTCTTCAAGAGCTTCATAGCCTCCATTGTTAGCGGTTTGTAAAACCTTGACTTTGTCAGGGTATTTTTTTCTATTTGGACATTCGTTTGCGTAGTGTCCTTCTTCATTGCAGATCCAACACCTACATTTTTTCTTTCCTTGCGGACAAGAAGTAGTTTTCTTAGGTGTTTCTTTTGATGGTTTCTTGAAGTATTTTCCTGGTGAAAATTTTCTTCTTTTCTTTTTCCAAAAAGATTTGTATTTCTTTTTGTTTTTATGCTTTTTCTTAGTATAATTTTTCTTTCCAATATCAAAGTTTTTGAAATCAGAGAGAATGCTACAACAATCTTTGCTTATAGTTTTAAGCTTTTGTTGTTTATATCTGTCTTGACAGATTCTATCAATTTCTTCTTTTGCAATTTTTGTTGCGTAAGAAAGACTGGTTTGCTGGATTTCTCCAGTAGCTTCTTTTTTCCATCTGTCTGTACAGGTTTCTCCAATAATTGGAATTTTCATGAGATAAGCAGATATCCATTGCGCATATTCACTTCTCTGTGGAATATCATACAAATATGATTCATACATACATGTGTATTTGTCGAGAAGACTAATATCATGTAATTGGAGTTTAGTCATTGAAACTCTTGCTATGTCAACCTTCTTATTAATGGTGAAGTCTTTATTAGAAATATAATCAAGACCTAAGAAAGTAGTGTATATGACATTTATGAGATTATCAAAAAGATCTGAGCCATGTAGTTCTTCATTCCAATTATTTTTTTTTTTTTTTTTTTTTTTTTCTTGCACTCGTTATTCCGATGTCCCTAAAACAAAACATAACTCTCAATTTATAGATACATTGAGAGGGTCTGATCCTTGCCTAAAATGTCAGGCATGACGTTTTTATCCACTAAAGATTACATTATTGTGGACAGCTAGAAAGCTTCTAATAATGAAGAAGGGCATTATTATTTCGAGTGGCTGGGGCCATTTGACACGTGAAGCATCTTTCTTTAAGATGATGATGATTTGTCATCTTCAGAGGGGGGTCCCTCCATTGTCTCCGAATCTTTGCTTTCGCAAAAGTGACAAAGATGTTCTTCAAAAAGTTGTTCTGCATGTCGGCAGAAGTGTTGGCGTGTAGCATTGGATACTTCCATGCTATTGTTCATGAATTTTTCGCCAAACTTGGAGGCTTGACGAAGATCTTCTTGGCTGGTGTTGTTGTAACTCCAGCTTGTAATTATACAATGCGAGTCGGTATAATTAATCTTCTTTTTTGAACCAGAGATAATCTCGATGATTTTTTCTGATATTCTTCTTAAACCATTGATGCGATTGGGATGAAGAATCTCTGTAAAAGGTAGATCTTTGTCTTCCATTGGTTGAGATTGTTCAATATCTCTATTGGCTTTAGAAAGACCAATTTCCAGAAAGTGGTATGGAGAAAGAGTTGATTCTTGAATCCATTCTGGGAGTGAAGAGATGCATCTGATGTAGATCGGATTATCTTTTGCTTTAAGTACTTTCTTTCGAAAGTTTTTAATGGATTCTACCATGTTGCTTGGGAAGAAAATGAGTTCTTGAAGGTTGCAACTTGGGTAGATATTGTCGATTAGTCCAGCTTGAAAGGCTTGGTATACTAATTTTGCATCTGATCCTTCGAGGAAGTTGAACAGACTTTTTGTTTTCTTGTCCGTAGTGAAAAACTTTTCATGAACAAGGTCTTCTGGGCATGCAGCTCTTGCTTTCTTCCAGATTGTTCTGAAGTCTTCGAAAGAGATTTCAGGATAGTTAACCATTTGTTGAGCGTTATTTGGAACGTCAAACCTTTGGTCTCTGTGAGCTTCTTTGACTTTATGAATTTTTGGTCGAAGAAGTGGTTGGTTAGTCTTGCTTGTATCGTCTTGATAAGTGGCAAGGCTTAATCTTGCAGATGCTTCATTTCTGAATTTTTTGCAAGTAACTTTATCAACTTTACAGAATGTTTCTGTAATTCCCCAGTCAGTATGAACACCGGCATGAGGTCCTTTGTAGATTACATAAAATCTTTCAGCTTCTTTGTTAAGAGCTTTTTTGTAATCTGGTGTAAACTCCTGCACAGATTTGTTAATGGGTGACAAGGTTGTCATTTTACTGATTCCTTCAGTACAAGGATTGGTATCAACCAACAAGCTAGTTTTTCCATCAGGAAGAGGAGTAGCTGTCTCCTTTATTATGCTTTTTAGCAAAGCATCAGCTTTCAACGGATTTGTTGATTCTTTACCAGGTGCCGTTTGCACTGGAATAGCCTTTGTTTTTGAGCTTTCGCTTTCCGGTACATTGGTGACCGTTGTTACTTGTTCATACAAGTTGATTTTCTGCTCAATTGCAGATAGCTCTATGAGGAGCATTTGTTTCTTCATCCTCAAAGTGTTGAGGTCTTCCATTTTTGTAAACTCAAATTTTTGTTTACTTTTTTCTCTAATCTCCCCCTCTCTTTTTTGTAGGTGAAGTTTTTGTGAGGAAATATGTCTTGAGGATCATATCCTTTTATAGGGCTCGAGAGGAGCGAGTGAGATCATGGATGATGTAAGGTATACCTGAAGTCACGGGTGAGGCAGTCTGCCAGTACGTTTTTGTTTCCTGCGAGATGTTCAACAGTGAAAGTATATCGTGAAAACCACTCTTGCCAACGTATTAGCCGGCCTAATTTGTTATCTCCTGCAATCTTAGTTCGGAGGAAATAAGTAAAATTTTTATTATCTGTACGAACCAGGAAATTTACTGGTGTTAAATATACAGAGAATTTTGTAATAACTCTTTTTACAGCGAGTAATTCTTTTTCATTGCTATGGTAGTTTTTCTCAGCTGCTTTGAAACTGCCAGAGGTGTACCTGCAAATTTGTTCTTCGTTTTTGGGGTTTTTAGCTTTTAAAACACCTCCCCAAAATTCATCAGAAGCATCAGTTTCAATAATTAAACTGTCTTCAATGTTTGGAAGATAAAGTTTTGGAAAATTGATTAAAACTTTCTTTATCTTTTTGATGTAGTCTGTATCAGCATTTGACCAATTCCAAATGACATCTTTTTTTAATTTTGCCTGTAAAGGTTTTCTCATGGCTGCAAGTTTTTCAATATATGTTTCAGCATAAGTTAAAACACCAAGAAATCTTTGTAGTTGCTTTTTGTCTTCTAAAACATTTGGAAAGTCATGTAAATGTTCAAGAATATGTTTTTGAGGACAATGGGTACCTTCATTTATTTCTAAACCTAAAAAATTGATTTTTGTTTTGAAAAGATGAGCTTTCTTTTTTGAAAGTATTATACCATATTTTAAAATAGTTCTGAGAACCTGTGTGACATGAACATAGTGTTCTTGTTCATTTTTGCTGAAGATCATGATGTCATCAACGTATACAGTGCAGAAACCTTCAAGGCCTCGAAGAGCATTCTGCATGTGTCTTTGAAAAATACTAGGAGCTTGTTTAAGCCCAAAGGGTAGTACTTTCCATTGAAAGAGTCCATCAGGACATGTGAAGGCAGTGAGAAGCTGCGATTCTTCATCAAGTAGAACTTGCCAGAAACCTGACTTGCAGTCGAAACTTGAATAAATGTTTTTTCCTCGTAGAAGAGTCAAGAGTTCGTGCATATTGGGGAGATTATGTGAGTCTCCAATAGTTGCATCATTGATTGCTTTGTAGTTAACAACCATTCGCTTCTTTCCTCTTCTTTTCTCTGCTTCTTTATTGACAAGAAAGGCAGGAGACATATGAGGGGATTTTGATTCTATAATTAGTCTCATATCAAGTAATTCTTTGATTTGTTTGGAAAATTCTTCTCTATCTTGTAGAGAGTAAACCATAGGTTTTTCTCTAATAACCGTTTTGGGATCAATAAGCTTGATTGAAGCTTTCATCCATCCTTTGGTTTTATTTGGATCAATAGGATTTTCAGAACAAACTTTTTCAAGAAGATCTTCAATCTGTTTGAACCTGGTAGTTTGAATAGAAATAATCCTTTCTTTATTAATCTCTTCATGAGTTATATTAGTACCTGGAATTTGTTTTTCTTTAGAACCTTTTTCTTGAGTTTCAAGAAAACCTGGTTTTCCTTTGCTATAGGCCTCTGTAACCTTTTTTATAATTACCATATCATTATTAAGATGAAAGGCAATTCTATCTATCCATTGTATGAATGGTCCATAGACTTGACAGAAGTTGTTACCAATTATGATATCAATTCCTGAATTTTGTTGGTAAATAGTGGGAACATTGAAATGTTCTCCTGAAAGTTCGAGATTAATATTTCTACAAACTTTATTAATTTTTATGGTTTCACCATTTGCAATAGTGGCACTAATTTCTTTGGGAGCGTTTTCCCAGAGTTCATCCGGAATGATGAATTTGCTTGCAAGACATAAAGATGCACCTGTGTCTACAAAACAATGTACTCTAAATTTTTTATATCCTTTAAAGTTAAGGAAGGCAGAAACATAAATAGAGTTTGGATTAGTAAGATTCATGATAAGGGAATCATCAATCTTCTGGAGGTTTACGCAAAAATGGTTAATCTCCTCCTCCCTGAAAAGCGAGGTATGTATGGGACTAGTCTGAGTCATCCGTTGTTGATTCGTATTCTTCAGTGTCTGATGAAGATTCTGTTTCAACATGATATATAAAAACATGTTGCGTACCATCATACTCTTCTTCAAGAGCTTCATAGCCTCCATTGTTAGCGGTTTGTAAAACCTTGACTTTGTCAGGGTATTTTTTTCTATTTGGACATTCGTTTGCGTAGTGTCCTTCTTCATTGCAGATCCAACACCTACATTTTTTCTTTCCTTGCGGACAAGAAGTAGTTTTCTTAGGTGTTTCTTTTGATGGTTTCTTGAAGTATTTTCCTGGTGAAAATTTTCTTCTTTTCTTTTTCCAAAAAGATTTGTATTTCTTTTTGTTTTTATGCTTTTTCTTAGTATAATTTTTCTTTCCAATATCAAAGTTTTTGAAATCAGAGAGAATGCTACAACAATCTTTGCTTATAGTTTTAAGCTTTTGTTGTTTATATCTGTCTTGACAGATTCTATCAATTTCTTCTTTTGCAATTTTTGTTGCGTAAGAAAGACTGGTTTGCTGGATTTCTCCAGTAGCTTCTTTTTTCCATCTGTCTGTACAGGTTTCTCCAATAATTGGAATTTTCATGAGATAAGCAGATATCCATTGCGCATATTCACTTCTCTGTGGAATATCATACAAATATGATTCATACATACATGTGTATTTGTCGAGAAGACTAATATCATGTAATTGGAGTTTAGTCATTGAAACTCTTGCTATGTCAACCTTCTTATTAATGGTGAAGTCTTTATTAGAAATATAATCAAGACCTAAGAAAGTAGTGTATATGACATTTATGAGATTATCAAAAAGATCTGAGCCATGTAGTTCTTCATTCCAATTATTGTTTCTTAGGAATTTCTGCACGATTCCATCAGTTTTGTGTTCTAAAAGTAGTAGAACATTTTTTGCTTTTTCAAATTCATCTGGATTTGTTTGTAAGATTAGTGAAATCTCAGTAACCCATTTTTCTACAACTCTTTCTCTGAGTTTTAAATCTTGGATACAATCAATATTGAGTACATTGATCGTATTGGGTCCTTGGCCACTATTTGGAATTCCATTGTGGACAGGCATTTTGAACTCGTATTTCTTTTTATTGCCTCTTCTTGTGGCTGTATAAGAAGATTCTGCTTCATCATCTTCCATATCTGAATATTCGAACTTAACAGTCTTTGTATTTGTTTTAAAATTATCTTCTTGTTCTGATTCAGTATCGGGTTCATTTATTTTAGTCATTCTAAAATATTGATCAAAAAGTTTGGGTTCTTTTTGATACAATTCTTCACATTCTTCAGTTTCTAAAGATAAAAGCTGAATAAGCTTTTGGTCAGTTTTATCATAATCTTCATATTGAAGGTTAAAGAAATATTTCTCGAGACGTTCAGAGATTGTTTCTTTCATTTTTATTCTTTCTTGAAAATGTTAATTTTCTGGGAATCTTTTGAGCTTCCTAAGTCAGGGTTTCCAACACTAGGATTGGGAGGTGAGTATTTCTTAAGACCTGAATATTTTCCAGGCTTGGTTTTTTGTTCTATGATGGAGATATTCTTGATGTGCTCAAGTATGTCTTTATTACATGGGCAAGAGTCAATCTTTTCAGATAACTCTTTAGTAATGTCTGCAATAATTTTTGCAGATGCTACTTCCAACTGGGTAATGGTTACGTATTTATTGAATGTTAAGTCCATGTTTATAATCAGCCCATCAATTTTTTCATTAAGGAGATTGATTGATCTATTTATCTCGGGTATCGAGGTGATTGATTTATTGAGCTCGGGTATCGAGGTCATCCTATTAGTTGTTTTAACTGATCATGTATATTAGTGATCTTAATGTTGGTTTCCTTAAGAGTGCCCTCAATATTTGCCTTTTTGGCGACTTCTTCAACAAATTGGTTGTTTTTTAAAGAGTTTTCTAAAAGAATTGAATGTTTGTCAATAGACTGGGTTAACTTGATAGTTAATTTATTTTGTCTTTCAATAACTTCGAAGAATTTTTCAAAATCTTTTTTATCAAGATTGTTTTTAACCATAAAGGCTAAATCGTTTTTAAATTGGTTAAAAGGTATTTTATTTTTTGAAATATCTTTAGAAATATCTTTTGAAATACCAAGATAATGGCTTATTTTTGAAGTTTTTAAAAGACATCTTGCAATGATTTGGTTGAGATTATTGCAATGATTTACGATTGTTTGAACACCAGCTTTACCAGAAGTAGAGAAAACGTATTCTTTCTTTTCAGTATTATCGTCAAGAGTTTTAATTTTGACTGTTTTACCTTTTTTATAGAAATGAGGAAAATCAATTTTATTATTCATTTATAATGTCAGTGATTTGTTTGATATTCTGGCGTAGACTATCAATTTTTAAAGACATGTTTCTTATTAGGTTATTATCTTTTCTCTCCGAGCTTTCTCCTATGTGGAGTGAATCCATAGAAATTCTTGGTCTAAGAGTTTCTCCTAGAGCTTTTTTATTTCTAGCTATATTTAAAACCCAAGAGTTTTCTTGAGGATTTATGTCGCAGAATTGTTTATCTTTGACATGGCCTATTTCTGAAAAGACATCATCAAGTTCGATGTACTCGTCTTTCTTATAGTCTATGCTATGGTGACTGTTGGTCAGGGCATATCCTATGAGATATGTTATGGTGAAAGGTTTATCACCTGGACTCATTAGGTCACTTCTTTCAAAGTGATGTATAAAAGATAAGGTTTTATCTATATTTGCAGATTTTAAATCCAGAGCAAACTTTGGATAGACTGAAAACATAAACTTTTGGTAAGCAAGGTTTCCCTTTGCAGCACCTAAGATGCAGTCCTGTCTGTCAGTAATTCTGTTGTCAATTAAGGCCATTTTTATGGGAGAATTTATTCCTGCTTGGAATTGGGATTTTAACAAAATTTTTACAGCTCCGATATGGACCATTCTAATTTTTGATCTAATCTCAACTGGAATACTTTTTAAGTTATTATGTATTTGCTCCTTAGTTAAAAGGGGTAGAAAGACAGCTCCTATTGTATCTTTTATGTCTACGGACATTTCTTTAGTACTAACAAAGTAGAAAATTTCATTTTTCCTTTTAAGGGGATTTAGAATACTAAGTTTAGAAGGAACATTTTTGAAAATGTTTTCTTTCTTTATTTTTAAATCAATTTTCTTAACTCTAGAGAGAAGGTCTTGTTTTATTAAAAGATTTGCATGAAAGCCGTCTTCATCTTCAACATAAGTTAAGATTTGTTTTTCTTCTGAATTATTTTCTTCAGTGTTGTTGAAAATTTCATTATTCATTTTAAGAAAAGCTAACAGGTTAAAATAAACTTTCTGAGTTTTGAAACTAATTTTTTATTTCTATCAAGATGTTCTTGATGTACTTTTTGCTTATGCAGGAGATACATACGTATATTAACCAAGTTTGGTATATATTCGTTAGTATGTTTATTTTGTGCTTGTAGAATTCTGAAATCTATATGCACCAAGTCTTTTTTATTATTGAAAAGTATTTCTTTATGTTGAGAGATTTCAATCTCTTTATTATGAATATGTTCAAACTTTACTCTGTAAAGTGTTTTATTATAATGTAATGATCCATAGACTTGACAGAAGTTGTTACCAATTATGATATCAATTCCTGAATTTTGTTGGTAAATAGTGGGAACATTGAAATGTTCTCCTGAAAGTTCGAGATTAATATTTCTACAAACTTTATTAATTTTTATGGTTTCACCATTTGCAATAGTGGCACTAATTTCTTTGGGAGCGTTTTCCCAGAGTTCATCCGGAATGATGAATTTGCTTGCAAGACATAAAGATGCACCTGTGTCTACAAAACAATGTACTCTAAATTTTTTATATCCTTTAAAGTTAAGGAAGGCAGAAACATAAATAGAGTTTGGATTAGTAAGATTCATGATAAGGGAATCATCAATCTTCTGGAGGTTTACGCAAAAATGGTTAATCTCCTCCTCCCTGAAAAGCGAGGTATGTATGGGACTAGTCTGAGTCATCCGTTGTTGATTCGTATTCTTCAGTGTCTGATGAAGATTCTGTTTCAACATGATATATAAAAACATGTTGCGTACCATCATACTCTTCTTCAAGAGCTTCATAGCCTCCATTGTTAGCGGTTTGTAAAACCTTGACTTTGTCAGGGTATTTTTTTCTATTTGGACATTCGTTTGCGTAGTGTCCTTCTTCATTGCAGATCCAACACCTACATTTTTTCTTTCCTTGCGGACAAGAAGTAGTTTTCTTAGGTGTTTCTTTTGATGGTTTCTTGAAGTATTTTCCTGGTGAAAATTTTCTTCTTTTCTTTTTCCAAAAAGATTTGTATTTCTTTTTGTTTTTATGCTTTTTCTTAGTATAATTCCATTGTGGACAGGCATTTTGAACAAAGAATTGATGGGTTACTGAGATTTCACTAATCTTACAAACAAATCCAGATGAATTTGAAAAAGCAAAAAATGTTCTACTACTTTTAGAACACAAAACTGATGGAATCGTGCAGAAATTCCTAAGAAACAATAATTGGAATGAAGAACTACATGGCTCAGATCTTTTTGATAATCTCATAAATGTCATATACACTACTTTCTTAGGTCTTGATTATATTTCTAATAAAGACTTCACCATTAATAAGAAGGTTGACATAGCAAGAGTTTCAATGACTAAACTCCAATTACATGATATTAGTCTTCTCGACAAATACACATGTATGTATGAATCATATTTGTATGATATTCCACAGAGAAGTGAATATGCGCAATGGATATCTGCTTATCTCATGAAAATTCCAATTATTGGAGAAACCTGTACAGACAGATGGAAAAAAGAAGCTACTGGAGAAATCCAGCAAACCAGTCTTTCTTACGCAACAAAAATTGCAAAAGAAGAAATTGATAGAATCTGTCAAGACAGATATAAACAACAAAAGCTTAAAACTATAAGCAAAGATTGTTGTAGCATTCTCTCTGATTTCAAAAACTTTGATATTGGAAAGAAAAATTATACTAAGAAAAAGCATAAAAACAAAAAGAAATACAAATCTTTTTGGAAAAAGAAAAGAAGAAAATTTTCACCAGGAAAATACTTCAAGAAACCATCAAAAGAAACACCTAAGAAAACTACTTCTTGTCCGCAAGGAAAGAAAAAATGTAGGTGTTGGATCTGCAATGAAGAAGGACACTACGCAAACGAATGTCCAAATAGAAAAAAATACCCTGACAAAGTCAAGGTTTTACAAACCGCTAACAATGGAGGCTATGAAGCTCTTGAAGAAGAGTATGATGGTACGCAACATGTTTTTATATATCATGTTGAAACAGAATCTTCATCAGACAC
The DNA here is from genome assembly GCF_051521515.1 of Lactuca serriola. Taxonomy (NCBI): domain Eukaryota; kingdom Viridiplantae; phylum Streptophyta; class Magnoliopsida; order Asterales; family Asteraceae; genus Lactuca; species Lactuca serriola. Next base: position 235,176,453 of record NC_136409.1, on the reverse strand, counting down.
TGAAGAATACGAATCAACAACGGATGACTCAGACTAGTCCCATACATACCTCGCTTTTCAGGGAGGAGGAGATTAACCATTTTTGCGTAAACCTCCAGAAGATTGATGATTCCCTTATCATGAATCTTACTAATCCAAACTCTATTTATGTTTCTGCCTTCCTTAACTTTAAAGGATATAAAAAATTTAGAGTACATTGTTTTGTAGACACAGGTGCATCTTTATGTCTTGCAAGCAAATTCATCATTCCGGATGAACTCTGGGAAAACGCTCCCAAAGAAATTAGTGCCACTATTGCAAATGGTGAAACCATAAAAATTAATAAAGTTTGTAGAAATATTAATCTCGAACTTTCAGGAGAACATTTCAATGTTCCCACTATTTACCAACAAAATTCAGGAATTGATATCATAATTGGTAACAACTTCTGTCAAGTCTATGGACCATTCATACAATGGATAGATAGAATTGCCTTTCATCTTAATAATGATATGGTAATTATAAAAAAGGTTACAGAGGCCTATAGCAAAGGAAAACCAGGTTTTCTTGAAACTCAAGAAAAAGGTTCTAAAGAAAAACAAATTCCAGGTACTAATATAACTCATGAAGAGATTAATAAAGAAAGGATTATTTCTATTCAAACTACCAGGTTCAAACAGATTGAAGATCTTCTTGAAAAAGTTTGTTCTGAAAATCCTATTGATCCAAATAAAACCAAAGGATGGATGAAAGCTTCAATCAAGCTTATTGATCCCAAAACGGTTATTAGAGAAAAACCTATGGTTTACTCTCTACAAGATAGAGAAGAATTTTCCAAACAAATCAAAGAATTACTTGATATGAGACTAATTATAGAATCAAAATCCCCTCATATGTCTCCTGCCTTTCTTGTCAATAAAGAAGCAGAGAAAAGAAGAGGAAAGAAGCGAATGGTTGTTAACTACAAAGCAATCAATGATGCAACTATTGGAGACTCACATAATCTCCCCAATATGCACGAACTCTTGACTCTTCTACGAGGAAAAAACATTTATTCAAGTTTCGACTGCAAGTCAGGTTTCTGGCAAGTTCTACTTGATGAAGAATCGCAGCTTCTCACTGCCTTCACATGTCCTGATGGACTCTTTCAATGGAAAGTACTACCCTTTGGGCTTAAACAAGCTCCTAGTATTTTTCAAAGACACATGCAGAATGCTCTTCGAGGCCTTGAAGGTTTCTGCACTGTATACGTTGATGACATCATGATCTTCAGCAAAAATGAACAAGAACACTATGTTCATGTCACACAGGTTCTCAGAACTATTTTAAAATATGGTATAATACTTTCAAAAAAGAAAGCTCATCTTTTATGTCTACGGACATTTCTTTAGTACTAACAAAGTAGAAAATTTCATTTTTCCTTTTAAGGGGATTTAGAATACTAAGTTTAGAAGGAACATTTTTGAAAATGTTTTCTTTCTTTATTTTTAAATCAATTTTCTTAACTCTAGAGAGAAGGTCTTGTTTTATTAAAAGATTTGCATGAAAGCCGTCTTCATCTTCAACATAAGTTAAGATTTGTTTTTCTTCTGAATTATTTTCTTCAGTGTTGTTGAAAATTTCATTATTCATTTTAAGAAAAGCTAACAGGTTAAAATAAACTTTCTGAGTTTTGAAACTAATTTTTTATTTCTATCAAGATGTTCTTGATGTACTTTTTGCTTATGCAGGAGATACATACGTATATTAACCAAGTTTGGTATATATTCGTTAGTATGTTTATTTTGTGCTTGTAGAATTCTGAAATCTATATGCACCAAGTCTTTTTTATTATTGAAAAGTATTTCTTTATGTTGAGAGATTTCAATCTCTTTATTATGAATATGTTCAAACTTTACTCTGTAAAGTGTTTTATTATAATGTAATGCCATATTTATCAAGGCTCTGATACCAGTTTGGGTGTGTGGATGTGTACGGAATTTATGTTTTAACAAAGAAGGGAATAAATATAAAAATTGTGAAAAGAAGACTCTTGTATCAATAAATGTGTAATTGTGATGTAGTGAGTGTTATACTTACATAGATAGAAACTATTCAAGCCAGCCTGTGTCGTTCATTGGTCTGTGTGGTTGCTTTCCCTGTTGGCATGGTGCCTGTGGTACTGTTAATCATCGTCGACCTGACACTCTGTCACTTACAAGTTTCATCACTCTAAATTGTATGAACACTCAAAAATAACAAAACAAAGATTTATTGATAACAGAGTTCCCAAAAAGGGAAGACTCTTACAATATTTTACATTTTTCCCCTTCTAAGGGAGGAATTACTCACTAGACATTGAACTGAAAATTTACTAGATAGAGAGTGTTTTTTTTTTTTTTTTTTTTTTTTTTTTCTTGCACTCGTTATTCCGATGTCCCTAAAACAAAACATAACTCTCAATTTATAGATACATTGAGAGGGTCTGATCCTTGCCTAAAATGTCAGGCATGACGTTTTTATCCACTAAAGATTACATTATTGTGGACAGCTAGAAAGCTTCTAATAATGAAGAAGGGCATTATTATTTCGAGTGGCTGGGGCCATTTGACACGTGAAGCATCTTTCTTTAAGATGATGATGATTTGTCATCTTCAGAGGGGGGTCCCTCCATTGTCTCCGAATCTTTGCTTTCGCAAAAGTGACAAAGATGTTCTTCAAAAAGTTGTTCTGCATGTCGGCAGAAGTGTTGGCGTGTAGCATTGGATACTTCCATGCTATTGTTCATGAATTTTTCGCCAAACTTGGAGGCTTGACGAAGATCTTCTTGGCTGGTGTTGTTGTAACTCCAGCTTGTAATTATACAATGCGAGTCGGTATAATTAATCTTCTTTTTTGAACCAGAGATAATCTCGATGATTTTTTCTGATATTCTTCTTAAACCATTGATGCGATTGGGATGAAGAATCTCTGTAAAAGGTAGATCTTTGTCTTCCATTGGTTGAGATTGTTCAATATCTCTATTGGCTTTAGAAAGACCAATTTCCAGAAAGTGGTATGGAGAAAGAGTTGATTCTTGAATCCATTCTGGGAGTGAAGAGATGCATCTGATGTAGATCGGATTATCTTTTGCTTTAAGTACTTTCTTTCGAAAGTTTTTAATGGATTCTACCATGTTGCTTGGGAAGAAAATGAGTTCTTGAAGGTTGCAACTTGGGTAGATATTGTCGATTAGTCCAGCTTGAAAGGCTTGGTATACTAATTTTGCATCTGATCCTTCGAGGAAGTTGAACAGACTTTTTGTTTTCTTGTCCGTAGTGAAAAACTTTTCATGAACAAGGTCTTCTGGGCATGCAGCTCTTGCTTTCTTCCAGATTGTTCTGAAGTCTTCGAAAGAGATTTCAGGATAGTTAACCATTTGTTGAGCGTTATTTGGAACGTCAAACCTTTGGTCTCTGTGAGCTTCTTTGACTTTATGAATTTTTGGTCGAAGAAGTGGTTGGTTAGTCTTGCTTGTATCGTCTTGATAAGTGGCAAGGCTTAATCTTGCAGATGCTTCATTTCTGAATTTTTTGCAAGTAACTTTATCAACTTTACAGAATGTTTCTGTAATTCCCCAGTCAGTATGAACACCGGCATGAGGTCCTTTGTAGATTACATAAAATCTTTCAGCTTCTTTGTTAAGAGCTTTTTTGTAATCTGGTGTAAACTCCTGCACAGATTTGTTAATGGGTGACAAGGTTGTCATTTTACTGATTCCTTCAGTACAAGGATTGGTATCAACCAACAAGCTAGTTTTTCCATCAGGAAGAGGAGTAGCTGTCTCCTTTATTATGCTTTTTAGCAAAGCATCAGCTTTCAACGGATTTGTTGATTCTTTACCAGGTGCCGTTTGCACTGGAATAGCCTTTGTTTTTGAGCTTTCGCTTTCCGGTACATTGGTGACCGTTGTTACTTGTTCATACAAGTTGATTTTCTGCTCAATTGCAGATAGCTCTATGAGGAGCATTTGTTTCTTCATCCTCAAAGTGTTGAGGTCTTCCATTTTTGTAAACTCAAATTTTTGTTTACTTTTTTCTCTAATCTCCCCCTCTCTTTTTTGTAGGTGAAGTTTTTGTGAGGAAATATGTCTTGAGGATCATATCCTTTTATAGGGCTCGAGAGGAGCGAGTGAGATCATGGATGATGTAAGGTATACCTGAAGTCACGGGTGAGGCAGTCTGCCAGTACGTTTTTGTTTCCTGCGAGATGTTCAACAGTGAAAGTATATCGTGAAAACCACTCTTGCCAACGTATTAGCCGGCCTAATTTGTTATCTCCTGCAATCTTAGTTCGGAGGAAATAAGTAAAATTTTTATTATCTGTACGAACCAGGAAATTTACTGGTGTTAAATATACAGAGAATTTTGTAATAACTCTTTTTACAGCGAGTAATTCTTTTTCATTGCTATGGTAGTTTTTCTCAGCTGCTTTGAAACTGCCAGAGGTGTACCTGCAAATTTGTTCTTCGTTTTTGGGGTTTTTAGCTTTTAAAACACCTCCCCAAAATTCATCAGAAGCATCAGTTTCAATAATTAAACTGTCTTCAATGTTTGGAAGATAAAGTTTTGGAAAATTGATTAAAACTTTCTTTATCTTTTTGATGTAGTCTGTATCAGCATTTGACCAATTCCAAATGACATCTTTTTTTAATTTTGCCTGTAAAGGTTTTCTCATGGCTGCAAGTTTTTCAATATATGTTTCAGCATAAGTTAAAACACCAAGAAATCTTTGTAGTTGCTTTTTGTCTTCTAAAACATTTGGAAAGTCATGTAAATGTTCAAGAATATGTTTTTGAGGACAATGGGTACCTTCATTTATTTCTAAACCTAAAAAATTGATTTTTGTTTTGAAAAGATGAGCTTTCTTTTTTGAAAGTATTATACCATATTTTAAAATAGTATATCGTGAAAACCACTCTTGCCAACGTATTAGCCGGCCTAATTTGTTATCTCCTGCAATCTTAGTTCGGAGGAAATAAGTAAAATTTTTATTATCTGTACGAACCAGGAAATTTACTGGTGTTAAATATACAGAGAATTTTGTAATAACTCTTTTTACAGCGAGTAATTCTTTTTCATTGCTATGGTAGTTTTTCTCAGCTGCTTTGAAACTGCCAGAGGTGTACCTGCAAATTTGTTCTTCGTTTTTGGGGTTTTTAGCTTTTAAAACACCTCCCCAAAATTCATCAGAAGCATCAGTTTCAATAATTAAACTGTCTTCAATGTTTGGAAGATAAAGTTTTGGAAAATTGATTAAAACTCTAGCTGTCCAGTTTGGGTGTGTGGATGTGTACGGAATTTATGTTTTAACAAAGAAGGGAATAAATATAAAAATTGTGAAAAGAAGACTCTTGTATCAATAAATGTGTAATTGTGATGTAGTGAGTGTTATACTTACATAGATAGAAACTATTCAAGCCAGCCTGTGTCGTTCATTGGTCTGTGTGGTTGCTTTCCCTGTTGGCATGGTGCCTGTGGTACTGTTAATCATCGTCGACCTGACACTCTGTCACTTACAAGTTTCATCACTCTAAATTGTATGAACACTCAAAAATAACAAAACAAAGATTTATTGATAACAGAGTTCCCAAAAAGGGAAGACTCTTACAATATTTTACATTTTTCCCCTTCTAAGGGAGGAATTACTCACTAGACATTGAACTGAAAATTTACTAGATAGAGAGTGTTTTTTTTTTTTTTTTTTTTTTTTTTCTTGCACTCGTTATTCCGATGTCCCTAAAACAAAACATAACTCTCAATTTATAGATACATTGAGAGGGTCTGATCCTTGCCTAAAATGTCAGGCATGACGTTTTTATCCACTAAAGATTACATTATTGTGGACAGCTAGAAAGCTTCTAATAATGAAGAAGGGCATTATTATTTCGAGTGGCTGGGGCCATTTGACACGTGAAGCATCTTTCTTTAAGATGATGATGATTTGTCATCTTCAGAGGGGGGTCCCTCCATTGTCTCCGAATCTTTGCTTTCGCAAAAGTGACAAAGATGTTCTTCAAAAAGTTGTTCTGCATGTCGGCAGAAGTGTTGGCGTGTAGCATTGGATACTTCCATGCTATTGTTCATGAATTTTTCGCCAAACTTGGAGGCTTGACGAAGATCTTCTTGGCTGGTGTTGTTGTAACTCCAGCTTGTAATTATACAATGCGAGTCGGTATAATTAATCTTCTTTTTTGAACCAGAGATAATCTCGATGATTTTTTCTGATATTCTTCTTAAACCATTGATGCGATTGGGATGAAGAATCTCTGTAAAAGGTAGATCTTTGTCTTCCATTGGTTGAGATTGTTCAATATCTCTATTGGCTTTAGAAAGACCAATTTCCAGAAAGTGGTATGGAGAAAGAGTTGATTCTTGAATCCATTCTGGGAGTGAAGAGATGCATCTGATGTAGATCGGATTATCTTTTGCTTTAAGTACTTTCTTTCGAAAGTTTTTAATGGATTCTACCATGTTGCTTGGGAAGAAAATGAGTTCTTGAAGGTTGCAACTTGGGTAGATATTGTCGATTAGTCCAGCTTGAAAGGCTTGGTATACTAATTTTGCATCTGATCCTTCGAGGAAGTTGAACAGACTTTTTGTTTTCTTGTCCGTAGTGAAAAACTTTTCATGAACAAGGTCTTCTGGGCATGCAGCTCTTGCTTTCTTCCAGATTGTTCTGAAGTCTTCGAAAGAGATTTCAGGATAGTTAACCATTTGTTGAGCGTTATTTGGAACGTCAAACCTTTGGTCTCTGTGAGCTTCTTTGACTTTATGAATTTTTGGTCGAAGAAGTGGTTGGTTAGTCTTGCTTGTATCGTCTTGATAAGTGGCAAGGCTTAATCTTGCAGATGCTTCATTTCTGAATTTTTTGCAAGTAACTTTATCAACTTTACAGAATGTTTCTGTAATTCCCCAGTCAGTATGAACACCGGCATGAGGTCCTTTGTAGATTACATAAAATCTTTCAGCTTCTTTGTTAAGAGCTTTTTTGTAATCTGGTGTAAACTCCTGCACAGATTTGTTAATGGGTGACAAGGTTGTCATTTTACTGATTCCTTCAGTACAAGGATTGGTATCAACCAACAAGCTAGTTTTTCCATCAGGAAGAGGAGTAGCTGTCTCCTTTATTATGCTTTTTAGCAAAGCATCAGCTTTCAACGGATTTGTTGATTCTTTACCAGGTGCCGTTTGCACTGGAATAGCCTTTGTTTTTGAGCTTTCGCTTTCCGGTACATTGGTGACCGTTGTTACTTGTTCATACAAGTTGATTTTCTGCTCAATTGCAGATAGCTCTATGAGGAGCATTTGTTTCTTCATCCTCAAAGTGTTGAGGTCTTCCATTTTTGTAAACTCAAATTTTTGTTTACTTTTTTCTCTAATCTCCCCCTCTCTTTTTTGTAGGTGAAGTTTTTGTGAGGAAATATGTCTTGAGGATCATATCCTTTTATAGGGCTCGAGAGGAGCGAGTGAGATCATGGATGATGTAAGGTATACCTGAAGTCACGGGTGAGGCAGTCTGCCAGTACGTTTTTGTTTCCTGCGAGATGTTCAACAGTGAAAGTATATCGTGAAAACCACTCTTGCCAACGTATTAGCCGGCCTAATTTGTTATCTCCTGCAATCTTAGTTCGGAGGAAATAAGTAAAATTTTTATTATCTGTACGAACCAGGAAATTTACTGGTGTTAAATATACAGAGAATTTTGTAATAACTCTTTTTACAGCGAGTAATTCTTTTTCATTGCTATGGTAGTTTTTCTCAGCTGCTTTGAAACTGCCAGAGGTGTACCTGCAAATTTGTTCTTCGTTTTTGGGGTTTTTAGCTTTTAAAACACCTCCCCAAAATTCATCAGAAGCATCAGTTTCAATAATTAAACTGTCTTCAATGTTTGGAAGATAAAGTTTTGGAAAATTGATTAAAACTTTCTTTATCTTTTTGATGTAGTCTGTATCAGCATTTGACCAATTCCAAATGACATCTTTTTTTAATTTTGCCTGTAAAGGTTTTCTCATGGCTGCAAGTTTTTCAATATATGTTTCAGCATAAGTTAAAACACCAAGAAATCTTTGTAGTTGCTTTTTGTCTTCTAAAACATTTGGAAAGTCATGTAAATGTTCAAGAATATGTTTTTGAGGACAATGGGTACCTTCATTTATTTCTAAACCTAAAAAATTGATTTTTGTTTTGAAAAGATGAGCTTTCTTTTTTGAAAGTATTATACCATATTTTAAAATAGTTCTGAGAACCTGTGTGACATGAACATAGTGTTCTTGTTCATTTTTGCTGAAGATCATGATGTCATCAACGTATACAGTGCAGAAACCTTCAAGGCCTCGAAGAGCATTCTGCATGTGTCTTTGAAAAATACTAGGAGCTTGTTTAAGCCCAAAGGGTAGTACTTTCCATTGAAAGAGTCCATCAGGACATGTGAAGGCAGTGAGAAGCTGCGATTCTTCATCAAGTAGAACTTGCCAGAAACCTGACTTGCAGTCGAAACTTGAATAAATGTTTTTTCCTCGTAGAAGAGTCAAGAGTTCGTGCATATTGGGGAGATTATGTGAGTCTCCAATAGTTGCATCATTGATTGCTTTGTAGTTAACAACCATTCGCTTCTTTCCTCTTCTTTTCTCTGCTTCTTTATTGACAAGAAAGGCAGGAGACATATGAGGGGATTTTGATTCTATAATTAGTCTCATATCAAGTAATTCTTTGATTTGTTTGGAAAATTCTTCTCTATCTTGTAGAGAGTAAACCATAGGTTTTTCTCTAATAACCGTTTTGGGATCAATAAGCTTGATTGAAGCTTTCATCCATCCTTTGGTTTTATTTGGATCAATAGGATTTTCAGAACAAACTTTTTCAAGAAGATCTTCAATCTGTTTGAACCTGGTAGTTTGAATAGAAATAATCCTTTCTTTATTAATCTCTTCATGAGTTATATTAGTACCTGGAATTTGTTTTTCTTTAGAACCTTTTTCTTGAGTTTCAAGAAAACCTGGTTTTCCTTTGCTATAGGCCTCTGTAACCTTTTTTATAATTACCATATCATTATTAAGATGAAAGGCAATTCTATCTATCCATTGTATGAATGGTCCATAGACTTGACAGAAGTTGTTACCAATTATGATATCAATTCCTGAATTTTGTTGGTAAATAGTGGGAACATTGAAATGTTCTCCTGAAAGTTCGAGATTAATATTTCTACAAACTTTATTAATTTTTATGGTTTCACCATTTGCAATAGTGGCACTAATTTCTTTGGGAGCGTTTTCCCAGAGTTCATCCGGAATGATGAATTTGCTTGCAAGACATAAAGATGCACCTGTGTCTACAAAACAATGTACTCTAAATTTTTTATATCCTTTAAAGTTAAGGAAGGCAGAAACATAAATAGAGTTTGGATTAGTAAGATTCATGATAAGGGAATCATCAATCTTCTGGAGGTTTACGCAAAAATGGTTAATCTCCTCCTCCCTGAAAAGCGAGGTATGTATGGGACTAGTCTGAGTCATCCGTTGTTGATTCGTATTCTTCAGTGTCTGATGAAGATTCTGTTTCAACATGATATATAAAAACATGTTGCGTACCATCATACTCTTCTTCAAGAGCTTCATAGCCTCCATTGTTAGCGGTTTGTAAAACCTTGACTTTGTCAGGGTATTTTTTTCTATTTGGACATTCGTTTGCGTAGTGTCCTTCTTCATTGCAGATCCAACACCTACATTTTTTCTTTCCTTGCGGACAAGAAGTAGTTTTCTTAGGTGTTTCTTTTGATGGTTTCTTGAAGTATTTTCCTGGTGAAAATTTTCTTCTTTTCTTTTTCCAAAAAGATTTGTATTTCTTTTTGTTTTTATGCTTTTTCTTAGTATAATTTTTCTTTCCAATATCAAAGTTTTTGAAATCAGAGAGAATGCTACAACAATCTTTGCTTATAGTTTTAAGCTTTTGTTGTTTATATCTGTCTTGACAGATTCTATCAATTTCTTCTTTTGCAATTTTTGTTGCGTAAGAAAGACTGGTTTGCTGGATTTCTCCAGTAGCTTCTTTTTTCCATCTGTCTGTACAGGTTTCTCCAATAATTGGAATTTTCATGAGATAAGCAGATATCCATTGCGCATATTCACTTCTCTGTGGAATATCATACAAATATGATTCATACATACATGTGTATTTGTCGAGAAGACTAATATCATGTAATTGGAGTTTAGTCATTGAAACTCTTGCTATGTCAACCTTCTTATTAATGGTGAAGTCTTTATTAGAAATATAATCAAGACCTAAGAAAGTAGTGTATATGACATTTATGAGATTATCAAAAAGATCTGAGCCATGTAGTTCTTCATTCCAATTATTGTTTCTTAGGAATTTCTGCACGATTCCATCAGTTTTGTGTTCTAAAAGTAGTAGAACATTTTTTGCTTTTTCAAATTCATCTGGATTTGTTTGTAAGATTAGTGAAATCTCAGTAACCCATTTTTCTACAACTCTTTCTCTGAGTTTTAAATCTTGGATACAATCAATATTGAGTACATTGATCGTATTGGGTCCTTGGCCACTATTTGGAATTCCATTGTGGACAGGCATTTTGAACTCGTATTTCTTTTTATTGCCTCTTCTTGTGGCTGTATAAGAAGATTCTGCTTCATCATCTTCCATATCTGAATATTCGAACTTAACAGTCTTTGTATTTGTTTTAAAATTATCTTCTTGTTCTGATTCAGTATCGGGTTCATTTATTTTAGTCATTCTAAAATATTGATCAAAAAGTTTGGGTTCTTTTTGATACAATTCTTCACATTCTTCAGTTTCTAAAGATAAAAGCTGAATAAGCTTTTGGTCAGTTTTATCATAATCTTCATATTGAAGGTTAAAGAAATATTTCTCGAGACGTTCAGAGATTGTTTCTTTCATTTTTATTCTTTCTTGAAAATGTTAATTTTCTGGGAATCTTTTGAGCTTCCTAAGTCAGGGTTTCCAACACTAGGATTGGGAGGTGAGTATTTCTTAAGACCTGAATATTTTCCAGGCTTGGTTTTTTGTTCTATGATGGAGATATTCTTGATGTGCTCAAGTATGTCTTTATTACATGGGCAAGAGTCAATCTTTTCAGATAACTCTTTAGTAATGTCTGCAATAATTTTTGCAGATGCTACTTCCAACTGGGTAATGGTTACGTATTTATTGAATGTTAAGTCCATGTTTATAATCAGCCCATCAATTTTTTCATTAAGGAGATTGATTGATCTATTTATCTCGGGTATCGAGGTGATTGATTTATTGAGCTCGGGTATCGAGGTCATCCTATTAGTTGTTTTAACTGATCATGTATATTAGTGATCTTAATGTTGGTTTCCTTAAGAGTGCCCTCAATATTTGCCTTTTTGGCGACTTCTTCAACAAATTGGTTGTTTTTTAAAGAGTTTTCTAAAAGAATTGAATGTTTGTCAATAGACTGGGTTAACTTGATAGTTAATTTATTTTGTCTTTCAATAACTTCGAAGAATTTTTCAAAATCTTTTTTATCAAGATTGTTTTTAACCATAAAGGCTAAATCGTTTTTAAATTGGTTAAAAGGTATTTTATTTTTTGAAATATCTTTAGAAATATCTTTTGAAATACCAAGATAATGGCTTATTTTTGAAGTTTTTAAAAGACATCTTGCAATGATTTGGTTGAGATTATTGCAATGATTTACGATTGTTTGAACACCAGCTTTACCAGAAGTAGAGAAAACGTATTCTTTCTTTTCAGTATTATCGTCAAGAGTTTTAATTTTGACTGTTTTACCTTTTTTATAGAAATGAGGAAAATCAATTTTATTATTCATTTATAATGTCAGTGATTTGTTTGATATTCTGGCGTAGACTATCAATTTTTAAAGACATGTTTCTTATTAGGTTATTATCTTTTCTCTCCGAGCTTTCTCCTATGTGGAGTGAATCCATAGAAATTCTTGGTCTAAGAGTTTCTCCTAGAGCTTTTTTATTTCTAGCTATATTTAAAACCCAAGAGTTTTCTTGAGGATTTATGTCGCAGAATTGTTTATCTTTGACATGGCCTATTTCTGAAAAGACATCATCAAGTTCGATGTACTCGTCTTTCTTATAGTCTATGCTATGGTGACTGTTGGTCAGGGCATATCCTATGAGATATGTTATGGTGAAAGGTTTATCACCTGGACTCATTAGGTCACTTCTTTCAAAGTGATGTATAAAAGATAAGGTTTTATCTATATTTGCAGATTTTAAATCCAGAGCAAACTTTGGATAGACTGAAAACATAAACTTTTGGTAAGCAAGGTTTCCCTTTGCAGCACCTAAGATGCAGTCCTGTCTGTCAGTAATTCTGTTGTCAATTAAGGCCATTTTTATGGGAGAATTTATTCCTGCTTGGAATTGGGATTTTAACAAAATTTTTACAGCTCCGATATGGACCATTCTAATTTTTGATCTAATCTCAACTGGAATACTTTTTAAGTTATTATGTATTTGCTCCTTAGTTAAAAGGGGTAGAAAGACAGCTCCTATTGTATCTTTTATGTCTACGGACATTTCTTTAGTACTAACAAAGTAGAAAATTTCATTTTTCCTTTTAAGGGGATTTAGAATACTAAGTTTAGAAGGAACATTTTTGAAAATGTTTTCTTTCTTTATTTTTAAATCAATTTTCTTAACTCTAGAGAGAAGGTCTTGTTTTATTAAAAGATTTGCATGAAAGCCGTCTTCATCTTCAACATAAGTTAAGATTTGTTTTTCTTCTGAATTATTTTCTTCAGTGTTGTTGAAAATTTCATTATTCATTTTAAGAAAAGCTAACAGGTTAAAATAAACTTTCTGAGTTTTGAAACTAATTTTTTATTTCTATCAAGATGTTCTTGATGTACTTTTCAATAATATGGCATTACATTATAATAAAACACTTTACAGAGTAAAGTTTGAACATATTCATAATAAAGAGATTGAAATCTCTCAACATAAAGAAATACTTTTCAATAATAAAAAAGACTTGGTGCATATAGATTTCAGAATTCTACAAGCACAAAATAAACATACTAACGAATATATACCAAACTTGGTTAATATACGTATGTATCTCCTGCATAAGCAAAAAGTACATCAAGAACATCTTGATAGAAATAAAAAATTAGTTTCAAAACTCAGAAAGTTTATTTTAACCTGTTAGCTTTTCTTAAAATGAATAATGAAATTTTCAACAACACTGAAGAAAATAATTCAGAAGAAAAACAAATCTTAACTTATGTTGAAGATGAAGACGGCTTTCATGCAAATCTTTTAATAAAACAAGACCTTCTCTCTAGAGTTAAGAAAATTGATTTAAAAATAAAGAAAGAAAACATTTTCAAAAATGTTCCTTCTAAACTTAGTATTCTAAATCCCCTTAAAAGGAAAAATGAAATTTTCTACTTTGTTAGTACTAAAGAAATGTCCGTAGACATAAAAGATACAATAGGAGCTGTCTTTCTACCCCTTTTAACTAAGGAGCAAATACATAATAACTTAAAAAGTATTCCAGTTGAGATTAGATCAAAAATTAGAATGGTCCATATCGGAGCTGTAAAAATTTTGTTAAAATCCCAATTCCAAGCAGGAATAAATTCTCCCATAAAAATGGCCTTAATTGACAACAGAATTACTGACAGACAGGACTGCATCTTAGGTGCTGCAAAGGGAAACCTTGCTTACCAAAAGTTTATGTTTTCAGTCTATCCAAAGTTTGCTCTGGATTTAAAATCTGCAAATATAGATAAAACCTTATCTTTTATACATCACTTTGAAAGAAGTGACCTAATGAGTCCAGGTGATAAACCTTTCACCATAACATATCTCATAGGATATGCCCTGACCAACAGTCACCATAGCATAGACTATAAGAAAGACGAGTACATCGAACTTGATGATGTCTTTTCAGAAATAGGCCATGTCAAAGATAAACAATTCTGCGACATAAATCCTCAAGAAAACTCTTGGGTTTTAAATATAGCTAGAAATAAAAAAGCTCTAGGAGAAACTCTTAGACCAAGAATTTCTATGGATTCACTCCACATAGGAGAAAGCTCGGAGAGAAAAGATAATAACCTAATAAGAAACATGTCTTTAAAAATTGATAGTCTACGCCAGAATATCAAACAAATCACTGACATTATAAATGAATAATAAAATTGATTTTCCTCATTTCTATAAAAAAGGTAAAACAGTCAAAATTAAAACTCTTGACGATAATACTGAAAAGAAAGAATACGTTTTCTCTACTTCTGGTAAAGCTGGTGTTCAAACAATCGTAAATCATTGCAATAATCTCAACCAAATCATTGCAAGATGTCTTTTAAAAACTTCAAAAATAAGCCATTATCTTGGTATTTCAAAAGATATTTCTAAAGATATTTCAAAAAATAAAATACCTTTTAACCAATTTAAAAACGATTTAGCCTTTATGGTTAAAAACAATCTTGATAAAAAAGATTTTGAAAAATTCTTCGAAGTTATTGAAAGACAAAATAAATTAACTATCAAGTTAACCCAGTCTATTGACAAACATTCAATTCTTTTAGAAAACTCTTTAAAAAACAACCAATTTGTTGAAGAAGTCGCCAAAAAGGCAAATATTGAGGGCACTCTTAAGGAAACCAACATTAAGATCACTAATATACATGATCAGTTAAAACAACTAATAGGATGACCTCGATACCCGAGCTCAATAAATCAATCACCTCGATACCCGAGATAAATAGATCAATCAATCTCCTTAATGAAAAAATTGATGGGCTGATTATAAACATGGACTTAACATTCAATAAATACGTAACCATTACCCAGTTGGAAGTAGCATCTGCAAAAATTATTGCAGACATTACTAAAGAGTTATCTGAAAAGATTGACTCTTGCCCATGTAATAAAGACATACTTGAGCACATCAAGAATATCTCCATCATAGAACAAAAAACCAAGCCTGGAAAATATTCAGGTCTTAAGAAATACTCACCTCCCAATCCTAGTGTTGGAAACCCTGACTTAGGAAGCTCAAAAGATTCCCAGAAAATTAACATTTTCAAGAAAGAATAAAAATGAAAGAAACAATCTCTGAACGTCTCGAGAAATATTTCTTTAACCTTCAATATGAAGATTATGATAAAACTGACCAAAAGCTTATTCAGCTTTTATCTTTAGAAACTGAAGAATGTGAAGAATTGTATCAAAAAGAACCCAAACTTTTTGATCAATATTTTAGAATGACTAAAATAAATGAACCCGATACTGAATCAGAACAAGAAGATAATTTTAAAACAAATACAAAGACTGTTAAGTTCGAATATTCAGATATGGAAGATGATGAAGCAGAATCTTCTTATACAGCCACAAGAAGAGGCAATAAAAAGAAATACGAGTTCAAAATGCCTGTCCACAATGGAATTCCAAATAGTGGCCAAGGACCCAATACGATCAATGTACTCAATATTGATTGTATCCAAGATTTAAAACTCAGAGAAAGAGTTGTAGAAAAATGGGTTACTGAGATTTCACTAATCTTACAAACAAATCCAGATGAATTTGAAAAAGCAAAAAATGTTCTACTACTTTTAGAACACAAAACTGATGGAATCGTGCAGAAATTCCTAAGAAACAATAATTGGAATGAAGAACTACATGGCTCAGATCTTTTTGATAATCTCATAAATGTCATATACACTACTTTCTTAGGTCTTGATTATATTTCTAATAAAGACTTCACCATTAATAAGAAGGTTGACATAGCAAGAGTTTCAATGACTAAACTCCAATTACATGATATTAGTCTTCTCGACAAATACACATGTATGTATGAATCATATTTGTATGATATTCCACAGAGAAGTGAATATGCGCAATGGATATCTGCTTATCTCATGAAAATTCCAATTATTGGAGAAACCTGTACAGACAGATGGAAAAAAGAAGCTACTGGAGAAATCCAGCAAACCAGTCTTTCTTACGCAACAAAAATTGCAAAAGAAGAAATTGATAGAATCTGTCAAGACAGATATAAACAACAAAAGCTTAAAACTATAAGCAAAGATTGTTGTAGCATTCTCTCTGATTTCAAAAACTTTGATATTGGAAAGAAAAATTATACTAAGAAAAAGCATAAAAACAAAAAGAAATACAAATCTTTTTGGAAAAAGAAAAGAAGAAAATTTTCACCAGGAAAATACTTCAAGAAACCATCAAAAGAAACACCTAAGAAAACTACTTCTTGTCCGCAAGGAAAGAAAAAATGTAGGTGTTGGATCTGCAATGAAGAAGGACACTACGCAAACGAATGTCCAAATAGAAAAAAATACCCTGACAAAGTCAAGGTTTTACAAACCGCTAACAATGGAGGCTATGAAGCTCTTGAAGAAGAGTATGATGGTACGCAACATGTTTTTATATATCATGTTGAAACAGAATCTTCATCAGACACTGAAGAATACGAATCAACAACGGATGACTCAGACTAGTCCCATACATACCTCGCTTTTCAGGGAGGAGGAGATTAACCATTTTTGCGTAAACCTCCAGAAGATTGATGATTCCCTTATCATGAATCTTACTAATCCAAACTCTATTTATGTTTCTGCCTTCCTTAACTTTAAAGGATATAAAAAATTTAGAGTACATTGTTTTGTAGACACAGGTGCATCTTTATGTCTTGCAAGCAAATTCATCATTCCGGATGAACTCTGGGAAAACGCTCCCAAAGAAATTAGTGCCACTATTGCAAATGGTGAAACCATAAAAATTAATAAAGTTTGTAGAAATATTAATCTCGAACTTTCAGGAGAACATTTCAATGTTCCCACTATTTACCAACAAAATTCAGGAATTGATATCATAATTGGTAACAACTTCTGTCAAGTCTATGGACCATTCATACAATGGATAGATAGAATTGCCTTTCATCTTAATAATGATATGGTAATTATAAAAAAGGTTACAGAGGCCTATAGCAAAGGAAAACCAGGTTTTCTTGAAACTCAAGAAAAAGGTTCTAAAGAAAAACAAATTCCAGGTACTAATATAACTCATGAAGAGATTAATAAAGAAAGGATTATTTCTATTCAAACTACCAGGTTCAAACAGATTGAAGATCTTCTTGAAAAAGTTTGTTCTGAAAATCCTATTGATCCAAATAAAACCAAAGGATGGATGAAAGCTTCAATCAAGCTTATTGATCCCAAAACGGTTATTAGAGAAAAACCTATGGTTTACTCTCTACAAGATAGAGAAGAATTTTCCAAACAAATCAAAGAATTACTTGATATGAGACTAATTATAGAATCAAAATCCCCTCATATGTCTCCTGCCTTTCTTGTCAATAAAGAAGCAGAGAAAAGAAGAGGAAAGAAGCGAATGGTTGTTAACTACAAAGCAATCAATGATGCAACTATTGGAGACTCACATAATCTCCCCAATATGCACGAACTCTTGACTCTTCTACGAGGAAAAAACATTTATTCAAGTTTCGACTGCAAGTCAGGTTTCTGGCAAGTTCTACTTGATGAAGAATCGCAGCTTCTCACTGCCTTCACATGTCCTGATGGACTCTTTCAATGGAAAGTACTACCCTTTGGGCTTAAACAAGCTCCTAGTATTTTTCAAAGACACATGCAGAATGCTCTTCGAGGCCTTGAAGGTTTCTGCACTGTATACGTTGATGACATCATGATCTTCAGCAAAAATGAACAAGAACACTATGTTCATGTCACACAGGTTCTCAGAACTATTTTAAAATATGGTATAATACTTTCAAAAAAGAAAGCTCATCTTTTCAAAACAAAAATCAATTTTTTAGGTTTAGAAATAAATGAAGGTACCCATTGTCCTCAAAAACATATTCTTGAACATTTACATGACTTTCCAAATGTTTTAGAAGACAAAAAGCAACTACAAAGATTTCTTGGTGTTTTAACTTATGCTGAAACATATATTGAAAAACTTGCAGCCATGAGAAAACCTTTACAGGCAAAATTAAAAAAAGATGTCATTTGGAATTGGTCAAATGCTGATACAGACTACATCAAAAAGATAAAGAAAGTTTTAATCAATTTTCCAAAACTTTATCTTCCAAACATTGAAGACAGTTTAATTATTGAAACTGATGCTTCTGATGAATTTTGGGGAGGTGTTTTAAAAGCTAAAAACCCCAAAAACGAAGAACAAATTTGCAGGTACACCTCTGGCAGTTTCAAAGCAGCTGAGAAAAACTACCATAGCAATGAAAAAGAATTACTCGCTGTAAAAAGAGTTATTACAAAATTCTCTGTATATTTAACACCAGTAAATTTCCTGGTTCGTACAGATAATAAAAATTTTACTTATTTCCTCCGAACTAAGATTGCAGGAGATAACAAATTAGGCCGGCTAATACGTTGGCAAGAGTGGTTTTCACGATATACTTTCACTGTTGAACATCTCGCAGGAAACAAAAACGTACTGGCAGACTGCCTCACCCGTGACTTCAGGTATACCTTACATCATCCATGATCTCACTCGCTCCTCTCGAGCCCTATAAAAGGATATGATCCTCAAGACATATTTCCTCACAAAAACTTCACCTACAAAAAAGAGAGGGGGAGATTAGAGAAAAAAGTAAACAAAAATTTGAGTTTACAAAAATGGAAGACCTCAACACTTTGAGGATGAAGAAACAAATGCTCCTCATAGAGCTATCTGCAATTGAGCAGAAAATCAACTTGTATGAACAAGTAACAACGGTCACCAATGTACCGGAAAGCGAAAGCTCAAAAACAAAGGCTATTCCAGTGCAAACGGCACCTGGTAAAGAATCAACAAATCCGTTGAAAGCTGATGCTTTGCTAAAAAGCATAATAAAGGAGACAGCTACTCCTCTTCCTGATGGAAAAACTAGCTTGTTGGTTGATACCAATCCTTGTACTGAAGGAATCAGTAAAATGACAACCTTGTCACCCATTAACAAATCTGTGCAGGAGTTTACACCAGATTACAAAAAAGCTCTTAACAAAGAAGCTGAAAGATTTTATGTAATCTACAAAGGACCTCATGCCGGTGTTCATACTGACTGGGGAATTACAGAAACATTCTGTAAAGTTGATAAAGTTACTTGCAAAAAATTCAGAAATGAAGCATCTGCAAGATTAAGCCTTGCCACTTATCAAGACGATACAAGCAAGACTAACCAACCACTTCTTCGACCAAAAATTCATAAAGTCAAAGAAGCTCACAGAGACCAAAGGTTTGACGTTCCAAATAACGCTCAACAAATGGTTAACTATCCTGAAATCTCTTTCGAAGACTTCAGAACAATCTGGAAGAAAGCAAGAGCTGCATGCCCAGAAGACCTTGTTCATGAAAAGTTTTTCACTACGGACAAGAAAACAAAAAGTCTGTTCAACTTCCTCGAAGGATCAGATGCAAAATTAGTATACCAAGCCTTTCAAGCTGGACTAATCGACAATATCTACCCAAGTTGCAACCTTCAAGAACTCATTTTCTTCCCAAGCAACATGGTAGAATCCATTAAAAACTTTCGAAAGAAAGTACTTAAAGCAAAAGATAATCCGATCTACATCAGATGCATCTCTTCACTCCCAGAATGGATTCAAGAATCAACTCTTTCTCCATACCACTTTCTGGAAATTGGTCTTTCTAAAGCCAATAGAGATATTGAACAATCTCAACCAATGGAAGACAAAGATCTACCTTTTACAGAGATTCTTCATCCCAATCGCATCAATGGTTTAAGAAGAATATCAGAAAAAATCATCGAGATTATCTCTGGTTCAAAAAAGAAGATTAATTATACCGACTCGCATTGTATAATTACAAGCTGGAGTTACAACAACACCAGCCAAGAAGATCTTCGTCAAGCCTCCAAGTTTGGCGAAAAATTCATGAACAATAGCATGGAAGTATCCAATGCTACACGCCAACACTTCTGCCGACATGCAGAACAACTTTTTGAAGAACATCTTTGTCACTTTTGCGAAAGCAAAGATTCGGAGACAATGGAGGGACCCCCCTCTGAAGATGACAAATCATCATCATCTTAAAGAAAGATGCTTCACGTGTCAAATGGCCCCAGCCACTCGAAATAATAATGCCCTTCTTCATTATTAGAAGCTTTCTAGCTGTCCACAATAATGTAATCTTTAGTGGATAAAAACGTCATGCCTGACATTTTAGGCAAGGATCAGACCCTCTCAATGTATCTATAAATTGAGAGTTATGTTTTGTTTTAGGGACATGGGAATAACGAGTGCAAGAAAAAAAAAAAAAAAAAAAAAAAAAAACACTCTCTATCTAGTAAATTTTCAGTTCAATGTCTAGTGAGTAATTCCTCCCTTAGAAGGGGAAAAATGTAAAATATTGTAAGAGTCTTCCCTTTTTGGGAACTCTGTTATCAATAAATCTTTGTTTTGTTATTTTTGAGTGTTCATACAATTTAGAGTGATGAAACTTGTAAGTGACAGAGTGTCAGGTCGACGATGATTAACAGTACCACAGGCACCATGCCAACAGGGAAAGCAACCACACAGACCAATGAACGACACAGGCTGGCTTGAATAGTTTCTATCTATGTAAGTATAACACTCACTACATCACAATTACACATTTATTGATACAAGAGTCTTCTTTTCACAATTTTTATATTTATTCCCTTCTTTGTTAAAACATAAATTCCGTACACATCCACACACCCAAACTCTATTCCCTTCTTTGAACATATTCATAATAAAGAGATTGAAATCTCTCAACATAAAGAAATACTTTTCAATAATAAAAAAGACTTGGTGCATATAGATTTCAGAATTCTACAAGCACAAAATAAACATACTAACGAATATATACCAAACTTGGTTAATATACGTATGTATCTCCTGCATAAGCAAAAAGTACATCAAGAACATCTTGATAGAAATAAAAAATTAGTTTCAAAACTCAGAAAGTTTATTTTAACCTGTTAGCTTTTCTTAAAATGAATAATGAAATTTTCAACAACACTGAAGAAAATAATTCAGAAGAAAAACAAATCTTAACTTATGTTGAAGATGAAGACGGCTTTCATGCAAATCTTTTAATAAAACAAGACCTTCTCTCTAGAGTTAAGAAAATTGATTTAAAAATAAAGAAAGAAAACATTTTCAAAAATGTTCCTTCTAAACTTAGTATTCTAAATCCCCTTAAAAGGAAAAATGAAATTTTCTACTTTGTTAGTACTAAAGAAATGTCCGTAGACATAAAAGATACAATAGGAGCTGTCTTTCTACCCCTTTTAACTAAGGAGCAAATACATAATAACTTAAAAAGTATTCCAGTTGAGATTAGATCAAAAATTAGAATGGTCCATATCGGAGCTGTAAAAATTTTGTTAAAATCCCAATTCCAAGCAGGAATAAATTCTCCCATAAAAATGGCCTTAATTGACAACAGAATTACTGACAGACAGGACTGCATCTTAGGTGCTGCAAAGGGAAACCTTGCTTACCAAAAGTTTATGTTTTCAGTCTATCCAAAGTTTGCTCTGGATTTAAAATCTGCAAATATAGATAAAACCTTATCTTTTATACATCACTTTGAAAGAAGTGACCTAATGAGTCCAGGTGATAAACCTTTCACCATAACATATCTCATAGGATATGCCCTGACCAACAGTCACCATAGCATAGACTATAAGAAAGACGAGTACATCGAACTTGATGATGTCTTTTCAGAAATAGGCCATGTCAAAGATAAACAATTCTGCGACATAAATCCTCAAGAAAACTCTTGGGTTTTAAATATAGCTAGAAATAAAAAAGCTCTAGGAGAAACTCTTAGACCAAGAATTTCTATGGATTCACTCCACATAGGAGAAAGCTCGGAGAGAAAAGATAATAACCTAATAAGAAACATGTCTTTAAAAATTGATAGTCTACGCCAGAATATCAAACAAATCACTGACATTATAAATGAATAATAAAATTGATTTTCCTCATTTCTATAAAAAAGGTAAAACAGTCAAAATTAAAACTCTTGACGATAATACTGAAAAGAAAGAATACGTTTTCTCTACTTCTGGTAAAGCTGGTGTTCAAACAATCGTAAATCATTGCAATAATCTCAACCAAATCATTGCAAGATGTCTTTTAAAAACTTCAAAAATAAGCCATTATCTTGGTATTTCAAAAGATATTTCTAAAGATATTTCAAAAAATAAAATACCTTTTAACCAATTTAAAAACGATTTAGCCTTTATGGTTAAAAACAATCTTGATAAAAAAGATTTTGAAAAATTCTTCGAAGTTATTGAAAGACAAAATAAATTAACTATCAAGTTAACCCAGTCTATTGACAAACATTCAATTCTTTTAGAAAACTCTTTAAAAAACAACCAATTTGTTGAAGAAGTCGCCAAAAAGGCAAATATTGAGGGCACTCTTAAGGAAACCAACATTAAGATCACTAATATACATGATCAGTTAAAACAACTAATAGGATGACCTCGATACCCGAGCTCAATAAATCAATCACCTCGATACCCGAGATAAATAGATCAATCAATCTCCTTAATGAAAAAATTGATGGGCTGATTATAAACATGGACTTAACATTCAATAAATACGTAACCATTACCCAGTTGGAAGTAGCATCTGCAAAAATTATTGCAGACATTACTAAAGAGTTATCTGAAAAGATTGACTCTTGCCCATGTAATAAAGACATACTTGAGCACATCAAGAATATCTCCATCATAGAACAAAAAACCAAGCCTGGAAAATATTCAGGTCTTAAGAAATACTCACCTCCCAATCCTAGTGTTGGAAACCCTGACTTAGGAAGCTCAAAAGATTCCCAGAAAATTAACATTTTCAAGAAAGAATAAAAATGAAAGAAACAATCTCTGAACGTCTCGAGAAATATTTCTTTAACCTTCAATATGAAGATTATGATAAAACTGACCAAAAGCTTATTCAGCTTTTATCTTTAGAAACTGAAGAATGTGAAGAATTGTATCAAAAAGAACCCAAACTTTTTGATCAATATTTTAGAATGACTAAAATAAATGAACCCGATACTGAATCAGAACAAGAAGATAATTTTAAAACAAATACAAAGACTGTTAAGTTCGAATATTCAGATATGGAAGATGATGAAGCAGAATCTTCTTATACAGCCACAAGAAGAGGCAATAAAAAGAAATACGAGTTCAAAATGCCTGTCCACAATGGAATTCCAAATAGTGGCCAAGGACCCAATACGATCAATGTACTCAATATTGATTGTATCCAAGATTTAAAACTCAGAGAAAGAGTTGTAGAAAAATGGGTTACTGAGATTTCACTAATCTTACAAACAAATCCAGATGAATTTGAAAAAGCAAAAAATGTTCTACTACTTTTAGAACACAAAACTGATGGAATCGTGCAGAAATTCCTAAGAAACAATAATTGGAATGAAGAACTACATGGCTCAGATCTTTTTGATAATCTCATAAATGTCATATACACTACTTTCTTAGGTCTTGATTATATTTCTAATAAAGACTTCACCATTAATAAGAAGGTTGACATAGCAAGAGTTTCAATGACTAAACTCCAATTACATGATATTAGTCTTCTCGACAAATACACATGTATGTATGAATCATATTTGTATGATATTCCACAGAGAAGTGAATATGCGCAATGGATATCTGCTTATCTCATGAAAATTCCAATTATTGGAGAAACCTGTACAGACAGATGGAAAAAAGAAGCTACTGGAGAAATCCAGCAAACCAGTCTTTCTTACGCAACAAAAATTGCAAAAGAAGAAATTGATAGAATCTGTCAAGACAGATATAAACAACAAAAGCTTAAAACTATAAGCAAAGATTGTTGTAGCATTCTCTCTGATTTCAAAAACTTTGATATTGGAAAGAAAAATTATACTAAGAAAAAGCATAAAAACAAAAAGAAATACAAATCTTTTTGGAAAAAGAAAAGAAGAAAATTTTCACCAGGAAAATACTTCAAGAAACCATCAAAAGAAACACCTAAGAAAACTACTTCTTGTCCGCAAGGAAAGAAAAAATGTAGGTGTTGGATCTGCAATGAAGAAGGACACTACGCAAACGAATGTCCAAATAGAAAAAAATACCCTGACAAAGTCAAGGTTTTACAAACCGCTAACAATGGAGGCTATGAAGCTCTTGAAGAAGAGTATGATGGTACGCAACATGTTTTTATATATCATGTTGAAACAGAATCTTCATCAGACACTGAAGAATACGAATCAACAACGGATGACTCAGACTAGTCCCATACATACCTCGCTTTTCAGGGAGGAGGAGATTAACCATTTTTGCGTAAACCTCCAGAAGATTGATGATTCCCTTATCATGAATCTTACTAATCCAAACTCTATTTATGTTTCTGCCTTCCTTAACTTTAAAGGATATAAAAAATTTAGAGTACATTGTTTTGTAGACACAGGTGCATCTTTATGTCTTGCAAGCAAATTCATCATTCCGGATGAACTCTGGGAAAACGCTCCCAAAGAAATTAGTGCCACTATTGCAAATGGTGAAACCATAAAAATTAATAAAGTTTGTAGAAATATTAATCTCGAACTTTCAGGAGAACATTTCAATGTTCCCACTATTTACCAACAAAATTCAGGAATTGATATCATAATTGGTAACAACTTCTGTCAAGTCTATGGACCATTCATACAATGGATAGATAGAATTGCCTTTCATCTTAATAATGATATGGTAATTATAAAAAAGGTTACAGAGGCCTATAGCAAAGGAAAACCAGGTTTTCTTGAAACTCAAGAAAAAGGTTCTAAAGAAAAACAAATTCCAGGTACTAATATAACTCATGAAGAGATTAATAAAGAAAGGATTATTTCTATTCAAACTACCAGGTTCAAACAGATTGAAGATCTTCTTGAAAAAGTTTGTTCTGAAAATCCTATTGATCCAAATAAAACCAAAGGATGGATGAAAGCTTCAATCAAGCTTATTGATCCCAAAACGGTTATTAGAGAAAAACCTATGGTTTAC
The DNA here is from genome assembly GCF_051521515.1 of Lactuca serriola. Classification (NCBI taxonomy): domain Eukaryota; kingdom Viridiplantae; phylum Streptophyta; class Magnoliopsida; order Asterales; family Asteraceae; genus Lactuca; species Lactuca serriola. Next base: position 235,151,407 of record NC_136409.1, on the reverse strand, counting down.
TCTCTACAAGATAGAGAAGAATTTTCCAAACAAATCAAAGAATTACTTGATATGAGACTAATTATAGAATCAAAATCCCCTCATATGTCTCCTGCCTTTCTTGTCAATAAAGAAGCAGAGAAAAGAAGAGGAAAGAAGCGAATGGTTGTTAACTACAAAGCAATCAATGATGCAACTATTGGAGACTCACATAATCTCCCCAATATGCACGAACTCTTGACTCTTCTACGAGGAAAAAACATTTATTCAAGTTTCGACTGCAAGTCAGGTTTCTGGCAAGTTCTACTTGATGAAGAATCGCAGCTTCTCACTGCCTTCACATGTCCTGATGGACTCTTTCAATGGAAAGTACTACCCTTTGGGCTTAAACAAGCTCCTAGTATTTTTCAAAGACACATGCAGAATGCTCTTCGAGGCCTTGAAGGTTTCTGCACTGTATACGTTGATGACATCATGATCTTCAGCAAAAATGAACAAGAACACTATGTTCATGTCACACAGGTTCTCAGAACTATTTTAAAATATGGTATAATACTTTCAAAAAAGAAAGCTCATCTTTTCAAAACAAAAATCAATTTTTTAGGTTTAGAAATAAATGAAGGTACCCATTGTCCTCAAAAACATATTCTTGAACATTTACATGACTTTCCAAATGTTTTAGAAGACAAAAAGCAACTACAAAGATTTCTTGGTGTTTTAACTTATGCTGAAACATATATTGAAAAACTTGCAGCCATGAGAAAACCTTTACAGGCAAAATTAAAAAAAGATGTCATTTGGAATTGGTCAAATGCTGATACAGACTACATCAAAAAGATAAAGAAAGTTTTAATCAATTTTCCAAAACTTTATCTTCCAAACATTGAAGACAGTTTAATTATTGAAACTGATGCTTCTGATGAATTTTGGGGAGGTGTTTTAAAAGCTAAAAACCCCAAAAACGAAGAACAAATTTGCAGGTACACCTCTGGCAGTTTCAAAGCAGCTGAGAAAAACTACCATAGCAATGAAAAAGAATTACTCGCTGTAAAAAGAGTTATTACAAAATTCTCTGTATATTTAACACCAGTAAATTTCCTGGTTCGTACAGATAATAAAAATTTTACTTATTTCCTCCGAACTAAGATTGCAGGAGATAACAAATTAGGCCGGCTAATACGTTGGCAAGAGTGGTTTTCACGATATACTTTCACTGTTGAACATCTCGCAGGAAACAAAAACGTACTGGCAGACTGCCTCACCCGTGACTTCAGGTATACCTTACATCATCCATGATCTCACTCGCTCCTCTCGAGCCCTATAAAAGGATATGATCCTCAAGACATATTTCCTCACAAAAACTTCACCTACAAAAAAGAGAGGGGGAGATTAGAGAAAAAAGTAAACAAAAATTTGAGTTTACAAAAATGGAAGACCTCAACACTTTGAGGATGAAGAAACAAATGCTCCTCATAGAGCTATCTGCAATTGAGCAGAAAATCAACTTGTATGAACAAGTAACAACGGTCACCAATGTACCGGAAAGCGAAAGCTCAAAAACAAAGGCTATTCCAGTGCAAACGGCACCTGGTAAAGAATCAACAAATCCGTTGAAAGCTGATGCTTTGCTAAAAAGCATAATAAAGGAGACAGCTACTCCTCTTCCTGATGGAAAAACTAGCTTGTTGGTTGATACCAATCCTTGTACTGAAGGAATCAGTAAAATGACAACCTTGTCACCCATTAACAAATCTGTGCAGGAGTTTACACCAGATTACAAAAAAGCTCTTAACAAAGAAGCTGAAAGATTTTATGTAATCTACAAAGGACCTCATGCCGGTGTTCATACTGACTGGGGAATTACAGAAACATTCTGTAAAGTTGATAAAGTTACTTGCAAAAAATTCAGAAATGAAGCATCTGCAAGATTAAGCCTTGCCACTTATCAAGACGATACAAGCAAGACTAACCAACCACTTCTTCGACCAAAAATTCATAAAGTCAAAGAAGCTCACAGAGACCAAAGGTTTGACGTTCCAAATAACGCTCAACAAATGGTTAACTATCCTGAAATCTCTTTCGAAGACTTCAGAACAATCTGGAAGAAAGCAAGAGCTGCATGCCCAGAAGACCTTGTTCATGAAAAGTTTTTCACTACGGACAAGAAAACAAAAAGTCTGTTCAACTTCCTCGAAGGATCAGATGCAAAATTAGTATACCAAGCCTTTCAAGCTGGACTAATCGACAATATCTACCCAAGTTGCAACCTTCAAGAACTCATTTTCTTCCCAAGCAACATGGTAGAATCCATTAAAAACTTTCGAAAGAAAGTACTTAAAGCAAAAGATAATCCGATCTACATCAGATGCATCTCTTCACTCCCAGAATGGATTCAAGAATCAACTCTTTCTCCATACCACTTTCTGGAAATTGGTCTTTCTAAAGCCAATAGAGATATTGAACAATCTCAACCAATGGAAGACAAAGATCTACCTTTTACAGAGATTCTTCATCCCAATCGCATCAATGGTTTAAGAAGAATATCAGAAAAAATCATCGAGATTATCTCTGGTTCAAAAAAGAAGATTAATTATACCGACTCGCATTGTATAATTACAAGCTGGAGTTACAACAACACCAGCCAAGAAGATCTTCGTCAAGCCTCCAAGTTTGGCGAAAAATTCATGAACAATAGCATGGAAGTATCCAATGCTACACGCCAACACTTCTGCCGACATGCAGAACAACTTTTTGAAGAACATCTTTGTCACTTTTGCGAAAGCAAAGATTCGGAGACAATGGAGGGACCCCCCTCTGAAGATGACAAATCATCATCATCTTAAAGAAAGATGCTTCACGTGTCAAATGGCCCCAGCCACTCGAAATAATAATGCCCTTCTTCATTATTAGAAGCTTTCTAGCTGTCCACAATAATGTAATCTTTAGTGGATAAAAACGTCATGCCTGACATTTTAGGCAAGGATCAGACCCTCTCAATGTATCTATAAATTGAGAGTTATGTTTTGTTTTAGGGACATCGGAATAACGAGTGCAAGAAAAAAAAAAAAAAAAAAAAAAAAAAACACTCTCTATCTAGTAAATTTTCAGTTCAATGTCTAGTGAGTAATTCCTCCCTTAGAAGGGGAAAAATGTAAAATATTGTAAGAGTCTTCCCTTTTTGGGAACTCTGTTATCAATAAATCTTTGTTTTGTTATTTTTGAGTGTTCATACAATTTAGAGTGATGAAACTTGTAAGTGACAGAGTGTCAGGTCGACGATGATTAACAGTACCACAGGCACCATGCCAACAGGGAAAGCAACCACACAGACCAATGAACGACACAGGCTGGCTTGAATAGTTTCTATCTATGTAAGTATAACACTCACTACATCACAATTACACATTTATTGATACAAGAGTCTTCTTTTCACAATTTTTATATTTATTCCCTTCTTTGTTAAAACATAAATTCCGTACACATCCACACACCCAATTTTGTTATGAATATGTTCAAACTTTACTCTGTAAAGTGTTTTATTATAATGTAATGCCATATTTATCAAGGCTCTGATACCAGTTTGGGTGTGTGGATGTGTACGGAATTTATGTTTTAACAAAGAAGGGAATAAATATAAAAATTGTGAAAAGAAGACTCTTGTATCAATATTGAAAAAGTTTGTTCTAAAAAAAAAAAAAAAAAAAAACACTCTCTATCTAGTAAATTTTCAGTTCAATGTCTAGTGAGTAATTCTTCACATTAAGGAATCGTGCACATCAAGTCCATGTTTATAATCAGCCCATCAATTTTTTCATTAAGGAGATTGATTGATCTATTTATCTCGGGTATCGAGGTGATTGATTTATTGAGCTCGGGTATCGAGGTCATCCTATTAGTTGTTTTAACTGATCATGTATATTAGTGATCTTAATGTTGGTTTCCTTAAGAGTGCCCTCAATATTTGCCTTTTTGGCGACTTCTTCAACAAATTGGTTGTTTTTTAAAGAGTTTTCTAAAAGAATTGAATGTTTGTCAATAGACTGGGTTAACTTGATAGTTAATTTATTTTGTCTTTCAATAACTTCGAAGAATTTTTCAAAATCTTTTTTATCAAGATTGTTTTTAACCATAAAGGCTAAATCGTTTTTAAATTGGTTAAAAGGTATTTTATTTTTTGAAATATCTTTAGAAATATCTTTTGAAATACCAAGATAATGGCTTATTTTTGAAGTTTTTAAAAGACATCTTGCAATGATTTGGTTGAGATTATTGCAATGATTTACGATTGTTTGAACACCAGCTTTACCAGAAGTAGAGAAAACGTATTCTTTCTTTTCAGTATTATCGTCAAGAGTTTTAATTTTGACTGTTTTACCTTTTTTATAGAAATGAGGAAAATCAATTTTATTATTCATTTATAATGTCAGTGATTTGTTTGATATTCTGGCGTAGACTATCAATTTTTAAAGACATGTTTCTTATTAGGTTATTATCTTTTCTCTCCGAGCTTTCTCCTATGTGGAGTGAATCCATAGAAATTCTTGGTCTAAGAGTTTCTCCTAGAGCTTTTTTATTTCTAGCTATATTTAAAACCCAAGAGTTTTCTTGAGGATTTATGTCGCAGAATTGTTTATCTTTGACATGGCCTATTTCTGAAAAGACATCATCAAGTTCGATGTACTCGTCTTTCTTATAGTCTATGCTATGGTGACTGTTGGTCAGGGCATATCCTATGAGATATGTTATGGTGAAAGGTTTATCACCTGGACTCATTAGGTCACTTCTTTCAAAGTGATGTATAAAAGATAAGGTTTTATCTATATTTGCAGATTTTAAATCCAGAGCAAACTTTGGATAGACTGAAAACATAAACTTTTGGTAAGCAAGGTTTCCCTTTGCAGCACCTAAGATGCAGTCCTGTCTGTCAGTAATTCTGTTGTCAATTAAGGCCATTTTTATGGGAGAATTTATTCCTGCTTGGAATTGGGATTTTAACAAAATTTTTACAGCTCCGATATGGACCATTCTAATTTTTGATCTAATCTCAACTGGAATACTTTTTAAGTTATTATGTATTTGCTCCTTAGTTAAAAGGGGTAGAAAGACAGCTCCTATTGTATCTTTTATGTCTACGGACATTTCTTTAGTACTAACAAAGTAGAAAATTTCATTTTTCCTTTTAAGGGGATTTAGAATACTAAGTTTAGAAGGAACATTTTTGAAAATGTTTTCTTTCTTTATTTTTAAATCAATTTTCTTAACTCTAGAGAGAAGGTCTTGTTTTATTAAAAGATTTGCATGAAAGCCGTCTTCATCTTCAACATAAGTTAAGATTTGTTTTTCTTCTGAATTATTTTCTTCAGTGTTGTTGAAAATTTCATTATTCATTTTAAGAAAAGCTAACAGGTTAAAATAAACTTTCTGAGTTTTGAAACTAATTTTTTATTTCTATCAAGATGTTCTTGATGTACTTTTTGCTTATGCAGGAGATACATACGTATATTAACCAAGTTTGGTATATATTCGTTAGTATGTTTATTTTGTGCTTGTAGAATTCTGAAATCTATATGCACCAAGTCTTTTTTATTATTGAAAAGTATTTCTTTATGTTGAGAGATTTCAATCTCTTTATTATGAATATGTTCAAACTTTACTCTGTAAAGTGTTTTATTATAATGTAATGCCATATTTATCAAGGCTCTGATACCAGTTGATGACATCATGATCTTCAGCAAAAATGAACAAGAACTCTATGTTCATGTCACACAGGTTCTCAGAACTATTTTAAAATATGGTATAATACTTTCAAAAAAGAAAGCTCATCTTTTCAAAACAAAAAATAACAAACTTGTAATTGGGTGTGTGGATGTGTACGGAATTTATGTTTTAACAAAGAAGGGAATAAATATAAAAATTGTGAAAAGAAGACTCTTGTATCAATAAATGTGTAATTGTGATGTAGTGAGTGTTATACTTACATAGATAGAAACTATTCAAGCCAGCCTGTGTCGTTCATTGGTCTGTGTGGTTGCTTTCCCTGTTGGCATGGTGCCTGTGGTACTGTTAATCATCGTCGACCTGACACTCTGTCACTTACAAGTTTCATCACTCTAAATTGTATGAACACTCAAAAATAACAAAACAAAGATTTATTGATAACAGAGTTCCCAAAAAGGGAAGACTCTTACAATATTTTACATTTTTCCCCTTCTAAGGGAGGAATTACTCACTAGACATTGAACTGAAAATTTACTAGATAGAGAGTGTTTTTTTTTTTTTTTTTTTTTTTTTTTCTTGCACTCGTTATTCCGATGTCCCTAAAACAAAACATAACTCTCAATTTATAGATACATTGAGAGGGTCTGATCCTTGCCTAAAATGTCAGGCATGACGTTTTTATCCACTAAAGATTACATTATTGTGGACAGCTAGAAAGCTTCTAATAATGAAGAAGGGCATTATTATTTCGAGTGGCTGGGGCCATTTGACACGTGAAGCATCTTTCTTTAAGATGATGATGATTTGTCATCTTCAGAGGGGGGTCCCTCCATTGTCTCCGAATCTTTGCTTTCGCAAAAGTGACAAAGATGTTCTTCAAAAAGTTGTTCTGCATGTCGGCAGAAGTGTTGGCGTGTAGCATTGGATACTTCCATGCTATTGTTCATGAATTTTTCGCCAAACTTGGAGGCTTGACGAAGATCTTCTTGGCTGGTGTTGTTGTAACTCCAGCTTGTAATTATACAATGCGAGTCGGTATAATTAATCTTCTTTTTTGAACCAGAGATAATCTCGATGATTTTTTCTGATATTCTTCTTAAACCATTGATGCGATTGGGATGAAGAATCTCTGTAAAAGGTAGATCTTTGTCTTCCATTGGTTGAGATTGTTCAATATCTCTATTGGCTTTAGAAAGACCAATTTCCAGAAAGTGGTATGGAGAAAGAGTTGATTCTTGAATCCATTCTGGGAGTGAAGAGATGCATCTGATGTAGATCGGATTATCTTTTGCTTTAAGTACTTTCTTTCGAAAGTTTTTAATGGATTCTACCATGTTGCTTGGGAAGAAAATGAGTTCTTGAAGGTTGCAACTTGGGTAGATATTGTCGATTAGTCCAGCTTGAAAGGCTTGGTATACTAATTTTGCATCTGATCCTTCGAGGAAGTTGAACAGACTTTTTGTTTTCTTGTCCGTAGTGAAAAACTTTTCATGAACAAGGTCTTCTGGGCATGCAGCTCTTGCTTTCTTCCAGATTGTTCTGAAGTCTTCGAAAGAGATTTCAGGATAGTTAACCATTTGTTGAGCGTTATTTGGAACGTCAAACCTTTGGTCTCTGTGAGCTTCTTTGACTTTATGAATTTTTGGTCGAAGAAGTGGTTGGTTAGTCTTGCTTGTATCGTCTTGATAAGTGGCAAGGCTTAATCTTGCAGATGCTTCATTTCTGAATTTTTTGCAAGTAACTTTATCAACTTTACAGAATGTTTCTGTAATTCCCCAGTCAGTATGAACACCGGCATGAGGTCCTTTGTAGATTACATAAAATCTTTCAGCTTCTTTGTTAAGAGCTTTTTTGTAATCTGGTGTAAACTCCTGCACAGATTTGTTAATGGGTGACAAGGTTGTCATTTTACTGATTCCTTCAGTACAAGGATTGGTATCAACCAACAAGCTAGTTTTTCCATCAGGAAGAGGAGTAGCTGTCTCCTTTATTATGCTTTTTAGCAAAGCATCAGCTTTCAACGGATTTGTTGATTCTTTACCAGGTGCCGTTTGCACTGGAATAGCCTTTGTTTTTGAGCTTTCGCTTTCCGGTACATTGGTGACCGTTGTTACTTGTTCATACAAGTTGATTTTCTGCTCAATTGCAGATAGCTCTATGAGGAGCATTTGTTTCTTCATCCTCAAAGTGTTGAGGTCTTCCATTTTTGTAAACTCAAATTTTTGTTTACTTTTTTCTCTAATCTCCCCCTCTCTTTTTTGTAGGTGAAGTTTTTGTGAGGAAATATGTCTTGAGGATCATATCCTTTTATAGGGCTCGAGAGGAGCGAGTGAGATCATGGATGATGTAAGGTATACCTGAAGTCACGGGTGAGGCAGTCTGCCAGTACGTTTTTGTTTCCTGCGAGATGTTCAACAGTGAAAGTATATCGTGAAAACCACTCTTGCCAACGTATTAGCCGGCCTAATTTGTTATCTCCTGCAATCTTAGTTCGGAGGAAATAAGTAAAATTTTTATTATCTGTACGAACCAGGAAATTTACTGGTGTTAAATATACAGAGAATTTTGTAATAACTCTTTTTACAGCGAGTAATTCTTTTTCATTGCTATGGTAGTTTTTCTCAGCTGCTTTGAAACTGCCAGAGGTGTACCTGCAAATTTGTTCTTCGTTTTTGGGGTTTTTAGCTTTTAAAACACCTCCCCAAAATTCATCAGAAGCATCAGTTTCAATAATTAAACTGTCTTCAATGTTTGGAAGATAAAGTTTTGGAAAATTGATTAAAACTTTCTTTATCTTTTTGATGTAGTCTGTATCAGCATTTGACCAATTCCAAATGACATCTTTTTTTAATTTTGCCTGTAAAGGTTTTCTCATGGCTGCAAGTTTTTCAATATATGTTTCAGCATAAGTTAAAACACCAAGAAATCTTTGTAGTTGCTTTTTGTCTTCTAAAACATTTGGAAAGTCATGTAAATGTTCAAGAATATGTTTTTGAGGACAATGGGTACCTTCATTTATTTCTAAACCTAAAAAATTGATTTTTGTTTTGAAAAGATGAGCTTTCTTTTTTGAAAGTATTATACCATATTTTAAAATAGTTCTGAGAACCTGTGTGACATGAACATAGTGTTCTTGTTCATTTTTGCTGAAGATCATGATGTCATCAACGTATACAGTGCAGAAACCTTCAAGGCCTCGAAGAGCATTCTGCATGTGTCTTTGAAAAATACTAGGAGCTTGTTTAAGCCCAAAGGGTAGTACTTTCCATTGAAAGAGTCCATCAGGACATGTGAAGGCAGTGAGAAGCTGCGATTCTTCATCAAGTAGAACTTGCCAGAAACCTGACTTGCAGTCGAAACTTGAATAAATGTTTTTTCCTCGTAGAAGAGTCAAGAGTTCGTGCATATTGGGGAGATTATGTGAGTCTCCAATAGTTGCATCATTGATTGCTTTGTAGTTAACAACCATTCGCTTCTTTCCTCTTCTTTTCTCTGCTTCTTTATTGACAAGAAAGGCAGGAGACATATGAGGGGATTTTGATTCTATAATTAGTCTCATATCAAGTAATTCTTTGATTTGTTTGGAAAATTCTTCTCTATCTTGTAGAGAGTAAACCATAGGTTTTTCTCTAATAACCGTTTTGGGATCAATAAGCTTGATTGAAGCTTTCATCCATCCTTTGGTTTTATTTGGATCAATAGGATTTTCAGAACAAACTTTTTCAAGAAGATCTTCAATCTGTTTGAACCTGGTAGTTTGAATAGAAATAATCCTTTCTTTATTAATCTCTTCATGAGTTATATTAGTACCTGGAATTTGTTTTTCTTTAGAACCTTTTTCTTGAGTTTCAAGAAAACCTGGTTTTCCTTTGCTATAGGCCTCTGTAACCTTTTTTATAATTACCATATCATTATTAAGATGAAAGGCAATTCTATCTATCCATTGTATGAATGGTCCATAGACTTGACAGAAGTTGTTACCAATTATGATATCAATTCCTGAATTTTGTTGGTAAATAGTGGGAACATTGAAATGTTCTCCTGAAAGTTCGAGATTAATATTTCTACAAACTTTATTAATTTTTATGGTTTCACCATTTGCAATAGTGGCACTAATTTCTTTGGGAGCGTTTTCCCAGAGTTCATCCGGAATGATGAATTTGCTTGCAAGACATAAAGATGCACCTGTGTCTACAAAACAATGTACTCTAAATTTTTTATATCCTTTAAAGTTAAGGAAGGCAGAAACATAAATAGAGTTTGGATTAGTAAGATTCATGATAAGGGAATCATCAATCTTCTGGAGGTTTACGCAAAAATGGTTAATCTCCTCCTCCCTGAAAAGCGAGGTATGTATGGGACTAGTCTGAGTCATCCGTTGTTGATTCGTATTCTTCAGTGTCTGATGAAGATTCTGTTTCAACATGATATATAAAAACATGTTGCGTACCATCATACTCTTCTTCAAGAGCTTCATAGCCTCCATTGTTAGCGGTTTGTAAAACCTTGACTTTGTCAGGGTATTTTTTTCTATTTGGACATTCGTTTGCGTAGTGTCCTTCTTCATTGCAGATCCAACACCTACATTTTTTCTTTCCTTGCGGACAAGAAGTAGTTTTCTTAGGTGTTTCTTTTGATGGTTTCTTGAAGTATTTTCCTGGTGAAAATTTTCTTCTTTTCTTTTTCCAAAAAGATTTGTATTTCTTTTTGTTTTTATGCTTTTTCTTAGTATAATTTTTCTTTCCAATATCAAAGTTTTTGAAATCAGAGAGAATGCTACAACAATCTTTGCTTATAGTTTTAAGCTTTTGTTGTTTATATCTGTCTTGACAGATTCTATCAATTTCTTCTTTTGCAATTTTTGTTGCGTAAGAAAGACTGGTTTGCTGGATTTCTCCAGTAGCTTCTTTTTTCCATCTGTCTGTACAGGTTTCTCCAATAATTGGAATTTTCATGAGATAAGCAGATATCCATTGCGCATATTCACTTCTCTGTGGAATATCATACAAATATGATTCATACATACATGTGTATTTGTCGAGAAGACTAATATCATGTAATTGGAGTTTAGTCATTGAAACTCTTGCTATGTCAACCTTCTTATTAATGGTGAAGTCTTTATTAGAAATATAATCAAGACCTAAGAAAGTAGTGTATATGACATTTATGAGATTATCAAAAAGATCTGAGCCATGTAGTTCTTCATTCCAATTATTGTTTCTTAGGAATTTCTGCACGATTCCATCAGTTTTGTGTTCTAAAAGTAGTAGAACATTTTTTGCTTTTTCAAATTCATCTGGATTTGTTTGTAAGATTAGTGAAATCTCAGTAACCCATTTTTCTACAACTCTTTCTCTGAGTTTTAAATCTTGGATACAATCAATATTGAGTACATTGATCGTATTGGGTCCTTGGCCACTATTTGGAATTCCATTGTGGACAGGCATTTTGAACTCGTATTTCTTTTTATTGCCTCTTCTTGTGGCTGTATAAGAAGATTCTGCTTCATCATCTTCCATATCTGAATATTCGAACTTAACAGTCTTTGTATTTGTTTTAAAATTATCTTCTTGTTCTGATTCAGTATCGGGTTCATTTATTTTAGTCATTCTAAAATATTGATCAAAAAGTTTGGGTTCTTTTTGATACAATTCTTCACATTCTTCAGTTTCTAAAGATAAAAGCTGAATAAGCTTTTGGTCAGTTTTATCATAATCTTCATATTGAAGGTTAAAGAAATATTTCTCGAGACGTTCAGAGATTGTTTCTTTCATTTTTATTCTTTCTTGAAAATGTTAATTTTCTGGGAATCTTTTGAGCTTCCTAAGTCAGGGTTTCCAACACTAGGATTGGGAGGTGAGTATTTCTTAAGACCTGAATATTTTCCAGGCTTGGTTTTTTGTTCTATGATGGAGATATTCTTGATGTGCTCAAGTATGTCTTTATTACATGGGCAAGAGTCAATCTTTTCAGATAACTCTTTAGTAATGTCTGCAATAATTTTTGCAGATGCTACTTCCAACTGGGTAATGGTTACGTATTTATTGAATGTTAAGTCCATGTTTATAATCAGCCCATCAATTTTTTCATTAAGGAGATTGATTGATCTATTTATCTCGGGTATCGAGGTGATTGATTTATTGAGCTCGGGTATCGAGGTCATCCTATTAGTTGTTTTAACTGATCATGTATATTAGTGATCTTAATGTTGGTTTCCTTAAGAGTGCCCTCAATATTTGCCTTTTTGGCGACTTCTTCAACAAATTGGTTGTTTTTTAAAGAGTTTTCTAAAAGAATTGAATGTTTGTCAATAGACTGGGTTAACTTGATAGTTAATTTATTTTGTCTTTCAATAACTTCGAAGAATTTTTCAAAATCTTTTTTATCAAGATTGTTTTTAACCATAAAGGCTAAATCGTTTTTAAATTGGTTAAAAGGTATTTTATTTTTTGAAATATCTTTAGAAATATCTTTTGAAATACCAAGATAATGGCTTATTTTTGAAGTTTTTTAAAAGACATCTTGCAATGATTTGGTTGAGATTATTGCAATGATTTACGATTGTTTGAACACCAGCTTTACCAGAAGTAGAGAAAACGTATTCTTTCTTTTCAGTATTATCGTCAAGAGTTTTAATTTTGACTGTTTTACCTTTTTTATAGAAATGAGGAAAATCAATTTTATTATTCATTTATAATGTCAGTGATTTGTTTGATATTCTGGCGTAGACTATCAATTTTTAAAGACATGTTTCTTATTAGGTTATTATCTTTTCTCTCCGAGCTTTCTCCTATGTGGAGTGAATCCATAGAAATTCTTGGTCTAAGAGTTTCTCCTAGAGCTTTTTTATTTCTAGCTATATTTAAAACCCAAGAGTTTTCTTGAGGATTTATGTCGCAGAATTGTTTATCTTTGACATGGCCTATTTCTGAAAAGACATCATCAAGTTCGATGTACTCGTCTTTCTTATAGTCTATGCTATGGTGACTGTTGGTCAGGGCATATCCTATGAGATATGTTATGGTGAAAGGTTTATCACCTGGACTCATTAGGTCACTTCTTTCAAAGTGATGTATAAAAGATAAGGTTTTATCTATATTTGCAGATTTTAAATCCAGAGCAAACTTTGGATAGACTGAAAACATAAACTTTTGGTAAGCAAGGTTTCCCTTTGCAGCACCTAAGATGCAGTCCTGTCTGTCAGTAATTCTGTTGTCAATTAAGGCCATTTTTATGGGAGAATTTATTCCTGCTTGGAATTGGGATTTTAACAAAATTTTTACAGCTCCGATATGGACCATTCTAATTTTTGATCTAATCTCAACTGGAATACTTTTTAAGTTATTATGTATTTGCTCCTTAGTTAAAAGGGGTAGAAAGACAGCTCCTATTGTATCTTTTATGTCTACGGACATTTCTTTAGTACTAACAAAGTAGAAAATTTCATTTTTCCTTTTAAGGGGATTTAGAATACTAAGTTTAGAAGGAACATTTTTGAAAATGTTTTCTTTCTTTATTTTTAAATCAATTTTCTTAACTCTAGAGAGAAGGTCTTGTTTTATTAAAAGATTTGCATGAAAGCCGTCTTCATCTTCAACATAAGTTAAGATTTGTTTTTCTTCTGAATTATTTTCTTCAGTGTTGTTGAAAATTTCATTATTCATTTTAAGAAAAGCTAACAGGTTAAAATAAACTTTCTGAGTTTTGAAACTAATTTTTTATTTCTATCAAGATGTTCTTGATGTACTTTTTGCTTATGCAGGAGATACATACGTATATTAACCAAGTTTGGTATATATTCGTTAGTATGTTTATTTTGTGCTTGTAGAATTCTGAAATCTATATGCACCAAGTCTTTTTTATTATTGAAAAGTATTTCTTTATGTTGAGAGATTTCAATCTCTTGTATCAATAAATGTGTAATTGTGATGTAGTGAGTGTTATACTTACATAGATAGAAACTATTCAAGCCAGCCTGTGTCGTTCATTGGTCTGTGTGGTTGCTTTCCCTGTTGGCATGGTGCCTGTGGTACTGTTAATCTCCTCCTCCCTGAAAAGCGAGGTATGTATGGGACTAGTCTGAGTCATCCGTTGTTGATTCGTATTCTTCAGTGTCTGATGAAGATTCTGTTTCAACATGATATATAAAAACATGTTGCGTACCATCATACTCTTCTTCAAGAGCTTCATAGCCTCCATTGTTAGCGGTTTGTAAAACCTTGACTTTGTCAGGGTATTTTTTTCTATTTGGACATTCGTTTGCGTAGTGTCCTTCTTCATTGCAGATCCAACACCTACATTTTTTCTTTCCTTGCGGACAAGAAGTAGTTTTCTTAGGTGTTTCTTTTGATGGTTTCTTGAAGTATTTTCCTGGTGAAAATTTTCTTCTTTTCTTTTTCCAAAAAGATTTGTATTTCTTTTTGTTTTTATGCTTTTTCTTAGTATAATTTTTCTTTCCAATATCAAAGTTTTTGAAATCAGAGAGAATGCTACAACAATCTTTGCTTATAGTTTTAAGCTTTTGTTGTTTATATCTGTCTTGACAGATTCTATCAATTTCTTCTTTTGCAATTTTTGTTGCGTAAGAAAGACTGGTTTGCTGGATTTCTCCAGTAGCTTCTTTTTTCCATCTGTCTGTACAGGTTTCTCCAATAATTGGAATTTTCATGAGATAAGCAGATATCCATTGCGCATATTCACTTCTCTGTGGAATATCATACAAATATGATTCATACATACATGTGTATTTGTCGAGAAGACTAATATCATGTAATTGGAGTTTAGTCATTGAAACTCTTGCTATGTCAACCTTCTTATTAATGGTGAAGTCTTTATTAGAAATATAATCAAGACCTAAGAAAGTAGTGTATATGACATTTATGAGATTATCAAAAAGATCTGAGCCATGTAGTTCTTCATTCCAATTATTGTTTCTTAGGAATTTCTGCACGATTCCATCAGTTTTGTGTTCTAAAAGTAGTAGAACATTTTTTGCTTTTTCAAATTCATCTGGATTTGTTTGTAAGATTAGTGAAATCTCAGTAACCCATTTTTCTACAACTCTTTCTCTGAGTTTTAAATCTTGGATACAATCAATATTGAGTACATTGATCGTATTGGGTCCTTGGCCACTATTTGGAATTCCATTGTGGACAGGCATTTTGAACTCGTATTTCTTTTTATTGCCTCTTCTTGTGGCTGTATAAGAAGATTCTGCTTCATCATCTTCCATATCTGAATATTCGAACTTAACAGTCTTTGTATTTGTTTTAAAATTATCTTCTTGTTCTGATTCAGTATCGGGTTCATTTATTTTAGTCATTCTAAAATATTGATCAAAAAGTTTGGGTTCTTTTTGATACAATTCTTCACATTCTTCAGTTTCTAAAGATAAAAGCTGAATAAGCTTTTGGTCAGTTTTATCATAATCTTCATATTGAAGGTTAAAGAAATATTTCTCGAGACGTTCAGAGATTGTTTCTTTCATTTTTATTCTTTCTTGAAAATGTTAATTTTCTGGGAATCTTTTGAGCTTCCTAAGTCAGGGTTTCCAACACTAGGATTGGGAGGTGAGTATTTCTTAAGACCTGAATATTTTCCAGGCTTGGTTTTTTGTTCTATGATGGAGATATTCTTGATGTGCTCAAGTATGTCTTTATTACATGGGCAAGAGTCAATCTTTTCAGATAACTCTTTAGTAATGTCTGCAATAATTTTTGCAGATGCTACTTCCAACTGGGTAATGGTTACGTATTTATTGAATGTTAAGTCCATGTTTATAATCAGCCCATCAATTTTTTCATTAAGGAGATTGATTGATCTATTTATCTCGGGTATCGAGGTGATTGATTTATTGAGCTCGGGTATCGAGGTCATCCTATTAGTTGTTTTAACTGATCATGTATATTAGTGATCTTAATGTTGGTTTCCTTAAGAGTGCCCTCAATATTTGCCTTTTTGGCGACTTCTTCAACAAATTGGTTGTTTTTTAAAGAGTTTTCTAAAAGAATTGAATGTTTGTCAATAGACTGGGTTAACTTGATAGTTAATTTATTTTGTCTTTCAATAACTTCGAAGAATTTTTCAAAATCTTTTTTATCAAGATTGTTTTTAACCATAAAGGCTAAATCGTTTTTAAATTGGTTAAAAGGTATTTTATTTTTTGAAATATCTTTAGAAATATCTTTTGAAATACCAAGATAATGGCTTATTTTTGAAGTTTTTAAAAGACATCTTGCAATGATTTGGTTGAGATTATTGCAATGATTTACGATTGTTTGAACACCAGCTTTACCAGAAGTAGAGAAAACGTATTCTTTCTTTTCAGTATTATCGTCAAGAGTTTTAATTTTGACTGTTTTACCTTTTTTATAGAAATGAGGAAAATCAATTTTATTATTCATTTATAATGTCAGTGATTTGTTTGATATTCTGGCGTAGACTATCAATTTTTAAAGACATGTTTCTTATTAGGTTATTATCTTTTCTCTCCGAGCTTTCTCCTATGTGGATTCTGAAAATTTAGAGTACATTGTTTTGTACACATCCACACACCCAAACTGGTATCAGAGCCTTGATAAATATGGCATTACATTATAATAAAACACTTTACAGAGTAAAGTTTGAACATATTCATAATAAAGAGATTGAAATCTCTCAACATAAAGAAATACTTTTCAATAATAAAAAAGACTTGGTGCATATAGATTTCAGAATTCTACAAGCACAAAATAAACATACTAACGAATATATACCAAACTTGGTTAATATACGTATGTATCTCCTGCATAAGCAAAAAGTACATCAAGAACATCTTGATAGAAATAAAAAATTAGTTTCAAAACTCAGAAAGTTTATTTTAACCTGTTAGCTTTTCTTAAAATGAATAATGAAATTTTCAACAACACTGAAGAAAATAATTCAGAAGAAAAACAAATCTTAACTTATGTTGAAGATGAAGACGGCTTTCATGCAAATCTTTTAATAAAACAAGACCTTCTCTCTAGAGTTAAGAAAATTGATTTAAAAATAAAGAAAGAAAACATTTTCAAAAATGTTCCTTCTAAACTTAGTATTCTAAATCCCCTTAAAAGGAAAAATGAAATTTTCTACTTTGTTAGTACTAAAGAAATGTCCGTAGACATAAAAGATACAATAGGAGCTGTCTTTCTACCCCTTTTAACTAAGGAGCAAATACATAATAACTTAAAAAGTATTCCAGTTGAGATTAGATCAAAAATTAGAATGGTCCATATCGGAGCTGTAAAAATTTTGTTAAAATCCCAATTCCAAGCAGGAATAAATTCTCCCATAAAAATGGCCTTAATTGACAACAGAATTACTGACAGACAGGACTGCATCTTAGGTGCTGCAAAGGGAAACCTTGCTTACCAAAAGTTTATGTTTTCAGTCTATCCAAAGTTTGCTCTGGATTTAAAATCTGCAAATATAGATAAAACCTTATCTTTTATACATCACTTTGAAAGAAGTGACCTAATGAGTCCAGGTGATAAACCTTTCACCATAACATATCTCATAGGATATGCCCTGACCAACAGTCACCATAGCATAGACTATAAGAAAGACGAGTACATCGAACTTGATGATGTCTTTTCAGAAATAGGCCATGTCAAAGATAAACAATTCTGCGACATAAATCCTCAAGAAAACTCTTGGGTTTTAAATATAGCTAGAAATAAAAAAGCTCTAGGAGAAACTCTTAGACCAAGAATTTCTATGGATTCACTCCACATAGGAGAAAGCTCGGAGAGAAAAGATAATAACCTAATAAGAAACATGTCTTTAAAAATTGATAGTCTACGCCAGAATATCAAACAAATCACTGACATTATAAATGAATAATAAAATTGATTTTCCTCATTTCTATAAAAAAGGTAAAACAGTCAAAATTAAAACTCTTGACGATAATACTGAAAAGAAAGAATACGTTTTCTCTACTTCTGGTAAAGCTGGTGTTCAAACAATCGTAAATCATTGCAATAATCTCAACCAAATCATTGCAAGATGTCTTTTAAAAACTTCAAAAATAAGCCATTATCTTGGTATTTCAAAAGATATTTCTAAAGATATTTCAAAAAATAAAATACCTTTTAACCAATTTAAAAACGATTTAGCCTTTATGGTTAAAAACAATCTTGATAAAAAAGATTTTGAAAAATTCTTCGAAGTTATTGAAAGACAAAATAAATTAACTATCAAGTTAACCCAGTCTATTGACAAACATTCAATTCTTTTAGAAAACTCTTTAAAAAACAACCAATTTGTTGAAGAAGTCGCCAAAAAGGCAAATATTGAGGGCACTCTTAAGGAAACCAACATTAAGATCACTAATATACATGATCAGTTAAAACAACTAATAGGATGACCTCGATACCCGAGCTCAATAAATCAATCACCTCGATACCCGAGATAAATAGATCAATCAATCTCCTTAATGAAAAAATTGATGGGCTGATTATAAACATGGACTTAACATTCAATAAATACGTAACCATTACCCAGTTGGAAGTAGCATCTGCAAAAATTATTGCAGACATTACTAAAGAGTTATCTGAAAAGATTGACTCTTGCCCATGTAATAAAGACATACTTGAGCACATCAAGAATATCTCCATCATAGAACAAAAAACCAAGCCTGGAAAATATTCAGGTCTTAAGAAATACTCACCTCCCAATCCTAGTGTTGGAAACCCTGACTTAGGAAGCTCAAAAGATTCCCAGAAAATTAACATTTTCAAGAAAGAATAAAAATGAAAGAAACAATCTCTGAACGTCTCGAGAAATATTTCTTTAACCTTCAATATGAAGATTATGATAAAACTGACCAAAAGCTTATTCAGCTTTTATCTTTAGAAACTGAAGAATGTGAAGAATTGTATCAAAAAGAACCCAAACTTTTTGATCAATATTTTAGAATGACTAAAATAAATGAACCCGATACTGAATCAGAACAAGAAGATAATTTTAAAACAAATACAAAGACTGTTAAGTTCGAATATTCAGATATGGAAGATGATGAAGCAGAATCTTCTTATACAGCCACAAGAAGAGGCAATAAAAAGAAATACGAGTTCAAAATGCCTGTCCACAATGGAATTCCAAATAGTGGCCAAGGACCCAATACGATCAATGTACTCAATATTGATTGTATCCAAGATTTAAAACTCAGAGAAAGAGTTGTAGAAAAATGGGTTACTGAGATTTCACTAATCTTACAAACAAATCCAGATGAATTTGAAAAAGCAAAAAATGTTCTACTACTTTTAGAACACAAAACTGATGGAATCGTGCAGAAATTCCTAAGAAACAATAATTGGAATGAAGAACTACATGGCTCAGATCTTTTTGATAATCTCATAAATGTCATATACACTACTTTCTTAGGTCTTGATTATATTTCTAATAAAGACTTCACCATTAATAAGAAGGTTGACATAGCAAGAGTTTCAATGACTAAACTCCAATTACATGATATTAGTCTTCTCGACAAATACACATGTATGTATGAATCATATTTGTATGATATTCCACAGAGAAGTGAATATGCGCAATGGATATCTGCTTATCTCATGAAAATTCCAATTATTGGAGAAACCTGTACAGACAGATGGAAAAAAGAAGCTACTGGAGAAATCCAGCAAACCAGTCTTTCTTACGCAACAAAAATTGCAAAAGAAGAAATTGATAGAATCTGTCAAGACAGATATAAACAACAAAAGCTTAAAACTATAAGCAAAGATTGTTGTAGCATTCTCTCTGATTTCAAAAACTTTGATATTGGAAAGAAAAATTATACTAAGAAAAAGCATAAAAACAAAAAGAAATACAAATCTTTTTGGAAAAAGAAAAGAAGAAAATTTTCACCAGGAAAATACTTCAAGAAACCATCAAAAGAAACACCTAAGAAAACTACTTCTTGTCCGCAAGGAAAGAAAAAATGTAGGTGTTGGATCTGCAATGAAGAAGGACACTACGCAAACGAATGTCCAAATAGAAAAAAATACCCTGACAAAGTCAAGGTTTTACAAACCGCTAACAATGGAGGCTATGAAGCTCTTGAAGAAGAGTATGATGGTACGCAACATGTTTTTATATATCATGTTGAAACAGAATCTTCATCAGACACTGAAGAATACGAATCAACAACGGATGACTCAGACTAGTCCCATACATACCTCGCTTTTCAGGGAGGAGGAGATTAACCATTTTTGCGTAAACCTCCAGAAGATTGATGATTCCCTTATCATGAATCTTACTAATCCAAACTCTATTTATGTTTCTGCCTTCCTTAACTTTAAAGGATATAAAAAATTTAGAGTACATTGTTTTGTAGACACAGGTGCATCTTTATGTCTTGCAAGCAAATTCATCATTCCGGATGAACTCTGGGAAAACGCTCCCAAAGAAATTAGTGCCACTATTGCAAATGGTGAAACCATAAAAATTAATAAAGTTTGTAGAAATATTAATCTCGAACTTTCAGGAGAACATTTCAATGTTCCCACTATTTACCAACAAAATTCAGGAATTGATATCATAATTGGTAACAACTTCTGTCAAGTCTATGGACCATTCATACAATGGATAGATAGAATTGCCTTTCATCTTAATAATGATATGGTAATTATAAAAAAGGTTACAGAGGCCTATAGCAAAGGAAAACCAGGTTTTCTTGAAACTCAAGAAAAAGGTTCTAAAGAAAAACAAATTCCAGGTACTAATATAACTCATGAAGAGATTAATAAAGAAAGGATTATTTCTATTCAAACTACCAGGTTCAAACAGATTGAAGATCTTCTTGAAAAAGTTTGTTCTGAAAATCCTATTGATCCAAATAAAACCAAAGGATGGATGAAAGCTTCAATCAAGCTTATTGATCCCAAAACGGTTATTAGAGAAAAACCTATGGTTTACTCTCTACAAGATAGAGAAGAATTTTCCAAACAAATCAAAGAATTACTTGATATGAGACTAATTATAGAATCAAAATCCCCTCATATGTCTCCTGCCTTTCTTGTCAATAAAGAAGCAGAGAAAAGAAGAGGAAAGAAGCGAATGGTTGTTAACTACAAAGCAATCAATGATGCAACTATTGGAGACTCACATAATCTCCCCAATATGCACGAACTCTTGACTCTTCTACGAGGAAAAAACATTTATTCAAGTTTCGACTGCAAGTCAGGTTTCTGGCAAGTTCTACTTGATGAAGAATCGCAGCTTCTCACTGCCTTCACATGTCCTGATGGACTCTTTCAATGGAAAGTACTACCCTTTGGGCTTAAACAAGCTCCTAGTATTTTTCAAAGACACATGCAGAATGCTCTTCGAGGCCTTGAAGGTTTCTGCACTGTATACGTTGATGACATCATGATCTTCAGCAAAAATGAACAAGAACACTATGTTCATGTCACACAGGTTCTCAGAACTATTTTAAAATATGGTATAATACTTTCAAAAAAGAAAGCTCATCTTTTCAAAACAAAAATCAATTTTTTAGGTTTAGAAATAAATGAAGGTACCCATTGTCCTCAAAAACATATTCTTGAACATTTACATGACTTTCCAAATGTTTTAGAAGACAAAAAGCAACTACAAAGATTTCTTGGTGTTTTAACTTATGCTGAAACATATATTGAAAAACTTGCAGCCATGAGAAAACCTTTACAGGCAAAATTAAAAAAAGATGTCATTTGGAATTGGTCAAATGCTGATACAGACTACATCAAAAAGATAAAGAAAGTTTTAATCAATTTTCCAAAACTTTATCTTCCAAACATTGAAGACAGTTTAATTATTGAAACTGATGCTTCTGATGAATTTTGGGGAGGTGTTTTAAAAGCTAAAAACCCCAAAAACGAAGAACAAATTTGCAGGTACACCTCTGGCAGTTTCAAAGCAGCTGAGAAAAACTACCATAGCAATGAAAAAGAATTACTCGCTGTAAAAAGAGTTATTACAAAATTCTCTGTATATTTAACACCAGTAAATTTCCTGGTTCGTACAGATAATAAAAATTTTACTTATTTCCTCCGAACTAAGATTGCAGGAGATAACAAATTAGGCCGGCTAATACGTTGGCAAGAGTGGTTTTCACGATATACTTTCACTGTTGAACATCTCGCAGGAAACAAAAACGTACTGGCAGACTGCCTCACCCGTGACTTCAGGTATACCTTACATCATCCATGATCTCACTCGCTCCTCTCGAGCCCTATAAAAGGATATGATCCTCAAGACATATTTCCTCACAAAAACTTCACCTACAAAAAAGAGAGGGGGAGATTAGAGAAAAAAGTAAACAAAAATTTGAGTTTACAAAAATGGAAGACCTCAACACTTTGAGGATGAAGAAACAAATGCTCCTCATAGAGCTATCTGCAATTGAGCAGAAAATCAACTTGTATGAACAAGTAACAACGGTCACCAATGTACCGGAAAGCGAAAGCTCAAAAACAAAGGCTATTCCAGTGCAAACGGCACCTGGTAAAGAATCAACAAATCCGTTGAAAGCTGATGCTTTGCTAAAAAGCATAATAAAGGAGACAGCTACTCCTCTTCCTGATGGAAAAACTAGCTTGTTGGTTGATACCAATCCTTGTACTGAAGGAATCAGTAAAATGACAACCTTGTCACCCATTAACAAATCTGTGCAGGAGTTTACACCAGATTACAAAAAAGCTCTTAACAAAGAAGCTGAAAGATTTTATGTAATCTACAAAGGACCTCATGCCGGTGTTCATACTGACTGGGGAATTACAGAAACATTCTGTAAAGTTGATAAAGTTACTTGCAAAAAATTCAGAAATGAAGCATCTGCAAGATTAAGCCTTGCCACTTATCAAGACGATACAAGCAAGACTAACCAACCACTTCTTCGACCAAAAATTCATAAAGTCAAAGAAGCTCACAGAGACCAAAGGTTTGACGTTCCAAATAACGCTCAACAAATGGTTAACTATCCTGAAATCTCTTTCGAAGACTTCAGAACAATCTGGAAGAAAGCAAGAGCTGCATGCCCAGAAGACCTTGTTCATGAAAAGTTTTTCACTACGGACAAGAAAACAAAAAGTCTGTTCAACTTCCTCGAAGGATCAGATGCAAAATTAGTATACCAAGCCTTTCAAGCTGGACTAATCGACAATATCTACCCAAGTTGCAACCTTCAAGAACTCATTTTCTTCCCAAGCAACATGGTAGAATCCATTAAAAACTTTCGAAAGAAAGTACTTAAAGCAAAAGATAATCCGATCTACATCAGATGCATCTCTTCACTCCCAGAATGGATTCAAGAATCAACTCTTTCTCCATACCACTTTCTGGAAATTGGTCTTTCTAAAGCCAATAGAGATATTGAACAATCTCAACCAATGGAAGACAAAGATCTACCTTTTACAGAGATTCTTCATCCCAATCGCATCAATGGTTTAAGAAGAATATCAGAAAAAATCATCGAGATTATCTCTGGTTCAAAAAAGAAGATTAATTATACCGACTCGCATTGTATAATTACAAGCTGGAGTTACAACAACACCAGCCAAGAAGATCTTCGTCAAGCCTCCAAGTTTGGCGAAAAATTCATGAACAATAGCATGGAAGTATCCAATGCTACACGCCAACACTTCTGCCGACATGCAGAACAACTTTTTGAAGAACATCTTTGTCACTTTTGCGAAAGCAAAGATTCGGAGACAATGGAGGGACCCCCCTCTGAAGATGACAAATCATCATCATCTTAAAGAAAGATGCTTCACGTGTCAAATGGCCCCAGCCACTCGAAATAATAATGCCCTTCTTCATTATTAGAAGCTTTCTAGCTGTCCACAATAATGTAATCTTTAGTGGATAAAAACGTCATGCCTGACATTTTAGGCAAGGATCAGACCCTCTCAATGTATCTATAAATTGAGAGTTATGTTTTGTTTTAGGGACATCGGAATAACGAGTGCAAGAAAAAAAAAAAAAAAAAAAAAAAAAACACTCTCTATCTAGTAAATTTTCAGTTCAATGTCTAGTGAGTAATTCCTCCCTTAGAAGGGGAAAAATGTAAAATATTGTAAGAGTCTTCCCTTTTTGGGAACTCTGTTATCAATAAATCTTTGTTTTGTTATTTTTGAGTGTTCATACAATTTAGAGTGATGAAACTTGTAAGTGACAGAGTGTCAGGTCGACGATGATTAACAGTACCACAGGCACCATGCCAACAGGGAAAGCAACCACACAGACCAATGAACGACACAGGCTGGCTTGAATAGTTTCTATCTATGTAAGTATAACACTCACTACATCACAATTACACATTTATTGATACAAGAGTCTTCTTTTCACAATTTTTATATTTATTCCCTTCTTTGTTAAAACATAAATTCCGTACACATCCACACACCCAAACTGGTATCAGAGCCTTGATAAATATGGCATTACATTATAATAAAACACTTTACAGAGTAAAGTTTGAACATATTCATAATAAAGAGATTGAAATCTCTCAACATAAAGAAATACTTTTCAATAATAAAAAAGACTTGGTGCATATAGATTTCAGAATTCTACAAGCACAAAATAAACATACTAACGAATATATACCAAACTTGGTTAATATACGTATGTATCTCCTGCATAAGCAAAAAGTACATCAAGAACATCTTGATAGAAATAAAAAATTAGTTTCAAAACTCAGAAAGTTTATTTTAACCTGTTAGCTTTTCTTAAAATGAATAATGAAATTTTCAACAACACTGAAGAAAATAATTCAGAAGAAAAACAAATCTTAACTTATGTTGAAGATGAAGACGGCTTTCATGCAAATCTTTTAATAAAACAAGACCTTCTCTCTAGAGTTAAGAAAATTGATTTAAAAATAAAGAAAGAAAACATTTTCAAAAATGTTCCTTCTAAACTTAGTATTCTAAATCCCCTTAAAAGGAAAAATGAAATTTTCTACTTTGTTAGTACTAAAGAAATGTCCGTAGACATAAAAGATACAATAGGAGCTGTCTTTCTACCCCTTTTAACTAAGGAGCAAATACATAATAACTTAAAAAGTATTCCAGTTGAGATTAGATCAAAAATTAGAATGGTCCATATCGGAGCTGTAAAAATTTTGTTAAAATCCCAATTCCAAGCAGGAATAAATTCTCCCATAAAAATGGCCTTAATTGACAACAGAATTACTGACAGACAGGACTGCATCTTAGGTGCTGCAAAGGGAAACCTTGCTTACCAAAAGTTTATGTTTTCAGTCTATCCAAAGTTTGCTCTGGATTTAAAATCTGCAAATATAGATAAAACCTTATCTTTTATACATCACTTTGAAAGAAGTGACCTAATGAGTCCAGGTGATAAACCTTTCACCATAACATATCTCATAGGATATGCCCTGACCAACAGTCACCATAGCATAGACTATAAGAAAGACGAGTACATCGAACTTGATGATGTCTTTTCAGAAATAGGCCATGTCAAAGATAAACAATTCTGCGACATAAATCCTCAAGAAAACTCTTGGGTTTTAAATATAGCTAGAAATAAAAAAGCTCTAGGAGAAACTCTTAGACCAAGAATTTCTATGGATTCACTCCACATAGGAGAAAGCTCGGAGAGAAAAGATATAATAAGAAACATGTCTTTAAAAATTGATAGTCTACGCCAGAATATCAAACAAATCACTGACATTATAAATGAATAATAAAATTGATTTTCCTCATTTCTATAAAAAAGGTAAAACAGTCAAAATTAAAACTCTTGACGATAATACTGAAAAGAAAGAATACGTTTTCTCTACTTCTGGTAAAGCTGGTGTTCAAACAATCGTAAATCATTGCAATAATCTCAACCAAATCATTGCAAGATGTCTTTTAAAAACTTCAAAAATAAGCCATTATCTTGGTATTTCAAAAGATATTTCTAAAGATATTTCAAAAAATAAAATACCTTTTAACCAATTTAAAAACGATTTAGCCTTTATGGTTAAAAACAATCTTGATAAAAAAGATTTTGAAAAATTCTTCGAAGTTATTGAAAGACAAAATAAATTAACTATCAAGTTAACCCAGTCTATTGACAAACATTCAATTCTTTTAGAAAACTCTTTAAAAAACAACCAATTTGTTGAAGAAGTCGCCAAAAAGGCAAATATTGAGGGCACTCTTAAGGAAACCAACATTAAGATCACTAATATACATGATCAGTTAAAACAACTAATAGGATGACCTCGATACCCGAGCTCAATAAATCAATCACCTCGATACCCGAGATAAATAGATCAATCAATCTCCTTAATGAAAAAATTGATGGGCTGATTATAAACATGGACTTAACATTCAATAAATACGTAACCATTACCCAGTTGGAAGTAGCATCTGCAAAAATTATTGCAGACATTACTAAAGAGTTATCTGAAAAGATTGACTCTTGCCCATGTAATAAAGACATACTTGAGCACATCAAGAATATCTCCATCATAGAACAAAAAACCAAGCCTGGAAAATATTCAGGTCTTAAGAAATACTCACCTCCCAATCCTAGTGTTGGAAACCCTGACTTAGGAAGCTCAAAAGATTCCCAGAAAATTAACATTTTCAAGAAAGAATAAAAATGAAAGAAACAATCTCTGAACGTCTCGAGAAATATTTCTTTAACCTTCAATATGAAGATTATGATAAAACTGACCAAAAGCTTATTCAGCTTTTATCTTTAGAAACTGAAGAATGTGAAGAATTGTATCAAAAAGAACCCAAACTTTTTGATCAATATTTTAGAATGACTAAAATAAATGAACCCGATACTGAATCAGAACAAGAAGATAATTTTAAAACAAATACAAAGACTGTTAAGTTCGAATATTCAGATATGGAAGATGATGAAGCAGAATCTTCTTATACAGCCACAAGAAGAGGCAATAAAAAGAAATACGAGTTCAAAATGCCTGTCCACAATGGAATTCCAAATAGTGGCCAAGGACCCAATACGATCAATGTACTCAATATTGATTGTATCCAAGATTTAAAACTCAGAGAAAGAGTTGTAGAAAAATGGGTTACTGAGATTTCACTAATCTTACAAACAAATCCAGATGAATTTGAAAAAGCAAAAAATGTTCTACTACTTTTAGAACACAAAACTGATGGAATCGTGCAGAAATTCCTAAGAAACAATAATTGGAATGAAGAACTACATGGCTCAGATCTTTTTGATAATCTCATAAATGTCATATACACTACTTTCTTAGGTCTTGATTATATTTCTAATAAAGACTTCACCATTAATAAGAAGGTTGACATAGCAAGAGTTTCAATGACTAAACTCCAATTACATGATATTAGTCTTCTCGACAAATACACATGTATGTATGAATCATATTTGTATGATATTCCACAGAGAAGTGAATATGCGCAATGGATATCTGCTTATCTCATGAAAATTCCAATTATTGGAGAAACCTGTACAGACAGATGGAAAAAAGAAGCTACTGGAGAAATCCAGCAAACCAGTCTTTCTTACGCAACAAAAATTGCAAAAGAAGAAATTGATAGAATCTGTCAAGACAGATATAAACAACAAAAGCTTAAAACTATAAGCAAAGATTGTTGTAGCATTCTCTCTGATTTCAAAAACTTTGATATTGGAAAGAAAAATTATACTAAGAAAAAGCATAAAAACAAAAAGAAATACAAATCTTTTTGGAAAAAGAAAAGAAGAAAATTTTCACCAGGAAAATACTTCAAGAAACCATCAAAAGAAACACCTAAGAAAACTACTTCTTGTCCGCAAGGAAAGAAAAAATGTAGGTGTTGGATCTGCAATGAAGAAGGACACTACGCAAACGAATGTCCAAATAGAAAAAAATACCCTGACAAAGTCAAGGTTTTACAAACCGCTAACAATGGAGGCTATGAAGCTCTTGAAGAAGAGTATGATGGTACGCAACATGTTTTTATATATCATGTTGAAACAGAATCTTCATCAGACACTGAAGAATACGAATCAACAACGGATGACTCAGACTAGTCCCATACATACCTCGCTTTTCAGGGAGGAGGAGATTAACCATTTTTGCGTAAACCTCCAGAAGATTGATGATTCCCTTATCATGAATCTTACTAATCCAAACTCTATTTATGTTTCTGCCTTCCTTAACTTTAAAGGATATAAAAAATTTAGAGTACATTGTTTTGTAGACACAGGTGCATCTTTATGTCTTGCAAGCAAATTCATCATTCCGGATGAACTCTGGGAAAACGCTCCCAAAGAAATTAGTGCCACTATTGCAAATGGTGAAACCATAAAAATTAATAAAGTTTGTAGAAATATTAATCTCGAACTTTCAGGAGAACATTTCAATGTTCCCACTATTTACCAACAAAATTCAGGAATTGATATCATAATTGGTAACAACTTCTGTCAAGTCTATGGACCATTCATACAATGGATAGATAGAATTGCCTTTCATCTTAATAATGATATGGTAATTATAAAAAAGGTTACAGAGGCCTATAGCAAAGGAAAACCAGGTTTTCTTGAAACTCAAGAAAAAGGTTCTAAAGAAAAACAAATTCCAGGTACTAATATAACTCATGAAGAGATTAATAAAGAAAGGATTATTTCTATTCAAACTACCAGGTTCAAACAGATTGAAGATCTTCTTGAAAAAGTTTGTTCTGAAAATCCTATTGATCCAAATAAAACCAAAGGATGGATGAAAGCTTCAATCAAGCTTATTGATCCCAAAACGGTTATTAGAGAAAAACCTATGGTTTACTCTCTACAAGATAGAGAAGAATTTTCCAAACAAATCAAAGAATTACTTGATATGAGACTAATTATAGAATCAAAATCCCCTCATATGTCTCCTGCCTTTCTTGTCAATAAAGAAGCAGAGAAAAGAAGAGGAAAGAAGCGAATGGTTGTTAACTACAAAGCAATCAATGATGCAACTATTGGAGACTCACATAATCTCCCCAATATGCACGAACTCTTGACTCTTCTACGAGGAAAAAACATTTATTCAAGTTTCGACTGCAAGTCAGGTTTCTGGCAAGTTCTACTTGATGAAGAATCGCAGCTTCTCACTGCCTTCACATGTCCTGATGGACTCTTTCAATGGAAAGTACTACCCTTTGGGCTTAAACAAGCTCCTAGTATTTTTCAAAGACACATGCAGAATGCTCTTCGAGGCCTTGAAGGTTTCTGCACTGTATACGTTGATGACATCATGATCTTCAGCAAAAATGAACAAGAACACTATGTTCATGTCACACAGGTTCTCAGAACTATTTTAAAATATGGTATAATACTTTCAAAAAAGAAAGCTCATCTTTTCAAAACAAAAATCAATTTTTTAGGTTTAGAAATAAATGAAGGTACCCATTGTCCTCAAAAACATATTCTTGAACATTTACATGACTTTCCAAATGTTTTAGAAGACAAAAAGCAACTACAAAGATTTCTTGGTGTTTTAACTTATGCTGAAACATATATTGAAAAACTTGCAGCCATGAGAAAACCTTTACAGGCAAAATTAAAAAAAGATGTCATTTGGAATTGGTCAAATGCTGATACAGACTACATCAAAAAGATAAAGAAAGTTTTAATCAATTTTCCAAAACTTTATCTTCCAAACATTGAAGACAGTTTAATTATTGAAACTGATGCTTCTGATGAATTTTGGGGAGGTGTTTTAAAAGCTAAAAACCCCAAAAACGAAGAACAAATTTGCAGGTACACCTCTGGCAGTTTCAAAGCAGCTGAGAAAAACTACCATAGCAATGAAAAAGAATTACTCGCTGTAAAAAGAGTTATTACAAAATTCTCTGTATATTTAACACCAGTAAATTTCCTGGTTCGTACAGATAATAAAAATTTTACTTATTTCCTCCGAACTAAGATTGCAGGAGATAACAAATTAGGCCGGCTAATACGTTGGCAAGAGTGGTTTTCACGATATACTTTCACTGTTGAACATCTCGCAGGAAACAAAAACGTACTGGCAGACTGCCTCACCCGTGACTTCAGGTATACCTTACATCATCCATGATCTCACTCGCTCCTCTCGAGCCCTATAAAAGGATATGATCCTCAAGACATATTTCCTCACAAAAACTTCACCTACAAAAAAGAGAGGGGGAGATTAGAGAAAAAAGTAAACAAAAATTTGAGTTTACAAAAATGGAAGACCTCAACACTTTGAGGATGAAGAAACAAATGCTCCTCATAGAGCTATCTGCAATTGAGCAGAAAATCAACTTGTATGAACAAGTAACAACGGTCACCAATGTACCGGAAAGCGAAAGCTCAAAAACAAAGGCTATTCCAGTGCAAACGGCACCTGGTAAAGAATCAACAAATCCGTTGAAAGCTGATGCTTTGCTAAAAAGCATAATAAAGGAGACAGCTACTCCTCTTCCTGATGGAAAAACTAGCTTGTTGGTTGATACCAATCCTTGTACTGAAGGAATCAGTAAAATGACAACCTTGTCACCCATTAACAAATCTGTGCAGGAGTTTACACCAGATTACAAAAAAGCTCTTAACAAAGAAGCTGAAAGATTTTATGTAATCTACAAAGGACCTCATGCCGGTGTTCATACTGACTGGGGAATTACAGAAACATTCTGTAAAGTTGATAAAGTTACTTGCAAAAAATTCAGAAATGAAGCATCTGCAAGATTAAGCCTTGCCACTTATCAAGACGATACAAGCAAGACTAACCAACCACTTCTTCGACCAAAAATTCATAAAGTCAAAGAAGCTCACAGAGACCAAAGGTTTGACGTTCCAAATAACGCTCAACAAATGGTTAACTATCCTGAAATCTCTTTCGAAGACTTCAGAACAATCTGGAAGAAAGCAAGAGCTGCATGCCCAGAAGACCTTGTTCATGAAAAGTTTTTCACTACGGACAAGAAAACAAAAAGTCTGTTCAACTTCCTCGAAGGATCAGATGCAAAATTAGTATACCAAGCCTTTCAAGCTGGACTAATCGACAATATCTACCCAAGTTGCAACCTTCAAGAACTCATTTTCTTCCCAAGCAACATGGTAGAATCCATTAAAAACTTTCGAAAGAAAGTACTTAAAGCAAAAGATAATCCGATCTACATCAGATGCATCTCTTCACTCCCAGAATGGATTCAAGAATCAACTCTTTCTCCATACCACTTTCTGGAAATTGGTCTTTCTAAAGCCAATAGAGATATTGAACAATCTCAACCAATGGAAGACAAAGATCTACCTTTTACAGAGATTCTTCATCCCAATCGCATCAATGGTTTAAGAAGAATATCAGAAAAAATCATCGAGATTATCTCTGGTTCAAAAAAGAAGATTAATTATACCGACTCGCATTGTATAATTACAAGCTGGAGTTACAACAACACCAGCCAAGAAGATCTTCGTCAAGCCTCCAAGTTTGGCGAAAAATTCATGAACAATAGCATGGAAGTATCCAATGCTACACGCCAACACTTCTGCCGACATGCAGAACAACTTTTTGAAGAACATCTTTGTCACTTTTGCGAAAGCAAAGATTCGGAGACAATGGAGGGACCCCCCTCTGAAGATGACAAATCATCATCATCTTAAAGAAAGATGCTTCACGTGTCAAATGGCCCCAGCCACTCGAAATAATAATGCCCTTCTTCATTATTAGAAGCTTTCTAGCTGTCCACAATAATGTAATCTTTAGTGGATAAAAACGTCATGCCTGACATTTTAGGCAAGGATCAGACCCTCTCAATGTATCTATAAATTGAGAGTTATGTTTTGTTTTAGGGACATCGGAATAACGAGTGCAAAAAAAAAAAAAAAAAAAAAAAAAAAAAACACTCTCTATCTAGTAAATTTTCAGTTCAATGTCTAGTGAGTAATTCCTCCCTTAGAAGGGGAAAAATGTAAAATATTGTAAGAGTCTTCCCTTTTTGGGAACTCTGTTATCAATAAATCTTTGTTTTGTTATTTTTGAGTGTTCATACAATTTAGAGTGATGAAACTTGTAAGTGACAGAGTGTCAGGTCGACGATGATTAACAGTACCACAGGCACCATGCCAACAGGGAAAGCAACCACACAGACCAATGAACGACACAGGCTGGCTTGAATAGTTTCTATCTATGTAAGTATAACACTCACTACATCACAATTACACATTTATTGATACAAGAGTCTTCTTTTCACAATTTTTATATTTATTCCCTTCTTTGTTAAAACATAAATTCCGTACACATCCACACACCCAAACTGGTATCAGAGCAAAAAGTACATCAAGAACATTTTCAAAAGGTATTTTATTTATTATAATGCAGCACCTAAGATGCAGTCCTGTCTGTCAGTAATTCTGTTGTCAATTAAGGCCATTTTTATGGGAGAATTTATTCCTGCTTGGAATTGGGATTTTAACAAAATTTTTACAGCTCCGATATGGACCATTCTAATTTTTGATCTAATCTCAACTGGAATACTTTTTAAGTTATTATGTATTTGCTCCTTAGTTAAAAGGGGTAGAAAGACAGCTCCTATTGTATCTTTTATGTCTACGGACATTTCTTTAGTACTAACAAAGTAGAAAATTTCATTTTTCCTTTTAAGGGGATTTAGAATACTAAGTTTAGAAGGAACATTTTTGAAAATGTTTTCTTTCTTTATTTTTAAATCAATTTTCTTAACTCTAGAGAGAAGGTCTTGTTTTATTAAAAGATTTGCATGAAAGCCGTCTTCATCTTCAACATAAGTTAAGATTTGTTTTTCTTCTGAATTATTTTCTTCAGTGTTGTTGAAAATTTCATTATTCATTTTAAGAAAAGCTAACAGGTTAAAATAAACTTTCTGAGTTTTGAAACTAATTTTTTATTTCTATCAAGATGTTCTTGATGTACTTTTTGCTTATGCAGGAGATACATACGTATATTAACCAAGTTTGGTATATATTCGTTAGTATGTTTATTTTGTGCTTGTAGAATTCTGAAATCTATATGCACCAAGTCTTTTTTATTATTGAAAAGTATTTCTTTATGTTGAGAGATTTCAATCTCTTTATTATGAATATGTTCAAACTTTACTCTGTAAAGTGTTTTATTATAATGTAATGCCATATTTATCAAGGCTCTGATACCAGTTTGGGTGTGTGGATGTGTACGGAATTTATGTTTTAACAAAGAAGGGAATAAATATAAAAATTGTGAAAAGAAGACTCTTGTATCAATAAATGTGTAATTGTGATGTAGTGAGTGTTATACTTACATAGATAGAAACTATTCAAGCCAGCCTGTGTCGTTCATTGGTCTGTGTGGTTGCTTTCCCTGTTGGCATGGTGCCTGTGGTACTGTTAATCATCGTCGACCTGACACTCTGTCACTTACAAGTTTCATCACTCTAAATTGTATGAACACTCAAAAATAACAAAACAAAGATTTATTGATAACAGAGTTCCCAAAAAGGGAAGACTCTTACAATATTTTACATTTTTCCCCTTCTAAGGGAGGAATTACTCACTAGACATTGAACTGAAAATTTACTAGATAGAGAGTGTTTTTTTTTTTTTTTTTTTTTTTTTTTTTCTTGCACTCGTTATTCCGATGTCCCTAAAACAAAACATAACTCTCAATTTATAGATACATTGAGAGGGTCTGATCCTTGCCTAAAATGTCAGGCATGACGTTTTTATCCACTAAAGATTACATTATTGTGGACAGCTAGAAAGCTTCTAATAATGAAGAAGGGCATTATTATTTCGAGTGGCTGGGGCCATTTGACACGTGAAGCATCTTTCTTTAAGATGATGATGATTTGTCATCTTCAGAGGGGGGTCCCTCCATTGTCTCCGAATCTTTGCTTTCGCAAAAGTGACAAAGATGTTCTTCAAAAAGTTGTTCTGCATGTCGGCAGAAGTGTTGGCGTGTAGCATTGGATACTTCCATGCTATTGTTCATGAATTTTTCGCCAAACTTGGAGGCTTGACGAAGATCTTCTTGGCTGGTGTTGTTGTAACTCCAGCTTGTAATTATACAATGCGAGTCGGTATAATTAATCTTCTTTTTTGAACCAGAGATAATCTCGATGATTTTTTCTGATATTCTTCTTAAACCATTGATGCGATTGGGATGAAGAATCTCTGTAAAAGGTAGATCTTTGTCTTCCATTGGTTGAGATTGTTCAATATCTCTATTGGCTTTAGAAAGACCAATTTCCAGAAAGTGGTATGGAGAAAGAGTTGATTCTTGAATCCATTCTGGGAGTGAAGAGATGCATCTGATGTAGATCGGATTATCTTTTGCTTTAAGTACTTTCTTTCGAAAGTTTTTAATGGATTCTACCATGTTGCTTGGGAAGAAAATGAGTTCTTGAAGGTTGCAACTTGGGTAGATATTGTCGATTAGTCCAGCTTGAAAGGCTTGGTATACTAATTTTGCATCTGATCCTTCGAGGAAGTTGAACAGACTTTTTGTTTTCTTGTCCGTAGTGAAAAACTTTTCATGAACAAGGTCTTCTGGGCATGCAGCTCTTGCTTTCTTCCAGATTGTTCTGAAGTCTTCGAAAGAGATTTCAGGATAGTTAACCATTTGTTGAGCGTTATTTGGAACGTCAAACCTTTGGTCTCTGTGAGCTTCTTTGACTTTATGAATTTTTGGTCGAAGAAGTGGTTGGTTAGTCTTGCTTGTATCGTCTTGATAAGTGGCAAGGCTTAATCTTGCAGATGCTTCATTTCTGAATTTTTTGCAAGTAACTTTATCAACTTTACAGAATGTTTCTGTAATTCCCCAGTCAGTATGAACACCGGCATGAGGTCCTTTGTAGATTACATAAAATCTTTCAGCTTCTTTGTTAAGAGCTTTTTTGTAATCTGGTGTAAACTCCTGCACAGATTTGTTAATGGGTGACAAGGTTGTCATTTTACTGATTCCTTCAGTACAAGGATTGGTATCAACCAACAAGCTAGTTTTTCCATCAGGAAGAGGAGTAGCTGTCTCCTTTATTATGCTTTTTAGCAAAGCATCAGCTTTCAACGGATTTGTTGATTCTTTACCAGGTGCCGTTTGCACTGGAATAGCCTTTGTTTTTGAGCTTTCGCTTTCCGGTACATTGGTGACCGTTGTTACTTGTTCATACAAGTTGATTTTCTGCTCAATTGCAGATAGCTCTATGAGGAGCATTTGTTTCTTCATCCTCAAAGTGTTGAGGTCTTCCATTTTTGTAAACTCAAATTTTTGTTTACTTTTTTCTCTAATCTCCCCCTCTCTTTTTTGTAGGTGAAGTTTTTGTGAGGAAATATGTCTTGAGGATCATATCCTTTTATAGGGCTCGAGAGGAGCGAGTGAGATCATGGATGATGTAAGGTATACCTGAAGTCACGGGTGAGGCAGTCTGCCAGTACGTTTTTGTTTCCTGCGAGATGTTCAACAGTGAAAGTATATCGTGAAAACCACTCTTGCCAACGTATTAGCCGGCCTAATTTGTTATCTCCTGCAATCTTAGTTCGGAGGAAATAAGTAAAATTTTTATTATCTGTACGAACCAGGAAATTTACTGGTGTTAAATATACAGAGAATTTTGTAATAACTCTTTTTACAGCGAGTAATTCTTTTTCATTGCTATGGTAGTTTTTCTCAGCTGCTTTGAAACTGCCAGAGGTGTACCTGCAAATTTGTTCTTCGTTTTTGGGGTTTTTAGCTTTTAAAACACCTCCCCAAAATTCATCAGAAGCATCAGTTTCAATAATTAAACTGTCTTCAATGTTTGGAAGATAAAGTTTTGGAAAATTGATTAAAACTTTCTTTATCTTTTTGATGTAGTCTGTATCAGCATTTGACCAATTCCAAATGACATCTTTTTTTAATTTTGCCTGTAAAGGTTTTCTCATGGCTGCAAGTTTTTCAATATATGTTTCAGCATAAGTTAAAACACCAAGAAATCTTTGTAGTTGCTTTTTGTCTTCTAAAACATTTGGAAAGTCATGTAAATGTTCAAGAATATGTTTTTGAGGACAATGGGTACCTTCATTTATTTCTAAACCTAAAAAATTGATTTTTGTTTTGAAAAGATGAGCTTTCTTTTTTGAAAGTATTATACCATATTTTAAAATAGTTCTGAGAACCTGTGTGACATGAACATAGTGTTCTTGTTCATTTTTGCTGAAGATCATGATGTCATCAACGTATACAGTGCAGAAACCTTCAAGGCCTCGAAGAGCATTCTGCATGTGTCTTTGAAAAATACTAGGAGCTTGTTTAAGCCCAAAGGGTAGTACTTTCCATTGAAAGAGTCCATCAGGACATGTGAAGGCAGTGAGAAGCTGCGATTCTTCATCAAGTAGAACTTGCCAGAAACCTGACTTGCAGTCGAAACTTGAATAAATGTTTTTTCCTCGTAGAAGAGTCAAGAGTTCGTGCATATTGGGGAGATTATGTGAGTCTCCAATAGTTGCATCATTGATTGCTTTGTAGTTAACAACCATTCGCTTCTTTCCTCTTCTTTTCTCTGCTTCTTTATTGACAAGAAAGGCAGGAGACATATGAGGGGATTTTGATTCTATAATTAGTCTCATATCAAGTAATTCTTTGATTTGTTTGGAAAATTCTTCTCTATCTTGTAGAGAGTAAACCATAGGTTTTTCTCTAATAACCGTTTTGGGATCAATAAGCTTGATTGAAGCTTTCATCCATCCTTTGGTTTTATTTGGATCAATAGGATTTTCAGAACAAACTTTTTCAAGAAGATCTTCAATCTGTTTGAACCTGGTAGTTTGAATAGAAATAATCCTTTCTTTATTAATCTCTTCATGAGTTATATTAGTACCTGGAATTTGTTTTTCTTTAGAACCTTTTTCTTGAGTTTCAAGAAAACCTGGTTTTCCTTTGCTATAGGCCTCTGTAACCTTTTTTATAATTACCATATCATTATTAAGATGAAAGGCAATTCTATCTATCCATTGTATGAATGGTCCATAGACTTGACAGAAGTTGTTACCAATTATGATATCAATTCCTGAATTTTGTTGGTAAATAGTGGGAACATTGAAATGTTCTCCTGAAAGTTCGAGATTAATATTTCTACAAACTTTATTAATTTTTATGGTTTCACCATTTGCAATAGTGGCACTAATTTCTTTGGGAGCGTTTTCCCAGAGTTCATCCGGAATGATGAATTTGCTTGCAAGACATAAAGATGCACCTGTGTCTACAAAACAATGTACTCTAAATTTTTTATATCCTTTAAAGTTAAGGAAGGCAGAAACATAAATAGAGTTTGGATTAGTAAGATTCATGATAAGGGAATCATCAATCTTCTGGAGGTTTACGCAAAAATGGTTAATCTCCTCCTCCCTGAAAAGCGAGGTATGTATGGGACTAGTCTGAGTCATCCGTTGTTGATTCGTATTCTTCAGTGTCTGATGAAGATTCTGTTTCAACATGATATATAAAAACATGTTGCGTACCATCATACTCTTCTTCAAGAGCTTCATAGCCTCCATTGTTAGCGGTTTGTAAAACCTTGACTTTGTCAGGGTATTTTTTTCTATTTGGACATTCGTTTGCGTAGTGTCCTTCTTCATTGCAGATCCAACACCTACATTTTTTCTTTCCTTGCGGACAAGAAGTAGTTTTCTTAGGTGTTTCTTTTGATGGTTTCTTGAAGTATTTTCCTGGTGAAAATTTTCTTCTTTTCTTTTTCCAAAAAGATTTGTATTTCTTTTTGTTTTTATGCTTTTTCTTAGTATAATTTTTCTTTCCAATATCAAAGTTTTTGAAATCAGAGAGAATGCTACAACAATCTTTGCTTATAGTTTTAAGCTTTTGTTGTTTATATCTGTCTTGACAGATTCTATCAATTTCTTCTTTTGCAATTTTTGTTGCGTAAGAAAGACTGGTTTGCTGGATTTCTCCAGTAGCTTCTTTTTTCCATCTGTCTGTACAGGTTTCTCCAATAATTGGAATTTTCATGAGATAAGCAGATATCCATTGCGCATATTCACTTCTCTGTGGAATATCATACAAATATGATTCATACATACATGTGTATTTGTCGAGAAGACTAATATCATGTAATTGGAGTTTAGTCATTGAAACTCTTGCTATGTCAACCTTCTTATTAATGGTGAAGTCTTTATTAGAAATATAATCAAGACCTAAGAAAGTAGTGTATATGACATTTATGAGATTATCAAAAAGATCTGAGCCATGTAGTTCTTCATTCCAATTATTGTTTCTTAGGAATTTCTGCACGATTCCATCAGTTTTGTGTTCTAAAAGTAGTAGAACATTTTTTGCTTTTTCAAATTCATCTGGATTTGTTTGTAAGATTAGTGAAATCTCAGTAACCCATTTTTCTACAACTCTTTCTCTGAGTTTTAAATCTTGGATACAATCAATATTGAGTACATTGATCGTATTGGGTCCTTGGCCACTATTTGGAATTCCATTGTGGACAGGCATTTTGAACTCGTATTTCTTTTTATTGCCTCTTCTTGTGGCTGTATAAGAAGATTCTGCTTCATCATCTTCCATATCTGAATATTCGAACTTAACAGTCTTTGTATTTGTTTTAAAATTATCTTCTTGTTCTGATTCAGTATCGGGTTCATTTATTTTAGTCATTCTAAAATATTGATCAAAAAGTTTGGGTTCTTTTTGATACAATTCTTCACATTCTTCAGTTTCTAAAGATAAAAGCTGAATAAGCTTTTGGTATCAGAGTTTCAATGACTAAACTCCAATTACATGATATTAGTTTCTAAAGATGGAAGGCAGAAACATAAATAGAGTTTGGATTAGTCATTGAAACACCCAAACTGTTACATTATTCCGGATGAACTCTGTTATCAATAAATCTTTGTTTTGTTATTTTTGAGTGTTCATACAATTTAGAGTGATGAAACTTGTAAGTGACAGAGTGTTTTTTTTTACATCGGAATAACGAGTGCAAGAAAAAAAAAAAAAAAAAAAAAAAAAAAACACTCTCTATCTAGTAAATTTTCAGTTCAATGTCTAGTGAGTAATTCCTCCCTTAGAAGGGGAAAAATGTAAAATATTGTAAGAGTCTTCCCTTTTTGGGAACTCTGTTATCAATAAATCTTTGTTTTGTTATTTTTGAGTGTTCATACAATTTAGAGTGATGAAACTTGTAAGTGACAGAGTGTCAGGTCGACGATGATTAACAGTACCACAGGCACCATGTTGATGATTCCCTTATCATGAATCTTACTAATCCAAACTCTATTTATGTTTCTGCCTTCCTTAACTTTAAAGGATATAAAGTTAAGGAAGGCAGAAACATAAATAGAGTTTGGATTAGTAAGATTCATGATAAGGGAATCATCAATCTTCTGGAGGTTTACGCAAAAATGGTTAATCCCAGAATGGATTCACTCTAATAAATGTGTAATTGTGATGTAGTGAGTGTTATACTTACATAGATAGAAACTATTCAAGCCAGCCTGTGTCGTTCATTGGTCTGTGTGGTTGCTTTCCCTGTTGGCATGGTGCCTGTGGTACTGTTAATCATCGTCGACCTGACACTCTGTCACTTTGGATAGACTGAAAACATAAACTTTTGGTAAGCAAGGTTTCCCTTTGCAGCACCTAAGATGCAGTCCTGTCTGTCAGTAATTCTGTTGTCAATTAAGGCCATTTTTATGGGAGAATTTATTCCTGCTTGGAATTGGGATTTTAACAAAATTTTTACAGCTCCGATATGGACCATTTTACTAGTTTGGGTGTGTGGATGTGTACGGAATTTATGTTTTAACAAAGAAGGGAATAAATATAAAAATTGTGAAAAGAAGACTCTTGTATCAATAAATGTGTAATTGTGATGTAGTGAGTGTTATACTTACATAGATAGAAACTATTCAAGCCAGCCTGTGTCGTTCATTGGTCTGTGTGGTTGCTTTCCCTGTTGGCATGGTGCCTGTGGTACTGTTAATCATCGTCGACCTGACACTCTGTCACTTACAAGTTTCATCACTCTAAATTGTATGAACACTCAAAAATAACAAAACAAAGATTTATTGATAACAGAGTTCCCAAAAAGGGAAGACTCTTACAATATTTTACATTTTTCCCCTTCTAAGGGAGGAATTACTCACTAGACATTGAACTGAAAATTTACTAGATAGAGAGTGTTTTTTTTTTTTTTTTTTTTTTTTTTTTCTTGCACTCGTTATTCCGATGTCCCTAAAACAAAACATAACTCTCAATTTATAGATACATTGAGAGGGTCTGATCCTTGCCTAAAATGTCAGGCATGACGTTTTTATCCACTAAAGATTACATTATTGTGGACAGCTAGAAAGCTTCTAATAATGAAGAAGGGCATTATTATTTCGAGTGGCTGGGGCCATTTGACACGTGAAGCATCTTTCTTTAAGATGATGATGATTTGTCATCTTCAGAGGGGGGTCCCTCCATTGTCTCCGAATCTTTGCTTTCGCAAAAGTGACAAAGATGTTCTTCAAAAAGTTGTTCTGCATGTCGGCAGAAGTGTTGGCGTGTAGCATTGGATACTTCCATGCTATTGTTCATGAATTTTTCGCCAAACTTGGAGGCTTGACGAAGATCTTCTTGGCTGGTGTTGTTGTAACTCCAGCTTGTAATTATACAATGCGAGTCGGTATAATTAATCTTCTTTTTTGAACCAGAGATAATCTCGATGATTTTTTCTGATATTCTTCTTAAACCATTGATGCGATTGGGATGAAGAATCTCTGTAAAAGGTAGATCTTTGTCTTCCATTGGTTGAGATTGTTCAATATCTCTATTGGCTTTAGAAAGACCAATTTCCAGAAAGTGGTATGGAGAAAGAGTTGATTCTTGAATCCATTCTGGGAGTGAAGAGATGCATCTGATGTAGATCGGATTATCTTTTGCTTTAAGTACTTTCTTTCGAAAGTTTTTAATGGATTCTACCATGTTGCTTGGGAAGAAAATGAGTTCTTGAAGGTTGCAACTTGGGTAGATATTGTCGATTAGTCCAGCTTGAAAGGCTTGGTATACTAATTTTGCATCTGATCCTTCGAGGAAGTTGAACAGACTTTTTGTTTTCTTGTCCGTAGTGAAAAACTTTTCATGAACAAGGTCTTCTGGGCATGCAGCTCTTGCTTTCTTCCAGATTGTTCTGAAGTCTTCGAAAGAGATTTCAGGATAGTTAACCATTTGTTGAGCGTTATTTGGAACGTCAAACCTTTGGTCTCTGTGAGCTTCTTTGACTTTATGAATTTTTGGTCGAAGAAGTGGTTGGTTAGTCTTGCTTGTATCGTCTTGATAAGTGGCAAGGCTTAATCTTGCAGATGCTTCATTTCTGAATTTTTTGCAAGTAACTTTATCAACTTTACAGAATGTTTCTGTAATTCCCCAGTCAGTATGAACACCGGCATGAGGTCCTTTGTAGATTACATAAAATCTTTCAGCTTCTTTGTTAAGAGCTTTTTTGTAATCTGGTGTAAACTCCTGCACAGATTTGTTAATGGGTGACAAGGTTGTCATTTTACTGATTCCTTCAGTACAAGGATTGGTATCAACCAACAAGCTAGTTTTTCCATCAGGAAGAGGAGTAGCTGTCTCCTTTATTATGCTTTTTAGCAAAGCATCAGCTTTCAACGGATTTGTTGATTCTTTACCAGGTGCCGTTTGCACTGGAATAGCCTTTGTTTTTGAGCTTTCGCTTTCCGGTACATTGGTGACCGTTGTTACTTGTTCATACAAGTTGATTTTCTGCTCAATTGCAGATAGCTCTATGAGGAGCATTTGTTTCTTCATCCTCAAAGTGTTGAGGTCTTCCATTTTTGTAAACTCAAATTTTTGTTTACTTTTTTCTCTAATCTCCCCCTCTCTTTTTTGTAGGTGAAGTTTTTGTGAGGAAATATGTCTTGAGGATCATATCCTTTTATAGGGCTCGAGAGGAGCGAGTGAGATCATGGATGATGTAAGGTATACCTGAAGTCACGGGTGAGGCAGTCTGCCAGTACGTTTTTGTTTCCTGCGAGATGTTCAACAGTGAAAGTATATCGTGAAAACCACTCTTGCCAACGTATTAGCCGGCCTAATTTGTTATCTCCTGCAATCTTAGTTCGGAGGAAATAAGTAAAATTTTTATTATCTGTACGAACCAGGAAATTTACTGGTGTTAAATATACAGAGAATTTTGTAATAACTCTTTTTACAGCGAGTAATTCTTTTTCATTGCTATGGTAGTTTTTCTCAGCTGCTTTGAAACTGCCAGAGGTGTACCTGCAAATTTGTTCTTCGTTTTTGGGGTTTTTAGCTTTTAAAACACCTCCCCAAAATTCATCAGAAGCATCAGTTTCAATAATTAAACTGTCTTCAATGTTTGGAAGATAAAGTTTTGGAAAATTGATTAAAACTTTCTTTATCTTTTTGATGTAGTCTGTATCAGCATTTGACCAATTCCAAATGACATCTTTTTTTAATTTTGCCTGTAAAGGTTTTCTCATGGCTGCAAGTTTTTCAATATATGTTTCAGCATAAGTTAAAACACCAAGAAATCTTTGTAGTTGCTTTTTGTCTTCTAAAACATTTGGAAAGTCATGTAAATGTTCAAGAATATGTTTTTGAGGACAATGGGTACCTTCATTTATTTCTAAACCTAAAAAATTGATTTTTGTTTTGAAAAGATGAGCTTTCTTTTTTGAAAGTATTATACCATATTTTAAAATAGTTCTGAGAACCTGTGTGACATGAACATAGTGTTCTTGTTCATTTTTGCTGAAGATCATGATGTCATCAACGTATACAGTGCAGAAACCTTCAAGGCCTCGAAGAGCATTCTGCATGTGTCTTTGAAAAATACTAGGAGCTTGTTTAAGCCCAAAGGGTAGTACTTTCCATTGAAAGAGTCCATCAGGACATGTGAAGGCAGTGAGAAGCTGCGATTCTTCATCAAGTAGAACTTGCCAGAAACCTGACTTGCAGTCGAAACTTGAATAAATGTTTTTTCCTCGTAGAAGAGTCAAGAGTTCGTGCATATTGGGGAGATTATGTGAGTCTCCAATAGTTGCATCATTGATTGCTTTGTAGTTAACAACCATTCGCTTCTTTCCTCTTCTTTTCTCTGCTTCTTTATTGACAAGAAAGGCAGGAGACATATGAGGGGATTTTGATTCTATAATTAGTCTCATATCAAGTAATTCTTTGATTTGTTTGGAAAATTCTTCTCTATCTTGTAGAGAGTAAACCATAGGTTTTTCTCTAATAACCGTTTTGGGATCAATAAGCTTGATTGAAGCTTTCATCCATCCTTTGGTTTTATTTGGATCAATAGGATTTTCAGAACAAACTTTTTCAAGAAGATCTTCAATCTGTTTGAACCTGGTAGTTTGAATAGAAATAATCCTTTCTTTATTAATCTCTTCATGAGTTATATTAGTACCTGGAATTTGTTTTTCTTTAGAACCTTTTTCTTGAGTTTCAAGAAAACCTGGTTTTCCTTTGCTATAGGCCTCTGTAACCTTTTTTATAATTACCATATCATTATTAAGATGAAAGGCAATTCTATCTATCCATTGTATGAATGGTCCATAGACTTGACAGAAGTTGTTACCAATTATGATATCAATTCCTGAATTTTGTTGGTAAATAGTGGGAACATTGAAATGTTCTCCTGAAAGTTCGAGATTAATATTTCTACAAACTTTATTAATTTTTATGGTTTCACCATTTGCAATAGTGGCACTAATTTCTTTGGGAGCGTTTTCCCAGAGTTCATCCGGAATGATGAATTTGCTTGCAAGACATAAAGATGCACCTGTGTCTACAAAACAATGTACTCTAAATTTTTTATATCCTTTAAAGTTAAGGAAGGCAGAAACATAAATAGAGTTTGGATTAGTAAGATTCATGATAAGGGAATCATCAATCTTCTGGAGGTTTACGCAAAAATGGTTAATCTCCTCCTCCCTGAAAAGCGAGGTATGTATGGGACTAGTCTGAGTCATCCGTTGTTGATTCGTATTCTTCAGTGTCTGATGAAGATTCTGTTTCAACATGATATATAAAAACATGTTGCGTACCATCATACTCTTCTTCAAGAGCTTCATAGCCTCCATTGTTAGCGGTTTGTAAAACCTTGACTTTGTCAGGGTATTTTTTTCTATTTGGACATTCGTTTGCGTAGTGTCCTTCTTCATTGCAGATCCAACACCTACATTTTTTCTTTCCTTGCGGACAAGAAGTAGTTTTCTTAGGTGTTTCTTTTGATGGTTTCTTGAAGTATTTTCCTGGTGAAAATTTTCTTCTTTTCTTTTTCCAAAAAGATTTGTATTTCTTTTTGTTTTTATGCTTTTTCTTAGTATAATTTTTCTTTCCAATATCAAAGTTTTTGAAATCAGAGAGAATGCTACAACAATCTTTGCTTATAGTTTTAAGCTTTTGTTGTTTATATCTGTCTTGACAGATTCTATCAATTTCTTCTTTTGCAATTTTTGTTGCGTAAGAAAGACTGGTTTGCTGGATTTCTCCAGTAGCTTCTTTTTTCCATCTGTCTGTACAGGTTTCTCCAATAATTGGAATTTTCATGAGATAAGCAGATATCCATTGCGCATATTCACTTCTCTGTGGAATATCATACAAATATGATTCATACATACATGTGTATTTGTCGAGAAGA
This sequence comes from Lactuca serriola, assembly GCF_051521515.1. Classification (NCBI taxonomy): domain Eukaryota; kingdom Viridiplantae; phylum Streptophyta; class Magnoliopsida; order Asterales; family Asteraceae; genus Lactuca; species Lactuca serriola. The sequence continues at coordinate 235,107,083 of NC_136409.1, read as the reverse complement.
CTAATATCATGTAATTGGAGTTTAGTCATTGAAACTCTTGCTATGTCAACCTTCTTATTAATGGTGAAGTCTTTATTAGAAATATAATCAAGACCTAAGAAAGTAGTGTATATGACATTTATGAGATTATCAAAAAGATCTGAGCCATGTAGTTCTTCATTCCAATTATTGTTTCTTAGGAATTTCTGCACGATTCCATCAGTTTTGTGTTCTAAAAGTAGTAGAACATTTTTTGCTTTTTCAAATTCATCTGGATTTGTTTGTAAGATTAGTGAAATCTCAGTAACCCATTTTTCTACAACTCTTTCTCTGAGTTTTAAATCTTGGATACAATCAATATTGAGTACATTGATCGTATTGGGTCCTTGGCCACTATTTGGAATTCCATTGTGGACAGGCATTTTGAACTCGTATTTCTTTTTATTGCCTCTTCTTGTGGCTGTATAAGAAGATTCTGCTTCATCATCTTCCATATCTGAATATTCGAACTTAACAGTCTTTGTATTTGTTTTAAAATTATCTTCTTGTTCTGATTCAGTATCGGGTTCATTTATTTTAGTCATTCTAAAATATTGATCAAAAAGTTTGGGTTCTTTTTGATACAATTCTTCACATTCTTCAGTTTCTAAAGATAAAAGCTGAATAAGCTTTTGGTCAGTTTTATCATAATCTTCATATTGAAGGTTAAAGAAATATTTCTCGAGACGTTCAGAGATTGTTTCTTTCATTTTTATTCTTTCTTGAAAATGTTAATTTTCTGGGAATCTTTTGAGCTTCCTAAGTCAGGGTTTCCAACACTAGGATTGGGAGGTGAGTATTTCTTAAGACCTGAATATTCTGCCTTCCTTAACTTTAAAGGATATAAAAAATTTAGAGTACATTGTTTTGTAGACACAGGTGCATCTTTATGTCTTGCAAGCAAATTCATCATTCCGGATGAACTCTGGGAAAACGCTCCCAAAGAAATTAGTGCCACTATTGCAAATGGTGAAACCATAAAAATTAATAAAGTTTGTAGAAATATTAATCTCGAACTTTCAGGAGAACATTTCAATGTTCCCACTATTTACCAACAAAATTCAGGAATTGATATCATAATTGGTAACAACTTCTGTCAAGTCTATGGACCATTCATACAATGGATAGATAGAATTGCCTTTCATCTTAATAATGATATGGTAATTATAAAAAAGGTTACAGAGGCCTATAGCAAAGGAAAACCAGGTTTTCTTGAAACTCAAGAAAAAGGTTCTAAAGAAAAACAAATTCCAGGTACTAATATAACTCATGAAGAGATTAATAAAGAAAGGATTATTTCTATTCAAACTACCAGGTTCAAACAGATTGAAGATCTTCTTGAAAAAGTTTGTTCTGAAAATCCTATTGATCCAAATAAAACCAAAGGATGGATGAAAGCTTCAATCAAGCTTATTGATCCCAAAACGGTTATTAGAGAAAAACCTATGGTTTACTCTCTACAAGATAGAGAAGAATTTTCCAAACAAATCAAAGAATTACTTGATATGAGACTAATTATAGAATCAAAATCCCCTCATATGTCTCCTGCCTTTCTTGTCAATAAAGAAGCAGAGAAAAGAAGAGGAAAGAAGCGAATGGTTGTTAACTACAAAGCAATCAATGATGCAACTATTGGAGACTCACATAATCTCCCCAATATGCACGAACTCTTGACTCTTCTACGAGGAAAAAACATTTATTCAAGTTTCGACTGCAAGTCAGGTTTCTGGCAAGTTCTACTTGATGAAGAATCGCAGCTTCTCACTGCCTTCACATGTCCTGATGGACTCTTTCAATGGAAAGTACTACCCTTTGGGCTTAAACAAGCTCCTAGTATTTTTCAAAGACACATGCAGAATGCTCTTCGAGGCCTTGAAGGTTTCTGCACTGTATACGTTGATGACATCATGATCTTCAGCAAAAATGAACAAGAACACTATGTTCATGTCACACAGGTTCTCAGAACTATTTTAAAATATGGTATAATACTTTCAAAAAAGAAAGCTCATCTTTTCAAAACAAAAATCAATTTTTTAGGTTTAGAAATAAATGAAGGTACCCATTGTCCTCAAAAACATATTCTTGAACATTTACATGACTTTCCAAATGTTTTAGAAGACAAAAAGCAACTACAAAGATTTCTTGGTGTTTTAACTTATGCTGAAACATATATTGAAAAACTTGCAGCCATGAGAAAACCTTTACAGGCAAAATTAAAAAAAGATGTCATTTGGAATTGGTCAAATGCTGATACAGACTACATCAAAAAGATAAAGAAAGTTTTAATCAATTTTCCAAAACTTTATCTTCCAAACATTGAAGACAGTTTAATTATTGAAACTGATGCTTCTGATGAATTTTGGGGAGGTGTTTTAAAAGCTAAAAACCCCAAAAACGAAGAACAAATTTGCAGGTACACCTCTGGCAGTTTCAAAGCAGCTGAGAAAAACTACCATAGCAATGAAAAAGAATTACTCGCTGTAAAAAGAGTTATTACAAAATTCTCTGTATATTTAACACCAGTAAATTTCCTGGTTCGTACAGATAATAAAAATTTTACTTATTTCCTCCGAACTAAGATTGCAGGAGATAACAAATTAGGCCGGCTAATACGTTGGCAAGAGTGGTTTTCACGATATACTTTCACTGTTGAACATCTCGCAGGAAACAAAAACGTACTGGCAGACTGCCTCACCCGTGACTTCAGGTATACCTTACATCATCCATGATCTCACTCGCTCCTCTCGAGCCCTATAAAAGGATATGATCCTCAAGACATATTTCCTCACAAAAACTTCACCTACAAAAAAGAGAGGGGGAGATTAGAGAAAAAAGTAAACAAAAATTTGAGTTTACAAAAATGGAAGACCTCAACACTTTGAGGATGAAGAAACAAATGCTCCTCATAGAGCTATCTGCAATTGAGCAGAAAATCAACTTGTATGAACAAGTAACAACGGTCACCAATGTACCGGAAAGCGAAAGCTCAAAAACAAAGGCTATTCCAGTGCAAACGGCACCTGGTAAAGAATCAACAAATCCGTTGAAAGCTGATGCTTTGCTAAAAAGCATAATAAAGGAGACAGCTACTCCTCTTCCTGATGGAAAAACTAGCTTGTTGGTTGATACCAATCCTTGTACTGAAGGAATCAGTAAAATGACAACCTTGTCACCCATTAACAAATCTGTGCAGGAGTTTACACCAGATTACAAAAAAGCTCTTAACAAAGAAGCTGAAAGATTTTATGTAATCTACAAAGGACCTCATGCCGGTGTTCATACTGACTGGGGAATTACAGAAACATTCTGTAAAGTTGATAAAGTTACTTGCAAAAAATTCAGAAATGAAGCATCTGCAAGATTAAGCCTTGCCACTTATCAAGACGATACAAGCAAGACTAACCAACCACTTCTTCGACCAAAAATTCATAAAGTCAAAGAAGCTCACAGAGACCAAAGGTTTGACGTTCCAAATAACGCTCAACAAATGGTTAACTATCCTGAAATCTCTTTCGAAGACTTCAGAACAATCTGGAAGAAAGCAAGAGCTGCATGCCCAGAAGACCTTGTTCATGAAAAGTTTTTCACTACGGACAAGAAAACAAAAAGTCTGTTCAACTTCCTCGAAGGATCAGATGCAAAATTAGTATACCAAGCCTTTCAAGCTGGACTAATCGACAATATCTACCCAAGTTGCAACCTTCAAGAACTCATTTTCTTCCCAAGCAACATGGTAGAATCCATTAAAAACTTTCGAAAGAAAGTACTTAAAGCAAAAGATAATCCGATCTACATCAGATGCATCTCTTCACTCCCAGAATGGATTCAAGAATCAACTCTTTCTCCATACCACTTTCTGGAAATTGGTCTTTCTAAAGCCAATAGAGATATTGAACAATCTCAACCAATGGAAGACAAAGATCTACCTTTTACAGAGATTCTTCATCCCAATCGCATCAATGGTTTAAGAAGAATATCAGAAAAAATCATCGAGATTATCTCTGGTTCAAAAAAGAAGATTAATTATACCGACTCGCATTGTATAATTACAAGCTGGAGTTACAACAACACCAGCCAAGAAGATCTTCGTCAAGCCTCCAAGTTTGGCGAAAAATTCATGAACAATAGCATGGAAGTATCCAATGCTACACGCCAACACTTCTGCCGACATGCAGAACAACTTTTTGAAGAACATCTTTGTCACTTTTGAGAAAGCAAAGATTCGGAGACAATGGAGGGACCCCCCTCTGAAGATGACAAATCATCATCATCTTAAAGAAAGATGCTTCACGTGTCAAATGGCCCCAGCCACTCGAAATAATAATGCCCTTCTTCATTATTAGAAGCTTTCTAGCTGTCCACAATAATGTAATCTTTAGTGGATAAAAACGTCATGCCTGACATTTTAGGCAAGGATCAGACCCTCTCAATGTATCTATAAATTGAGAGTTATGTTTTGTTTTAGGGACATCGGAATAACGAGTGCAAGAAAAAAAAAAAAAAAAAAAAAAAAAAAAAACACTCTCTATCTAGTAAATTTTCAGTTCAATGTCTAGTGAGTAATTCCTCCCTTAGAAGGGGAAAAATGTAAAATATTGTAAGAGTCTTCCCTTTTTGGGAACTCTGTTATCAATAAATCTTTGTTTTGTTATTTTTGAGTGTTCATACAATTTAGAGTGATGAAACTTGTAAGTGACAGAGTGTCAGGTCGACGATGATTAACAGTACCACAGGCACCATGCCAACAGGGAAAGCAACCACACAGACCAATGAACGACACAGGCTGGCTTGAATAGTTTCTATCTATGTAAGTATAACACTCACTACATCACAATTACACATTTATTGATACAAGAGTCTTCTTTTCACAATTTTTATATTTATTCCCTTCTTTGTTAAAACATAAATTCCGTACACATCCACACACCCAAACTGGTATCAGAGCCTTGATAAATATGGCATTACATTATAATAAAACACTTTACAGAGTAAAGTTTGAACATATTCATAATAAAGAGATTGAAATCTCTCAACATAAAGAAATACTTTTCAATAATAAAAAAGACTTGGTGCATATAGATTTCAGAATTCTACAAGCACAAAATAAACATACTAACGAATATATACCAAACTTGGTTAATATACGTATGTATCTCCTGCATAAGCAAAAAGTACATCAAGAACATCTTGATAGAAATAAAAAATTAGTTTCAAAACTCAGAAAGTTTATTTTAACCTGTTAGCTTTTCTTAAAATGAATAATGAAATTTTCAACAACACTGAAGAAAATAATTCAGAAGAAAAACAAATCTTAACTTATGTTGAAGATGAAGACGGCTTTCATGCAAATCTTTTAATAAAACAAGACCTTCTCTCTAGAGTTAAGAAAATTGATTTAAAAATAAAGAAAGAAAACATTTTCAAAAATGTTCCTTCTAAACTTAGTATTCTAAATCCCCTTAAAAGGAAAAATGAAATTTTCTACTTTGTTAGTACTAAAGAAATGTCCGTAGACATAAAAGATACAATAGGAGCTGTCTTTCTACCCCTTTTAACTAAGGAGCAAATACATAATAACTTAAAAAGTATTCCAGTTGAGATTAGATCAAAAATTAGAATGGTCCATATCGGAGCTGTAAAAATTTTGTTAAAATCCCAATTCCAAGCAGGAATAAATTCTCCCATAAAAATGGCCTTAATTGACAACAGAATTACTGACAGACAGGACTGCATCTTAGGTGCTGCAAAGGGAAACCTTGCTTACCAAAAGTTTATGTTTTCAGTCTATCCAAAGTTTGCTCTGGATTTAAAATCTGCAAATATAGATAAAACCTTATCTTTTATACATCACTTTGAAAGAAGTGACCTAATGAGTCCAGGTGATAAACCTTTCACCATAACATATCTCATAGGATATGCCCTGACCAACAGTCACCATAGCATAGACTATAAGAAAGACGAGTACATCGAACTTGATGATGTCTTTTCAGAAATAGGCCATGTCAAAGATAAACAATTCTGCGACATAAATCCTCAAGAAAACTCTTGGGTTTTAAATATAGCTAGAAATAAAAAAGCTCTAGGAGAAACTCTTAGACCAAGAATTTCTATGGATTCACTCCACATAGGAGAAAGCTCGGAGAGAAAAGATAATAACCTAATAAGAAACATGTCTTTAAAAATTGATAGTCTACGCCAGAATATCAAACAAATCACTGACATTATAAATGAATAATAAAATTGATTTTCCTCATTTCTATAAAAAAGGTAAAACAGTCAAAATTAAAACTCTTGACGATAATACTGAAAAGAAAGAATACGTTTTCTCTACTTCTGGTAAAGCTGGTGTTCAAACAATCGTAAATCATTGCAATAATCTCAACCAAATCATTGCAAGATGTCTTTTAAAAACTTCAAAAATAAGCCATTATCTTGGTATTTCAAAAGATATTTCTAAAGATATTTCAAAAAATAAAATACCTTTTAACCAATTTAAAAACGATTTAGCCTTTATGGTTAAAAACAATCTTGATAAAAAAGATTTTGAAAAATTCTTCGAAGTTATTGAAAGACAAAATAAATTAACTATCAAGTTAACCCAGTCTATTGACAAACATTCAATTCTTTTAGAAAACTCTTTAAAAAACAACCAATTTGTTGAAGAAGTCGCCAAAAAGGCAAATATTGAGGGCACTCTTAAGGAAACCAACATTAAGATCACTAATATACATGATCAGTTAAAACAACTAATAGGATGACCTCGATACCCGAGCTCAATAAATCAATCACCTCGATACCCGAGATAAATAGATCAATCAATCTCCTTAATGAAAAAATTGATGGGCTGATTATAAACATGGACTTAACATTCAATAAATACGTAACCATTACCCAGTTGGAAGTAGCATCTGCAAAAATTATTGCAGACATTACTAAAGAGTTATCTGAAAAGATTGACTCTTGCCCATGTAATAAAGACATACTTGAGCACATCAAGAATATCTCCATCATAGAACAAAAAACCAAGCCTGGAAAATATTCAGGTCTTAAGAAATACTCACCTCCCAATCCTAGTGTTGGAAACCCTGACTTAGGAAGCTCAAAAGATTCCCAGAAAATTAACATTTTCAAGAAAGAATAAAAATGAAAGAAACAATCTCTGAACGTCTCGAGAAATATTTCTTTAACCTTCAATATGAAGATTATGATAAAACTGACCAAAAGCTTATTCAGCTTTTATCTTTAGAAACTGAAGAATGTGAAGAATTGTATCAAAAAGAACCCAAACTTTTTGATCAATATTTTAGAATGACTAAAATAAATGAACCCGATACTGAATCAGAACAAGAAGATAATTTTAAAACAAATACAAAGACTGTTAAGTTCGAATATTCAGATATGGAAGATGATGAAGCAGAATCTTCTTATACAGCCACAAGAAGAGGCAATAAAAAGAAATACGAGTTCAAAATGCCTGTCCACAATGGAATTCCAAATAGTGGCCAAGGACCCAATACGATCAATGTACTCAATATTGATTGTATCCAAGATTTAAAACTCAGAGAAAGAGTTGTAGAAAAATGGGTTACTGAGATTTCACTAATCTTACAAACAAATCCAGATGAATTTGAAAAAGCAAAAAATGTTCTACTACTTTTAGAACACAAAACTGATGGAATCGTGCAGAAATTCCTAAGAAACAATAATTGGAATGAAGAACTACATGGCTCAGATCTTTTTGATAATCTCATAAATGTCATATACACTACTTTCTTAGGTCTTGATTATATTTCTAATAAAGACTTCACCATTAATAAGAAGGTTGACATAGCAAGAGTTTCAATGACTAAACTCCAATTACATGATATTAGTCTTCTCGACAAATACACATGTATGTATGAATCATATTTGTATGATATTCCACAGAGAAGTGAATATGCGCAATGGATATCTGCTTATCTCATGAAAATTCCAATTATTGGAGAAACCTGTACAGACAGATGGAAAAAAGAAGCTACTGGAGAAATCCAGCAAACCAGTCTTTCTTACGCAACAAAAATTGCAAAAGAAGAAATTGATAGAATCTGTCAAGACAGATATAAACAACAAAAGCTTAAAACTATAAGCAAAGATTGTTGTAGCATTCTCTCTGATTTCAAAAACTTTGATATTGGAAAGAAAAATTATACTAAGAAAAAGCATAAAAACAAAAAGAAATACAAATCTTTTTGGAAAAAGAAAAGAAGAAAATTTTCACCAGGAAAATACTTCAAGAAACCATCAAAAGAAACACCTAAGAAAACTACTTCTTGTCCGCAAGGAAAGAAAAAATGTAGGTGTTGGATCTGCAATGAAGAAGGACACTACGCAAACGAATGTCCAAATAGAAAAAAATACCCTGACAAAGTCAAGGTTTTACAAACCGCTAACAATGGAGGCTATGAAGCTCTTGAAGAAGAGTATGATGGTACGCAACATGTTTTTATATATCATGTTGAAACAGAATCTTCATCAGACACTGAAGAATACGAATCAACAACGGATGACTCAGACTAGTCCCATACATACCTCGCTTTTCAGGGAGGAGGAGATTAACCATTTTTGCGTAAACCTCCAGAAGATTGATGATTCCCTTATCATGAATCTTACTAATCCAAACTCTATTTATGTTTCTGCCTTCCTTAACTTTAAAGGATATAAAAAATTTAGAGTACATTGTTTTGTAGACACAGGTGCATCTTTATGTCTTGCAAGCAAATTCATCATTCCGGATGAACTCTGGGAAAACGCTCCCAAAGAAATTAGTGCCACTATTGCAAATGGTGAAACCATAAAAATTAATAAAGTTTGTAGAAATATTAATCTCGAACTTTCAGGAGAACATTTCAATGTTCCCACTATTTACCAACAAAATTCAGGAATTGATATCATAATTGGTACGGAATTTATGTTTTAACAAAGAAGGGAATAAATATAAAAATTGTGAAAAGAAGACTCTTGTATCAATAAATGTGTAATTGTGATGTAGTGAGTGTTATACTTACATAGATAGAAACTATTCAAGCCAGCCTGTGTCGTTCATTGGTCTGTGTGGTTGCTTTCCCTGTTGGCATGGTGCCTGTGGTACTGGTATCAGAGCCTTGATAAATATGGCATTACATTATAATAAAACACTTTACAGAGTAAAGTTTGAACATATTCATAATAAAGAGAAACACTTTACAGAGTAAAGTTTGAACATATTCATAATAAAGAGATTGAAATCTCTCAACATAAAGAAATACTTTTCAATAATAAAAAAGACTTGGTGCATATAGATTTCAGAATTCTACAAGCACAAAATAAACATACTAACGAATATATACCAAACTTGGTTAATATACGTATGTATCTCCTGCATAAGCAAAAAGTACATCAAGAACATCTTGATAGAAATAAAAAATTAGTTTCAAAACTCAGAAAGTTTATTTTAACCTGTTAGCTTTTCTTAAAATGAATAATGAAATTTTCAACAACACTGAAGAAAATAATTCAGAAGAAAAACAAATCTTAACTTATGTTGAAGATGAAGACGGCTTTCATGCAAATCTTTTAATAAAACAAGACCTTCTCTCTAGAGTTAAGAAAATTGATTTAAAAATAAAGAAAGAAAACATTTTCAAAAATGTTCCTTCTAAACTTAGTATTCTAAATCCCCTTAAAAGGAAAAATGAAATTTTCTACTTTGTTAGTACTAAAGAAATGTCCGTAGACATAAAAGATACAATAGGAGCTGTCTTTCTACCCCTTTTAACTAAGGAGCAAATACATAATAACTTAAAAAGTATTCCAGTTGAGATTAGATCAAAAATTAGAATGGTCCATATCGGAGCTGTAAAAATTTTGTTAAAATCCCAATTCCAAGCAGGAATAAATTCTCCCATAAAAATGGCCTTAATTGACAACAGAATTACTGACAGACAGGACTGCATCTTAGGTGCTGCAAAGGGAAACCTTGCTTACCAAAAGTTTATGTTTTCAGTCTATCCAAAGTTTGCTCTGGATTTAAAATCTGCAAATATAGATAAAACCTTATCTTTTATACATCACTTTGAAAGAAGTGACCTAATGAGTCCAGGTGATAAACCTTTCACCATAACATATCTCATAGGATATGCCCTGACCAACAGTCACCATAGCATAGACTATAAGAAAGACGAGTACATCGAACTTGATGATGTCTTTTCAGAAATAGGCCATGTCAAAGATAAACAATTCTGCGACATAAATCCTCAAGAAAACTCTTGGGTTTTAAATATAGCTAGAAATAAAAAAGCTCTAGGAGAAACTCTTAGACCAAGAATTTCTATGGATTCACTCCACATAGGAGAAAGCTCGGAGAGAAAAGATAATAACCTAATAAGAAACATGTCTTTAAAAATTGATAGTCTACGCCAGAATATCAAACAAATCACTGACATTATAAATGAATAATAAAATTGATTTTCCTCATTTCTATAAAAAAGGTAAAACAGTCAAAATTAAAACTCTTGACGATAATACTGAAAAGAAAGAATACGTTTTCTCTACTTCTGGTAAAGCTGGTGTTCAAACAATCGTAAATCATTGCAATAATCTCAACCAAATCATTGCAAGATGTCTTTTAAAAACTTCAAAAATAAGCCATTATCTTGGTATTTCAAAAGATATTTCTAAAGATATTTCAAAAAATAAAATACCTTTTAACCAATTTAAAAACGATTTAGCCTTTATGGTTAAAAACAATCTTGATAAAAAAGATTTTGAAAAATTCTTCGAAGTTATTGAAAGACAAAATAAATTAACTATCAAGTTAACCCAGTCTATTGACAAACATTCAATTCTTTTAGAAAACTCTTTAAAAAACAACCAATTTGTTGAAGAAGTCGCCAAAAAGGCAAATATTGAGGGCACTCTTAAGGAAACCAACATTAAGATCACTAATATACATGATCAGTTAAAACAACTAATAGGATGACCTCGATACCCGAGCTCAATAAATCAATCACCTCGATACCCGAGATAAATAGATCAATCAATCTCCTTAATGAAAAAATTGATGGGCTGATTATAAACATGGACTTAACATTCAATAAATACGTAACCATTACCCAGTTGGAAGTAGCATCTGCAAAAATTATTGCAGACATTACTAAAGAGTTATCTGAAAAGATTGACTCTTGCCCATGTAATAAAGACATACTTGAGCACATCAAGAATATCTCCATCATAGAACAAAAAACCAAGCCTGGAAAATATTCAGGTCTTAAGAAATACTCACCTCCCAATCCTAGTGTTGGAAACCCTGACTTAGGAAGCTCAAAAGATTCCCAGAAAATTAACATTTTCAAGAAAGAATAAAAATGAAAGAAACAATCTCTGAACGTCTCGAGAAATATTTCTTTAACCTTCAATATGAAGATTATGATAAAACTGACCAAAAGCTTATTCAGCTTTTATCTTTAGAAACTGAAGAATGTGAAGAATTGTATCAAAAAGAACCCAAACTTTTTGATCAATATTTTAGAATGACTAAAATAAATGAACCCGATACTGAATCAGAACAAGAAGATAATTTTAAAACAAATACAAAGACTGTTAAGTTCGAATATTCAGATATGGAAGATGATGAAGCAGAATCTTCTTATACAGCCACAAGAAGAGGCAATAAAAAGAAATACGAGTTCAAAATGCCTGTCCACAATGGAATTCCAAATAGTGGCCAAGGACCCAATACGATCAATGTACTCAATATTGATTGTATCCAAGATTTAAAACTCAGAGAAAGAGTTGTAGAAAAATGGGTTACTGAGATTTCACTAATCTTACAAACAAATCCAGATGAATTTGAAAAAGCAAAAAATGTTCTACTACTTTTAGAACACAAAACTGATGGAATCGTGCAGAAATTCCTAAGAAACAATAATTGGAATGAAGAACTACATGGCTCAGATCTTTTTGATAATCTCATAAATGTCATATACACTACTTTCTTAGGTCTTGATTATATTTCTAATAAAGACTTCACCATTAATAAGAAGGTTGACATAGCAAGAGTTTCAATGACTAAACTCCAATTACATGATATTAGTCTTCTCGACAAATACACATGTATGTATGAATCATATTTGTATGATATTCCACAGAGAAGTGAATATGCGCAATGGATATCTGCTTATCTCATGAAAATTCCAATTATTGGAGAAACCTGTACAGACAGATGGAAAAAAGAAGCTACTGGAGAAATCCAGCAAACCAGTCTTTCTTACGCAACAAAAATTGCAAAAGAAGAAATTGATAGAATCTGTCAAGACAGATATAAACAACAAAAGCTTAAAACTATAAGCAAAGATTGTTGTAGCATTCTCTCTGATTTCAAAAACTTTGATATTGGAAAGAAAAATTATACTAAGAAAAAGCATAAAAACAAAAAGAAATACAAATCTTTTTGGAAAAAGAAAAGAAGAAAATTTTCACCAGGAAAATACTTCAAGAAACCATCAAAAGAAACACCTAAGAAAACTACTTCTTGTCCGCAAGGAAAGAAAAAATGTAGGTGTTGGATCTGCAATGAAGAAGGACACTACGCAAACGAATGTCCAAATAGAAAAAAATACCCTGACAAAGTCAAGGTTTTACAAACCGCTAACAATGGAGGCTATGAAGCTCTTGAAGAAGAGTATGATGGTACGCAACATGTTTTTATATATCATGTTGAAACAGAATCTTCATCAGACACTGAAGAATACGAATCAACAACGGATGACTCAGACTAGTCCCATACATACCTCGCTTTTCAGGGAGGAGGAGATTAACCATTTTTGCGTAAACCTCCAGAAGATTGATGATTCCCTTATCATGAATCTTACTAATCCAAACTCTATTTATGTTTCTGCCTTCCTTAACTTTAAAGGATATAAAAAATTTAGAGTACATTGTTTTGTAGACACAGGTGCATCTTTATGTCTTGCAAGCAAATTCATCATTCCGGATGAACTCTGGGAAAACGCTCCCAAAGAAATTAGTGCCACTATTGCAAATGGTGAAACCATAAAAATTAATAAAGTTTGTAGAAATATTAATCTCGAACTTTCAGGAGAACATTTCAATGTTCCCACTATTTACCAACAAAATTCAGGAATTGATATCATAATTGGTAACAACTTCTGTCAAGTCTATGGACCATTCATACAATGGATAGATAGAATTGCCTTTCATCTTAATAATGATATGGTAATTATAAAAAAGGTTACAGAGGCCTATAGCAAAGGAAAACCAGGTTTTCTTGAAACTCAAGAAAAAGGTTCTAAAGAAAAACAAATTCCAGGTACTAATATAACTCATGAAGAGATTAATAAAGAAAGGATTATTTCTATTCAAACTACCAGGTTCAAACAGATTGAAGATCTTCTTGAAAAAGTTTGTTCTGAAAATCCTATTGATCCAAATAAAACCAAAGGATGGATGAAAGCTTCAATCAAGCTTATTGATCCCAAAACGGTTATTAGAGAAAAACCTATGGTTTACTCTCTACAAGATAGAGAAGAATTTTCCAAACAAATCAAAGAATTACTTGATATGAGACTAATTATAGAATCAAAATCCCCTCATATGTCTCCTGCCTTTCTTGTCAATAAAGAAGCAGAGAAAAGAAGAGGAAAGAAGCGAATGGTTGTTAACTACAAAGCAATCAATGATGCAACTATTGGAGACTCACATAATCTCCCCAATATGCACGAACTCTTGACTCTTCTACGAGGAAAAAACATTTATTCAAGTTTCGACTGCAAGTCAGGTTTCTGGCAAGTTCTACTTGATGAAGAATCGCAGCTTCTCACTGCCTTCACATGTCCTGATGGACTCTTTCAATGGAAAGTACTACCCTTTGGGCTTAAACAAGCTCCTAGTATTTTTCAAAGACACATGCAGAATGCTCTTCGAGGCCTTGAAGGTTTCTGCACTGTATACGTTGATGACATCATGATCTTCAGCAAAAATGAACAAGAACACTATGTTCATGTCACACAGGTTCTCAGAACTATTTTAAAATATGGTATAATACTTTCAAAAAAGAAAGCTCATCTTTTCAAAACAAAAATCAATTTTTTAGGTTTAGAAATAAATGAAGGTACCCATTGTCCTCAAAAACATATTCTTGAACATTTACATGACTTTCCAAATGTTTTAGAAGACAAAAAGCAACTACAAAGATTTCTTGGTGTTTTAACTTATGCTGAAACATATATTGAAAAACTTGCAGCCATGAGAAAACCTTTACAGGCAAAATTAAAAAAAGATGTCATTTGGAATTGGTCAAATGCTGATACAGACTACATCAAAAAGATAAAGAAAGTTTTAATCAATTTTCCAAAACTTTATCTTCCAAACATTGAAGACAGTTTAATTATTGAAACTGATGCTTCTGATGAATTTTGGGGAGGTGTTTTAAAAGCTAAAAACCCCAAAAACGAAGAACAAATTTGCAGGTACACCTCTGGCAGTTTCAAAGCAGCTGAGAAAAACTACCATAGCAATGAAAAAGAATTACTCGCTGTAAAAAGAGTTATTACAAAATTCTCTGTATATTTAACACCAGTAAATTTCCTGGTTCGTACAGATAATAAAAATTTTACTTATTTCCTCCGAACTAAGATTGCAGGAGATAACAAATTAGGCCGGCTAATACGTTGGCAAGAGTGGTTTTCACGATATACTTTCACTGTTGAACATCTCGCAGGAAACAAAAACGTACTGGCAGACTGCCTCACCCGTGACTTCAGGTATACCTTACATCATCCATGATCTCACTCGCTCCTCTCGAGCCCTATAAAAGGATATGATCCTCAAGACATATTTCCTCACAAAAACTTCACCTACAAAAAAGAGAGGGGGAGATTAGAGAAAAAAGTAAACAAAAATTTGAGTTTACAAAAATGGAAGACCTCAACACTTTGAGGATGAAGAAACAAATGCTCCTCATAGAGCTATCTGCAATTGAGCAGAAAATCAACTTGTATGAACAAGTAACAACGGTCACCAATGTACCGGAAAGCGAAAGCTCAAAAACAAAGGCTATTCCAGTGCAAACGGCACCTGGTAAAGAATCAACAAATCCGTTGAAAGCTGATGCTTTGCTAAAAAGCATAATAAAGGAGACAGCTACTCCTCTTCCTGATGGAAAAACTAGCTTGTTGGTTGATACCAATCCTTGTACTGAAGGAATCAGTAAAATGACAACCTTGTCACCCATTAACAAATCTGTGCAGGAGTTTACACCAGATTACAAAAAAGCTCTTAACAAAGAAGCTGAAAGATTTTATGTAATCTACAAAGGACCTCATGCCGGTGTTCATACTGACTGGGGAATTACAGAAACATTCTGTAAAGTTGATAAAGTTACTTGCAAAAAATTCAGAAATGAAGCATCTGCAAGATTAAGCCTTGCCACTTATCAAGACGATACAAGCAAGACTAACCAACCACTTCTTCGACCAAAAATTCATAAAGTCAAAGAAGCTCACAGAGACCAAAGGTTTGACGTTCCAAATAACGCTCAACAAATGGTTAACTATCCTGAAATCTCTTTCGAAGACTTCAGAACAATCTGGAAGAAAGCAAGAGCTGCATGCCCAGAAGACCTTGTTCATGAAAAGTTTTTCACTACGGACAAGAAAACAAAAAGTCTGTTCAACTTCCTCGAAGGATCAGATGCAAAATTAGTATACCAAGCCTTTCAAGCTGGACTAATCGACAATATCTACCCAAGTTGCAACCTTCAAGAACTCATTTTCTTCCCAAGCTTCTGCGACATAAATCCTCAAGAAAACTCTTGGGTTTTAAATATAGCTAGAAATAAAAAAGCTCTAGGAGAAACTCTTAGACCAAGAATTTCTATGGATTCACTCCACATAGGAGAAAGCTCGGAGAGAAAAGATAATAACCTAATAAGAAACATGTCTTTAAAAATTGATAGTCTACGCCAGAATATCAAACAAATCACTGACATTATAAATGAATAATAAAATTGATTTTCCTCATTTCTATAAAAAAGGTAAAACAGTCAAAATTAAAACTCTTGACGATAATACTGAAAAGAAAGAATACGTTTTCTCTACTTCTGGTAAAGCTGGTGTTCAAACAATCGTAAATCATTGCAATAATCTCAACCAAATCATTGCAAGATGTCTTTTAAAAACTTCAAAAATAAGCCATTATCTTGGTATTTCAAAAGATATTTCTAAAGATATTTCAAAAAATAAAATACCTTTTAACCAATTTAAAAACGATTTAGCCTTTATGGTTAAAAACAATCTTGATAAAAAAGATTTTGAAAAATTCTTCGAAGTTATTGAAAGACAAAATAAATTAACTATCAAGTTAACCCAGTCTATTGACAAACATTCAATTCTTTTAGAAAACTCTTTAAAAAACAACCAATTTGTTGAAGAAGTCGCCAAAAAGGCAAATATTGAGGGCACTCTTAAGGAAACCAACATTAAGATCACTAATATACATGATCAGTTAAAACAACTAATAGGATGACCTCGATACCCGAGCTCAATAAATCAATCACCTCGATACCCGAGATAAATAGATCAATCAATCTCCTTAATGAAAAAATTGATGGGCTGATTATAAACATGGACTTAACATTCAATAAATACGTAACCATTACCCAGTTGGAAGTAGCATCTGCAAAAATTATTGCAGACATTACTAAAGAGTTATCTGAAAAGATTGACTCTTGCCCATGTAATAAAGACATACTTGAGCACATCAAGAATATCTCCATCATAGAACAAAAAACCAAGCCTGGAAAATATTCAGGTCTTAAGAAATACTCACCTCCCAATCCTAGTGTTGGAAACCCTGACTTAGGAAGCTCAAAAGATTCCCAGAAAATTAACATTTTCAAGAAAGAATAAAAATGAAAGAAACAATCTCTGAACGTCTCGAGAAATATTTCTTTAACCTTCAATATGAAGATTATGATAAAACTGACCAAAAGCTTATTCAGCTTTTATCTTTAGAAACTGAAGAATGTGAAGAATTGTATCAAAAAGAACCCAAACTTTTTGATCAATATTTTAGAATGACTAAAATAAATGAACCCGATACTGAATCAGAACAAGAAGATAATTTTAAAACAAATACAAAGACTGTTAAGTTCGAATATTCAGATATGGAAGATGATGAAGCAGAATCTTCTTATACAGCCACAAGAAGAGGCAATAAAAAGAAATACGAGTTCAAAATGCCTGTCCACAATGGAATTCCAAATAGTGGCCAAGGACCCAATACGATCAATGTACTCAATATTGATTGTATCCAAGATTTAAAACTCAGAGAAAGAGTTGTAGAAAAATGGGTTACTGAGATTTCACTAATCTTACAAACAAATCCAGATGAATTTGAAAAAGCAAAAAATGTTCTACTACTTTTAGAACACAAAACTGATGGAATCGTGCAGAAATTCCTAAGAAACAATAATTGGAATGAAGAACTACATGGCTCAGATCTTTTTGATAATCTCATAAATGTCATATACACTACTTTCTTAGGTCTTGATTATATTTCTAATAAAGACTTCACCATTAATAAGAAGGTTGACATAGCAAGAGTTTCAATGGTTTAAGAAGAATATCAGAAAAAATCATCGAGATTATCTCTGGTTCAAAAAAGAAGATTAATTATACCGACTCGCATTGGTTAAAAGGTATTTTATTTATCATGTAATTGGAGTTTAGTCATTGAAACACCCAAACTGTTACATTATAATAAAACACTTTACAGAGTAAAGTTTGAACATATTCATAATAAAGAGATTGAAATCTCTCAACATAAAGAAATACTTTTCAATAATAAAAAAGACTTGGTGCATATAGATTTCAGAATTCTACAAGCACAAAATAAACATACTAACGAATATATACCAAACTTGGTTAATATACGTATGTATCTCCTGCATAAGCAAAAAGTACATCAAGAACATCTTGATAGAAATAAAAAATTAGTTTCAAAACTCAGAAAGTTTATTTTAACCTGTTAGCTTTTCTTAAAATGAATAATGAAATTTTCAACAACACTGAAGAAAATAATTCAGAAGAAAAACAAATCTTAACTTATGTTGAAGATGAAGACGGCTTTCATGCAAATCTTTTAATAAAACAAGACCTTCTCTCTAGAGTTAAGAAAATTGATTTAAAAATAAAGAAAGAAAACATTTTCAAAAATGTTCCTTCTAAACTTAGTATTCTAAATCCCCTTAAAAGGAAAAATGAAATTTTCTACTTTGTTAGTACTAAAGAAATGTCCGTAGACATAAAAGATACAATAGGAGCTGTCTTTCTACCCC
The DNA here is from genome assembly GCF_051521515.1 of Lactuca serriola. Lineage (NCBI taxonomy): Eukaryota > Viridiplantae > Streptophyta > Magnoliopsida > Asterales > Asteraceae > Lactuca > Lactuca serriola. Next base: position 235,088,692 of record NC_136409.1, on the reverse strand, counting down.
TTTTAACTAAGGAGCAAATACATAATAACTTAAAAAGTATTCCAGTTGAGATTAGATCAAAAATTAGAATGGTCCATATCGGAGCTGTAAAAATTTTGTTAAAATCCCAATTCCAAGCAGGAATAAATTCTCCCATAAAAATGGCCTTAATTGACAACAGAATTACTGACAGACAGGACTGCATCTTAGGTGCTGCAAAGGGAAACCTTGCTTACCAAAAGTTTATGTTTTCAGTCTATCCAAAGTTTGCTCTGGATTTAAAATCTGCAAATATAGATAAAACCTTATCTTTTATACATCACTTTGAAAGAAGTGACCTAATGAGTCCAGGTGATAAACCTTTCACCATAACATATCTCATAGGATATGCCCTGACCAACAGTCACCATAGCATAGACTATAAGAAAGACGAGTACATCGAACTTGATGATGTCTTTTCAGAAATAGGCCATGTCAAAGATAAACAATTCTGCGACATAAATCCTCAAGAAAACTCTTGGGTTTTAAATATAGCTAGAAATAAAAAAGCTCTAGGAGAAACTCTTAGACCAAGAATTTCTATGGATTCACTCCACATAGGAGAAAGCTCGGAGAGAAAAGATAATAACCTAATAAGAAACATGTCTTTAAAAATTGATAGTCTACGCCAGAATATCAAACAAATCACTGACATTATAAATGAATAATAAAATTGATTTTCCTCATTTCTATAAAAAAGGTAAAACAGTCAAAATTAAAACTCTTGACGATAATACTGAAAAGAAAGAATACGTTTTCTCTACTTCTGGTAAAGCTGGTGTTCAAACAATCGTAAATCATTGCAATAATCTCAACCAAATCATTGCAAGATGTCTTTTAAAAACTTCAAAAATAAGCCATTATCTTGGTATTTCAAAAGATATTTCTAAAGATATTTCAAAAAATAAAATACCTTTTAACCAATTTAAAAACGATTTAGCCTTTATGGTTAAAAACAATCTTGATAAAAAAGATTTTGAAAAATTCTTCGAAGTTATTGAAAGACAAAATAAATTAACTATCAAGTTAACCCAGTCTATTGACAAACATTCAATTCTTTTAGAAAACTCTTTAAAAAACAACCAATTTGTTGAAGAAGTCGCCAAAAAGGCAAATATTGAGGGCACTCTTAAGGAAACCAACATTAAGATCACTAATATACATGATCAGTTAAAACAACTAATAGGATGACCTCGATACCCGAGCTCAATAAATCAATCACCTCGATACCCGAGATAAATAGATCAATCAATCTCCTTAATGAAAAAATTGATGGGCTGATTATAAACATGGACTTAACATTCAATAAATACGTAACCATTACCCAGTTGGAAGTAGCATCTGCAAAAATTATTGCAGACATTACTAAAGAGTTATCTGAAAAGATTGACTCTTGCCCATGTAATAAAGACATACTTGAGCACATCAAGAATATCTCCATCATAGAACAAAAAACCAAGCCTGGAAAATATTCAGGTCTTAAGAAATACTCACCTCCCAATCCTAGTGTTGGAAACCCTGACTTAGGAAGCTCAAAAGATTCCCAGAAAATTAACATTTTCAAGAAAGAATAAAAATGAAAGAAACAATCTCTGAACGTCTCGAGAAATATTTCTTTAACCTTCAATATGAAGATTATGATAAAACTGACCAAAAGCTTATTCAGCTTTTATCTTTAGAAACTGAAGAATGTGAAGAATTGTATCAAAAAGAACCCAAACTTTTTGATCAATATTTTAGAATGACTAAAATAAATGAACCCGATACTGAATCAGAACAAGAAGATAATTTTAAAACAAATACAAAGACTGTTAAGTTCGAATATTCAGATATGGAAGATGATGAAGCAGAATCTTCTTATACAGCCACAAGAAGAGGCAATAAAAAGAAATACGAGTTCAAAATGCCTGTCCACAATGGAATTCCAAATAGTGGCCAAGGACCCAATACGATCAATGTACTCAATATTGATTGTATCCAAGATTTAAAACTCAGAGAAAGAGTTGTAGAAAAATGGGTTACTGAGATTTCACTAATCTTACAAACAAATCCAGATGAATTTGAAAAAGCAAAAAATGTTCTACTACTTTTAGAACACAAAACTGATGGAATCGTGCAGAAATTCCTAAGAAACAATAATTGGAATGAAGAACTACATGGCTCAGATCTTTTTGATAATCTCATAAATGTCATATACACTACTTTCTTAGGTCTTGATTATATTTCTAATAAAGACTTCACCATTAATAAGAAGGTTGACATAGCAAGAGTTTCAATGACTAAACTCCAATTACATGATATTAGTCTTCTCGACAAATACACATGTATGTATGAATCATATTTGTATGATATTCCACAGAGAAGTGAATATGCGCAATGGATATCTGCTTATCTCATGAAAATTCCAATTATTGGAGAAACCTGTACAGACAGATGGAAAAAAGAAGCTACTGGAGAAATCCAGCAAACCAGTCTTTCTTACGCAACAAAAATTGCAAAAGAAGAAATTGATAGAATCTGTCAAGACAGATATAAACAACAAAAGCTTAAAACTATAAGCAAAGATTGTTGTAGCATTCTCTCTGATTTCAAAAACTTTGATATTGGAAAGAAAAATTATACTAAGAAAAAGCATAAAAACAAAAAGAAATACAAATCTTTTTGGAAAAAGAAAAGAAGAAAATTTTCACCAGGAAAATACTTCAAGAAACCATCAAAAGAAACACCTAAGAAAACTACTTCTTGTCCGCAAGGAAAGAAAAAATGTAGGTGTTGGATCTGCAATGAAGAAGGACACTACGCAAACGAATGTCCAAATAGAAAAAAATACCCTGACAAAGTCAAGGTTTTACAAACCGCTAACAATGGAGGCTATGAAGCTCTTGAAGAAGAGTATGATGGTACGCAACATGTTTTTATATATCATGTTGAAACAGAATCTTCATCAGACACTGAAGAATACGAATCAACAACGGATGACTCAGACTAGTCCCATACATACCTCGCTTTTCAGGGAGGAGGAGATTAACCATTTTTGCGTAAACCTCCAGAAGATTGATGATTCCCTTATCATGAATCTTACTAATCCAAACTCTATTTATGTTTCTGCCTTCCTTAACTTTAAAGGATATAAAAAATTTAGAGTACATTGTTTTGTAGACACAGGTGCATCTTTATGTCTTGCAAGCAAATTCATCATTCCGGATGAACTCTGGGAAAACGCTCCCAAAGAAATTAGTGCCACTATTGCAAATGGTGAAACCATAAAAATTAATAAAGTTTGTAGAAATATTAATCTCGAACTTTCAGGAGAACATTTCAATGTTCCCACTATTTACCAACAAAATTCAGGAATTGATATCATAATTGGTAACAACTTCTGTCAAGTCTATGGACCATTCATACAATGGATAGATAGAATTGCCTTTCATCTTAATAATGATATGGTAATTATAAAAAAGGTTACAGAGGCCTATAGCAAAGGAAAACCAGGTTTTCTTGAAACTCAAGAAAAAGGTTCTAAAGAAAAACAAATTCCAGGTACTAATATAACTCATGAAGAGATTAATAAAGAAAGGATTATTTCTATTCAAACTACCAGGTTCAAACAGATTGAAGATCTTCTTGAAAAAGTTTGTTCTGAAAATCCTATTGATCCAAATAAAACCAAAGGATGGATGAAAGCTTCAATCAAGCTTATTGATCCCAAAACGGTTATTAGAGAAAAACCTATGGTTTACTCTCTACAAGATAGAGAAGAATTTTCCAAACAAATCAAAGAATTACTTGATATGAGACTAATTATAGAATCAAAATCCCCTCATATGTCTCCTGCCTTTCTTGTCAATAAAGAAGCAGAGAAAAGAAGAGGAAAGAAGCGAATGGTTGTTAACTACAAAGCAATCAATGATGCAACTATTGGAGACTCACATAATCTCCCCAATATGCACGAACTCTTGACTCTTCTACGAGGAAAAAACATTTATTCAAGTTTCGACTGCAAGTCAGGTTTCTGGCAAGTTCTACTTGATGAAGAATCGCAGCTTCTCACTGCCTTCACATGTCCTGATGGACTCTTTCAATGGAAAGTACTACCCTTTGGGCTTAAACAAGCTCCTAGTATTTTTCAAAGACACATGCAGAATGCTCTTCGAGGCCTTGAAGGTTTCTGCACTGTATACGTTGATGACATCATGATCTTCAGCAAAAATGAACAAGAACACTATGTTCATGTCACACAGGTTCTCAGAACTATTTTAAAATATGGTATAATACTTTCAAAAAAGAAAGCTCATCTTTTCAAAACAAAAATCAATTTTTTAGGTTTAGAAATAAATGAAGGTACCCATTGTCCTCAAAAACATATTCTTGAACATTTACATGACTTTCCAAATGTTTTAGAAGACAAAAAGCAACTACAAAGATTTCTTGGTGTTTTAACTTATGCTGAAACATATATTGAAAAACTTGCAGCCATGAGAAAACCTTTACAGGCAAAATTAAAAAAAGATGTCATTTGGAATTGGTCAAATGCTGATACAGACTACATCAAAAAGATAAAGAAAGTTTTAATCAATTTTCCAAAACTTTATCTTCCAAACATTGAAGACAGTTTAATTATTGAAACTGATGCTTCTGATGAATTTTGGGGAGGTGTTTTAAAAGCTAAAAACCCCAAAAACGAAGAACAAATTTGCAGGTACACCTCTGGCAGTTTCAAAGCAGCTGAGAAAAACTACCATAGCAATGAAAAAGAATTACTCGCTGTAAAAAGAGTTATTACAAAATTCTCTGTATATTTAACACCAGTAAATTTCCTGGTTCGTACAGATAATAAAAATTTTACTTATTTCCTCCGAACTAAGATTGCAGGAGATAACAAATTAGGCCGGCTAATACGTTGGCAAGAGTGGTTTTCACGATATACTTTCACTGTTGAACATCTCGCAGGAAACAAAAACGTACTGGCAGACTGCCTCACCCGTGACTTCAGGTATACCTTACATCATCCATGATCTCACTCGCTCCTCTCGAGCCCTATAAAAGGATATGATCCTCAAGACATATTTCCTCACAAAAACTTCACCTACAAAAAAGAGAGGGGGAGATTAGAGAAAAAAGTAAACAAAAATTTGAGTTTACAAAAATGGAAGACCTCAACACTTTGAGGATGAAGAAACAAATGCTCCTCATAGAGCTATCTGCAATTGAGCAGAAAATCAACTTGTATGAACAAGTAACAACGGTCACCAATGTACCGGAAAGCGAAAGCTCAAAAACAAAGGCTATTCCAGTGCAAACGGCACCTGGTAAAGAATCAACAAATCCGTTGAAAGCTGATGCTTTGCTAAAAAGCATAATAAAGGAGACAGCTACTCCTCTTCCTGATGGAAAAACTAGCTTGTTGGTTGATACCAATCCTTGTACTGAAGGAATCAGTAAAATGACAACCTTGTCACCCATTAACAAATCTGTGCAGGAGTTTACACCAGATTACAAAAAAGCTCTTAACAAAGAAGCTGAAAGATTTTATGTAATCTACAAAGGACCTCATGCCGGTGTTCATACTGACTGGGGAATTACAGAAACATTCTGTAAAGTTGATAAAGTTACTTGCAAAAAATTCAGAAATGAAGCATCTGCAAGATTAAGCCTTGCCACTTATCAAGACGATACAAGCAAGACTAACCAACCACTTCTTCGACCAAAAATTCATAAAGTCAAAGAAGCTCACAGAGACCAAAGGTTTGACGTTCCAAATAACGCTCAACAAATGGTTAACTATCCTGAAATCTCTTTCGAAGACTTCAGAACAATCTGGAAGAAAGCAAGAGCTGCATGCCCAGAAGACCTTGTTCATGAAAAGTTTTTCACTACGGACAAGAAAACAAAAAGTCTGTTCAACTTCCTCGAAGGATCAGATGCAAAATTAGTATACCAAGCCTTTCAAGCTGGACTAATCGACAATATCTACCCAAGTTGCAACCTTCAAGAACTCATTTTCTTCCCAAGCAACATGGTAGAATCCATTAAAAACTTTCGAAAGAAAGTACTTAAAGCAAAAGATAATCCGATCTACATCAGATGCATCTCTTCACTCCCAGAATGGATTCAAGAATCAACTCTTTCTCCATACCACTTTCTGGAAATTGGTCTTTCTAAAGCCAATAGAGATATTGAACAATCTCAACCAATGGAAGACAAAGATCTACCTTTTACAGAGATTCTTCATCCCAATCGCATCAATGGTTTAAGAAGAATATCAGAAAAAATCATCGAGATTATCTCTGGTTCAAAAAAGAAGATTAATTATACCGACTCGCATTGTATAATTACAAGCTGGAGTTACAACAACACCAGCCAAGAAGATCTTCGTCAAGCCTCCAAGTTTGGCGAAAAATTCATGAACAATAGCATGGAAGTATCCAATGCTACACGCCAACACTTCTGCCGACATGCAGAACAACTTTTTGAAGAACATCTTTGTCACTTTTGCGAAAGCAAAGATTCGGAGACAATGGAGGGACCCCCCTCTGAAGATGACAAATCATCATCATCTTAAAGAAAGATGCTTCACGTGTCAAATGGCCCCAGCCACTCGAAATAATAATGCCCTTCTTCATTATTAGAAGCTTTCTAGCTGTCCACAATAATGTAATCTTTAGTGGATAAAAACGTCATGCCTGACATTTTAGGCAAGGATCAGACCCTCTCAATGTATCTATAAATTGAGAGTTATGTTTTGTTTTAGGGACATCGGAATAACGAGTGCAAGAAAAAAAAAAAAAAAAAAAAAAAAAACACTCTCTATCTAGTAAATTTTCAGTTCAATGTCTAGTGAGTAATTCCTCCCTTAGAAGGGGAAAAATGTAAAATATTGTAAGAGTCTTCCCTTTTTGGGAACTCTGTTATCAATAAATCTTTGTTTTGTTATTTTTGAGTGTTCATACAATTTAGAGTGATGAAACTTGTAAGTGACAGAGTGTCAGGTCGACGATGATTAACAGTACCACAGGCACCATGCCAACAGGGAAAGCAACCACACAGACCAATGAACGACACAGGCTGGCTTGAATAGTTTCTATCTATGTAAGTATAACACTCACTACATCACAATTACACATTTATTGATACAAGAGTCTTCTTTTCACAATTTTTATATTTATTCCCTTCTTTGTTAAAACATAAATTCCGTACACATCCACACACCCAAAACAGTTTGGGTGTGTGGATGTGTACGGAATTTATGTTTTAACAAAGAAGGGAATAAATATAAAAATTGTGAAAAGAAGACTCTTGTATCAATAAATGTGTAATTGTGATGTAGTGAGTGTTATACTTACATAGATAGAAACTATTCAAGCCAGCCTGTGTCGTTCATTGGTCTGTGTGGTTGCTTTCCCTGTTGGCATGGTGCCTGTGGTACTGTTAATCATCGTCGACCTGACACTCTGTCACTTACAAGTTTCATCACTCTAAATTGTATGAACACTCAAAAATAACAAAACAAAGATTTATTGATAACAGAGTTCCCAAAAAGGGAAGACTCTTACAATATTTTACATTTTTCCCCTTCTAAGGGAGGAATTACTCACTAGACATTGAACTGAAAATTTACTAGATAGAGAGTGTTTTTTTTTTTTTTTTTTTTTTTTTTCTTGCACTCGTTATTCCGATGTCCCTAAAACAAAACATAACTCTCAATTTATAGATACATTGAGAGGGTCTGATCCTTGCCTAAAATGTCAGGCATGACGTTTTTATCCACTAAAGATTACATTATTGTGGACAGCTAGAAAGCTTCTAATAATGAAGAAGGGCATTATTATTTCGAGTGGCTGGGGCCATTTGACACGTGAAGCATCTTTCTTTAAGATGATGATGATTTGTCATCTTCAGAGGGGGGTCCCTCCATTGTCTCCGAATCTTTGCTTTCGCAAAAGTGACAAAGATGTTCTTCAAAAAGTTGTTCTGCATGTCGGCAGAAGTGTTGGCGTGTAGCATTGGATACTTCCATGCTATTGTTCATGAATTTTTCGCCAAACTTGGAGGCTTGACGAAGATCTTCTTGGCTGGTGTTGTTGTAACTCCAGCTTGTAATTATACAATGCGAGTCGGTATAATTAATCTTCTTTTTTGAACCAGAGATAATCTCGATGATTTTTTCTGATATTCTTCTTAAACCATTGATGCGATTGGGATGAAGAATCTCTGTAAAAGGTAGATCTTTGTCTTCCATTGGTTGAGATTGTTCAATATCTCTATTGGCTTTAGAAAGACCAATTTCCAGAAAGTGGTATGGAGAAAGAGTTGATTCTTGAATCCATTCTGGGAGTGAAGAGATGCATCTGATGTAGATCGGATTATCTTTTGCTTTAAGTACTTTCTTTCGAAAGTTTTTAATGGATTCTACCATGTTGCTTGGGAAGAAAATGAGTTCTTGAAGGTTGCAACTTGGGTAGATATTGTCGATTAGTCCAGCTTGAAAGGCTTGGTATACTAATTTTGCATCTGATCCTTCGAGGAAGTTGAACAGACTTTTTGTTTTCTTGTCCGTAGTGAAAAACTTTTCATGAACAAGGTCTTCTGGGCATGCAGCTCTTGCTTTCTTCCAGATTGTTCTGAAGTCTTCGAAAGAGATTTCAGGATAGTTAACCATTTGTTGAGCGTTATTTGGAACGTCAAACCTTTGGTCTCTGTGAGCTTCTTTGACTTTATGAATTTTTGGTCGAAGAAGTGGTTGGTTAGTCTTGCTTGTATCGTCTTGATAAGTGGCAAGGCTTAATCTTGCAGATGCTTCATTTCTGAATTTTTTGCAAGTAACTTTATCAACTTTACAGAATGTTTCTGTAATTCCCCAGTCAGTATGAACACCGGCATGAGGTCCTTTGTAGATTACATAAAATCTTTCAGCTTCTTTGTTAAGAGCTTTTTTGTAATCTGGTGTAAACTCCTGCACAGATTTGTTAATGGGTGACAAGGTTGTCATTTTACTGATTCCTTCAGTACAAGGATTGGTATCAACCAACAAGCTAGTTTTTCCATCAGGAAGAGGAGTAGCTGTCTCCTTTATTATGCTTTTTAGCAAAGCATCAGCTTTCAACGGATTTGTTGATTCTTTACCAGGTGCCGTTTGCACTGGAATAGCCTTTGTTTTTGAGCTTTCGCTTTCCGGTACATTGGTGACCGTTGTTACTTGTTCATACAAGTTGATTTTCTGCTCAATTGCAGATAGCTCTATGAGGAGCATTTGTTTCTTCATCCTCAAAGTGTTGAGGTCTTCCATTTTTGTAAACTCAAATTTTTGTTTACTTTTTTCTCTAATCTCCCCCTCTCTTTTTTGTAGGTGAAGTTTTTGTGAGGAAATATGTCTTGAGGATCATATCCTTTTATAGGGCTCGAGAGGAGCGAGTGAGATCATGGATGATGTAAGGTATACCTGAAGTCACGGGTGAGGCAGTCTGCCAGTACGTTTTTGTTTCCTGCGAGATGTTCAACAGTGAAAGTATATCGTGAAAACCACTCTTGCCAACGTATTAGCCGGCCTAATTTGTTATCTCCTGCAATCTTAGTTCGGAGGAAATAAGTAAAATTTTTATTATCTGTACGAACCAGGAAATTTACTGGTGTTAAATATACAGAGAATTTTGTAATAACTCTTTTTACAGCGAGTAATTCTTTTTCATTGCTATGGTAGTTTTTCTCAGCTGCTTTGAAACTGCCAGAGGTGTACCTGCAAATTTGTTCTTCGTTTTTGGGGTTTTTAGCTTTTAAAACACCTCCCCAAAATTCATCAGAAGCATCAGTTTCAATAATTAAACTGTCTTCAATGTTTGGAAGATAAAGTTTTGGAAAATTGATTAAAACTTTCTTTATCTTTTTGATGTAGTCTGTATCAGCATTTGACCAATTCCAAATGACATCTTTTTTTAATTTTGCCTGTAAAGGTTTTCTCATGGCTGCAAGTTTTTCAATATATGTTTCAGCATAAGTTAAAACACCAAGAAATCTTTGTAGTTGCTTTTTGTCTTCTAAAACATTTGGAAAGTCATGTAAATGTTCAAGAATATGTTTTTGAGGACAATGGGTACCTTCATTTATTTCTAAACCTAAAAAATTGATTTTTGTTTTGAAAAGATGAGCTTTCTTTTTTGAAAGTATTATACCATATTTTAAAATAGTTCTGAGAACCTGTGTGACATGAACATAGTGTTCTTGTTCATTTTTGCTGAAGATCATGATGTCATCAACGTATACAGTGCAGAAACCTTCAAGGCCTCGAAGAGCATTCTGCATGTGTCTTTGAAAAATACTAGGAGCTTGTTTAAGCCCAAAGGGTAGTACTTTCCATTGAAAGAGTCCATCAGGACATGTGAAGGCAGTGAGAAGCTGCGATTCTTCATCAAGTAGAACTTGCCAGAAACCTGACTTGCAGTCGAAACTTGAATAAATGTTTTTTCCTCGTAGAAGAGTCAAGAGTTCGTGCATATTGGGGAGATTATGTGAGTCTCCAATAGTTGCATCATTGATTGCTTTGTAGTTAACAACCATTCGCTTCTTTCCTCTTCTTTTCTCTGCTTCTTTATTGACAAGAAAGGCAGGAGACATATGAGGGGATTTTGATTCTATAATTAGTCTCATATCAAGTAATTCTTTGATTTGTTTGGAAAATTCTTCTCTATCTTGTAGAGAGTAAACCATAGGTTTTTCTCTAATAACCGTTTTGGGATCAATAAGCTTGATTGAAGCTTTCATCCATCCTTTGGTTTTATTTGGATCAATAGGATTTTCAGAACAAACTTTTTCAAGAAGATCTTCAATCTGTTTGAACCTGGTAGTTTGAATAGAAATAATCCTTTCTTTATTAATCTCTTCATGAGTTATATTAGTACCTGGAATTTGTTTTTCTTTAGAACCTTTTTCTTGAGTTTCAAGAAAACCTGGTTTTCCTTTGCTATAGGCCTCTGTAACCTTTTTTATAATTACCATATCATTATTAAGATGAAAGGCAATTCTATCTATCCATTGTATGAATGGTCCATAGACTTGACAGAAGTTGTTACCAATTATGATATCAATTCCTGAATTTTGTTGGTAAATAGTGGGAACATTGAAATGTTCTCCTGAAAGTTCGAGATTAATATTTCTACAAACTTTATTAATTTTTATGGTTTCACCATTTGCAATAGTGGCACTAATTTCTTTGGGAGCGTTTTCCCAGAGTTCATCCGGAATGATGAATTTGCTTGCAAGACATAAAGATGCACCTGTGTCTACAAAACAATGTACTCTAAATTTTTTATATCCTTTAAAGTTAAGGAAGGCAGAAACATAAATAGAGTTTGGATTAGTAAGATTCATGATAAGGGAATCATCAATCTTCTGGAGGTTTACGCAAAAATGGTTAATCTCCTCCTCCCTGAAAAGCGAGGTATGTATGGGACTAGTCTGAGTCATCCGTTGTTGATTCGTATTCTTCAGTGTCTGATGAAGATTCTGTTTCAACATGATATATAAAAACATGTTGCGTACCATCATACTCTTCTTCAAGAGCTTCATAGCCTCCATTGTTAGCGGTTTGTAAAACCTTGACTTTGTCAGGGTATTTTTTTCTATTTGGACATTCGTTTGCGTAGTGTCCTTCTTCATTGCAGATCCAACACCTACATTTTTTCTTTCCTTGCGGACAAGAAGTAGTTTTCTTAGGTGTTTCTTTTGATGGTTTCTTGAAGTATTTTCCTGGTGAAAATTTTCTTCTTTTCTTTTTCCAAAAAGATTTGTATTTCTTTTTGTTTTTATGCTTTTTCTTAGTATAATTTTTCTTTCCAATATCAAAGTTTTTGAAATCAGAGAGAATGCTACAACAATCTTTGCTTATAGTTTTAAGCTTTTGTTGTTTATATCTGTCTTGACAGATTCTATCAATTTCTTCTTTTGCAATTTTTGTTGCGTAAGAAAGACTGGTTTGCTGGATTTCTCCAGTAGCTTCTTTTTTCCATCTGTCTGTACAGGTTTCTCCAATAATTGGAATTTTCATGAGATAAGCAGATATCCATTGCGCATATTCACTTCTCTGTGGAATATCATACAAATATGATTCATACATACATGTGTATTTGTCGAGAAGACTAATATCATGTAATTGGAGTTTAGTCATTGAAACTCTTGCTATGTCAACCTTCTTATTAATGGTGAAGTCTTTATTAGAAATATAATCAAGACCTAAGAAAGTAGTGTATATGACATTTATGAGATTATCAAAAAGATCTGAGCCATGTAGTTCTTCATTCCAATTATTGTTTCTTAGGAATTTCTGCACGATTCCATCAGTTTTGTGTTCTAAAAGTAGTAGAACATTTTTTGCTTTTTCAAATTCATCTGGATTTGTTTGTAAGATTAGTGAAATCTCAGTAACCCATTTTTCTACAACTCTTTCTCTGAGTTTTAAATCTTGGATACAATCAATATTGAGTACATTGATCGTATTGGGTCCTTGGCCACTATTTGGAATTCCATTGTGGACAGGCATTTTGAACTCGTATTTCTTTTTATTGCCTCTTCTTGTGGCTGTATAAGAAGATTCTGCTTCATCATCTTCCATATCTGAATATTCGAACTTAACAGTCTTTGTATTTGTTTTAAAATTATCTTCTTGTTCTGATTCAGTATCGGGTTCATTTATTTTAGTCATTCTAAAATATTGATCAAAAAGTTTGGGTTCTTTTTGATACAATTCTTCACATTCTTCAGTTTCTAAAGATAAAAGCTGAATAAGCTTTTGGTCAGTTTTATCATAATCTTCATATTGAAGGTTAAAGAAATATTTCTCGAGACGTTCAGAGATTGTTTCTTTCATTTTTATTCTTTCTTGAAAATGTTAATTTTCTGGGAATCTTTTGAGCTTCCTAAGTCAGGGTTTCCAACACTAGGATTGGGAGGTGAGTATTTCTTAAGACCTGAATATTTTCCAGGCTTGGTTTTTTGTTCTATGATGGAGATATTCTTGATGTGCTCAAGTATGTCTTTATTACATGGGCAAGAGTCAATCTTTTCAGATAACTCTTTAGTAATGTCTGCAATAATTTTTGCAGATGCTACTTCCAACTGGGTAATGGTTACGTATTTATTGAATGTTAAGTCCATGTTTATAATCAGCCCATCAATTTTTTCATTAAGGAGATTGATTGATCTATTTATCTCGGGTATCGAGGTGATTGATTTATTGAGCTCGGGTATCGAGGTCATCCTATTAGTTGTTTTAACTGATCATGTATATTAGTGATCTTAATGTTGGTTTCCTTAAGAGTGCCCTCAATATTTGCCTTTTTGGCGACTTCTTCAACAAATTGGTTGTTTTTTAAAGAGTTTTCTAAAAGAATTGAATGTTTGTCAATAGACTGGGTTAACTTGATAGTTAATTTATTTTGTCTTTCAATAACTTCGAAGAATTTTTCAAAATCTTTTTTATCAAGATTGTTTTTAACCATAAAGGCTAAATCGTTTTTAAATTGGTTAAAAGGTATTTTATTTTTTGAAATATCTTTAGAAATATCTTTTGAAATACCAAGATAATGGCTTATTTTTGAAGTTTTTAAAAGACATCTTGCAATGATTTGGTTGAGATTATTGCAATGATTTACGATTGTTTGAACACCAGCTTTACCAGAAGTAGAGAAAACGTATTCTTTCTTTTCAGTATTATCGTCAAGAGTTTTAATTTTGACTGTTTTACCTTTTTTATAGAAATGAGGAAAATCAATTTTATTATTCATTTATAATGTCAGTGATTTGTTTGATATTCTGGCGTAGACTATCAATTTTTAAAGACATGTTTCTTATTAGGTTATTATCTTTTCTCTCCGAGCTTTCTCCTATGTGGAGTGAATCCATAGAAATTCTTGGTCTAAGAGTTTCTCCTAGAGCTTTTTTATTTCTAGCTATATTTAAAACCCAAGAGTTTTCTTGAGGATTTATGTCGCAGAATTGTTTATCTTTGACATGGCCTATTTCTGAAAAGACATCATCAAGTTCGATGTACTCGTCTTTCTTATAGTCTATGCTATGGTGACTGTTGGTCAGGGCATATCCTATGAGATATGTTATGGTGAAAGGTTTATCACCTGGACTCATTAGGTCACTTCTTTCAAAGTGATGTATAAAAGATAAGGTTTTATCTATATTTGCAGATTTTAAATCCAGAGCAAACTTTGGATAGACTGAAAACATAAACTTTTGGTAAGCAAGGTTTCCCTTTGCAGCACCTAAGATGCAGTCCTGTCTGTCAGTAATTCTGTTGTCAATTAAGGCCATTTTTATGGGAGAATTTATTCCTGCTTGGAATTGGGATTTTAACAAAATTTTTACAGCTCCGATATGGACCATTCTAATTTTTGATCTAATCTCAACTGGAATACTTTTTAAGTTATTATGTATTTGCTCCTTAGTTAAAAGGGGTAGAAAGACAGCTCCTATTGTATCTTTTATGTCTACGGACATTTCTTTAGTACTAACAAAGTAGAAAATTTCATTTTTCCTTTTAAGGGGATTTAGAATACTAAGTTTAGAAGGAACATTTTTGAAAATGTTTTCTTTCTTTATTTTTAAATCAATTTTCTTAACTCTAGAGAGAAGGTCTTGTTTTATTAAAAGATTTGCATGAAAGCCGTCTTCATCTTCAACATAAGTTAAGATTTGTTTTTCTTCTGAATTATTTTCTTCAGTGTTGTTGAAAATTTCATTATTCATTTTAAGAAAAGCTAACAGGTTAAAATAAACTTTCTGAGTTTTGAAACTAATTTTTTATTTCTATCAAGATGTTCTTGATGTACTTTTTGCTTATGCAGGAGATACATACGTATATTAACCAAGTTTGGTATATATTCGTTAGTATGTTTATTTTGTGCTTGTAGAATTCTGAAATCTATATGCACCAAGTCTTTTTTATTATTGAAAAGTATTTCTTTATGTTGAGAGATTTCAATCTCTTTATTATGAATATGTTCAAACTTTACTCTGTAAAGTGTTTTCAACAACACTGAAGAAAATAATTCAGAAGAAAAACAAATCTTAACTTATGTTGAAGATGAAGACGGCTTTCATGCAAATCTTTTAATAAAACAAGACCTTCTCTCTAGAGTTAAGAAAATTGATTTAAAAATAAAGAAAGAAAACATTTTCAAAAATGTTCCTTCTAAACTTAGTATTCTAAATCCCCTTAAAAGGAAAAATGAAATTTTCTACTTTGTTAGTACTAAAGAAATGTCCGTAGACATAAAAGATACAATAGGAGCTGTCTTTCTACCCCTTTTAACTAAGGAGCAAATACATAATAACTTAAAAAGTATTCCAGTTGAGATTAGATCAAAAATTAGAATGGTCCATATCGGAGCTGTAAAAATTTTGTTAAAATCCCAATTCCAAGCAGGAATAAATTCTCCCATAAAAATGGCCTTAATTGACAACAGAATTACTGACAGACAGGACTGCATCTTAGGTGCTGCAAAGGGAAACCTTGCTTACCAAAAGTTTATGTTTTCAGTCTATCCAAAGTTTGCTCTGGATTTAAAATCTGCAAATATAGATAAAACCTTATCTTTTATACATCACTTTGAAAGAAGTGACCTAATGAGTCCAGGTGATAAACCTTTCACCATAACATATCTCATAGGATATGCCCTGACCAACAGTCACCATAGCATAGACTATAAGAAAGACGAGTACATCGAACTTGATGATGTCTTTTCAGAAATAGGCCATGTCAAAGATAAACAATTCTGCGACATAAATCCTCAAGAAAACTCTTGGGTTTTAAATATAGCTAGAAATAAAAAAGCTCTAGGAGAAACTCTTAGACCAAGAATTTCTATGGATTCACTCCACATAGGAGAAAGCTCGGAGAGAAAAGATAATAACCTAATAAGAAACATGTCTTTAAAAATTGATAGTCTACGCCAGAATATCAAACAAATCACTGACATTATAAATGAATAATAAAATTGATTTTCCTCATTTCTATAAAAAAGGTAAAACAGTCAAAATTAAAACTCTTGACGATAATACTGAAAAGAAAGAATACGTTTTCTCTACTTCTGGTAAAGCTGGTGTTCAAACAATCGTAAATCATTGCAATAATCTCAACCAAATCATTGCAAGATGTCTTTTAAAAACTTCAAAAATAAGCCATTATCTTGGTATTTCAAAAGATATTTCTAAAGATATTTCAAAAAATAAAATACCTTTTAACCAATTTAAAAACGATTTAGCCTTTATGGTTAAAAACAATCTTGATAAAAAAGATTTTGAAAAATTCTTCGAAGTTATTGAAAGACAAAATAAATTAACTATCAAGTTAACCCAGTCTATTGACAAACATTCAATTCTTTTAGAAAACTCTTTAAAAAACAACCAATTTGTTGAAGAAGTCGCCAAAAAGGCAAATATTGAGGGCACTCTTAAGGAAACCAACATTAAGATCACTAATATACATGATCAGTTAAAACAACTAATAGGATGACCTCGATACCCGAGCTCAATAAATCAATCACCTCGATACCCGAGATAAATAGATCAATCAATCTCCTTAATGAAAAAATTGATGGGCTGATTATAAACATGGACTTAACATTCAATAAATACGTAACCATTACCCAGTTGGAAGTAGCATCTGCAAAAATTATTGCAGACATTACTAAAGAGTTATCTGAAAAGATTGACTCTTGCCCATGTAATAAAGACATACTTGAGCACATCAAGAATATCTCCATCATAGAACAAAAAACCAAGCCTGGAAAATATTCAGGTCTTAAGAAATACTCACCTCCCAATCCTAGTGTTGGAAACCCTGACTTAGGAAGCTCAAAAGATTCCCAGAAAATTAACATTTTCAAGAAAGAATAAAAATGAAAGAAACAATCTCTGAACGTCTCGAGAAATATTTCTTTAACCTTCAATATGAAGATTATGATAAAACTGACCAAAAGCTTATTCAGCTTTTATCTTTAGAAACTGAAGAATGTGAAGAATTGTATCAAAAAGAACCCAAACTTTTTGATCAATATTTTAGAATGACTAAAATAAATGAACCCGATACTGAATCAGAACAAGAAGATAATTTTAAAACAAATACAAAGACTGTTAAGTTCGAATATTCAGATATGGAAGATGATGAAGCAGAATCTTCTTATACAGCCACAAGAAGAGGCAATAAAAAGAAATACGAGTTCAAAATGCCTGTCCACAATGGAATTCCAAATAGTGGCCAAGGACCCAATACGATCAATGTACTCAATATTGATTGTATCCAAGATTTAAAACTCAGAGAAAGAGTTGTAGAAAAATGGGTTACTGAGATTTCACTAATCTTACAAACAAATCCAGATGAATTTGAAAAAGCAAAAAATGTTCTACTACTTTTAGAACACAAAACTGATGGAATCGTGCAGAAATTCCTAAGAAACAATAATTGGAATGAAGAACTACATGGCTCAGATCTTTTTGATAATCTCATAAATGTCATATACACTACTTTCTTAGGTCTTGATTATATTTCTAATAAAGACTTCACCATTAATAAGAAGGTTGACATAGCAAGAGTTTCAATGACTAAACTCCAATTACATGATATTAGTCTTCTCGACAAATACACATGTATGCATGAATCATATTTGTATGATATTCCACAGAGAAGTGAATATGCGCAATGGATATCTGCTTATCTCATGAAAATTCCAATTATTGGAGAAACCTGTACAGACAGATGGAAAAAAGAAGCTACTGGAGAAATCCAGCAAACCAGTCTTTCTTACGCAACAAAAATTGCAAAAGAAGAAATTGATAGAATCTGTCAAGACAGATATAAACAACAAAAGCTTAAAACTATAAGCAAAGATTGTTGTAGCATTCTCTCTGATTTCAAAAACTTTGATATTGGAAAGAAAAATTATACTAAGAAAAAGCATAAAAACAAAAAGAAATACAAATCTTTTTGGAAAAAGAAAAGAAGAAAATTTTCACCAGGAAAATACTTCAAGAAACCATCAAAAGAAACACCTAAGAAAACTACTTCTTGTCCGCAAGGAAAGAAAAAATGTAGGTGTTGGATCTGCAATGAAGAAGGACACTACGCAAACGAATGTCCAAATAGAAAAAAAATACCCTGACAAAGTCAAGGTTTTACAAACCGCTAACAATGGAGGCTATGAAGCTCTTGAAGAAGAGTATGATGGTACGCAACATGTTTTTATATATCATGTTGAAACAGAATCTTCATCAGACACTGAAGAATACGAATCAACAACGGATGACTCAGACTAGTCCCATACATACCTCGCTTTTCAGGGAGGAGGAGATTAACCATTTTTGCGTAAACCTCCAGAAGATTGATGATTCCCTTATCATGAATCTTACTAATCCAAACTCTATTTATGTTTCTGCCTTCCTTAACTTTAAAGGATATAAAAAATTTAGAGTACATTGTTTTGTAGACACAGGTGCATCTTTATGTCTTGCAAGCAAATTCATCATTCCGGATGAACTCTGGGAAAACGCTCCCAAAGAAATTAGTGCCACTATTGCAAATGGTGAAACCATAAAAATTAATAAAGTTTGTAGAAATATTAATCTCGAACTTTCAGGAGAACATTTCAATGTTCCCACTATTTACCAACAAAATTCAGGAATTGATATCATAATTGGTAACAACTTCTGTCAAGTCTATGGACCATTCATACAATGGATAGATAGAATTGCCTTTCATCTTAATAATGATATGGTAATTATAAAAAAGGTTACAGAGGCCTATAGCAAAGGAAAACCAGGTTTTCTTGAAACTCAAGAAAAAGGTTCTAAAGAAAAACAAATTCCAGGTACTAATATAACTCATGAAGAGATTAATAAAGAAAGGATTATTTCTATTCAAACTACCAGGTTCAAACAGATTGAAGATCTTCTTGAAAAAGTTTGTTCTGAAAATCCTATTGATCCAAATAAAACCAAAGGATGGATGAAAGCTTCAATCAAGCTTATTGATCCCAAAACGGTTATTAGAGAAAAACCTATGGTTTACTCTCTACAAGATAGAGAAGAATTTTCCAAACAAATCAAAGAATTACTTGATATGAGACTAATTATAGAATCAAAATCCCCTCATATGTCTCCTGCCTTTCTTGTCAATAAAGAAGCAGAGAAAAGAAGAGGAAAGAAGCGAATGGTTGTTAACTACAAAGCAATCAATGATGCAACTATTGGAGACTCACATAATCTCCCCAATATGCACGAACTCTTGACTCTTCTACGAGGAAAAAACATTTATTCAAGTTTCGACTGCAAGTCAGGTTTCTGGCAAGTTCTACTTGATGAAGAATCGCAGCTTCTCACTGCCTTCACATGTCCTGATGGACTCTTTCAATGGAAAGTACTACCCTTTGGGCTTAAACAAGCTCCTAGTATTTTTCAAAGACACATGCAGAATGCTCTTCGAGGCCTTGAAGGTTTCTGCACTGTATACGTTGATGACATCATGATCTTCAGCAAAAATGAACAAGAACACTATGTTCATGTCACACAGGTTCTCAGAACTATTTTAAAATATGGTATAATACTTTCAAAAAAGAAAGCTCATCTTTTCAAAACAAAAATCAATTTTTTAGGTTTAGAAATAAATGAAGGTACCCATTGTCCTCAAAAACATATTCTTGAACATTTACATGACTTTCCAAATGTTTTAGAAGACAAAAAGCAACTACAAAGATTTCTTGGTGTTTTAACTTATGCTGAAACATATATTGAAAAACTTGCAGCCATGAGAAAACCTTTACAGGCAAAATTAAAAAAAAGATGTCATTTGGAATTGGTCAAATGCTGATACAGACTACATCAAAAAGATAAAGAAAGTTTTAATCAATTTTCCAAAACTTTATCTTCCAAACATTGAAGACAGTTTAATTATTGAAACTGATGCTTCTGATGAATTTTGGGGAGGTGTTTTAAAAGCTAAAAACCCCAAAAACGAAGAACAAATTTGCAGGTACACCTCTGGCAGTTTCAAAGCAGCTGAGAAAAACTACCATAGCAATGAAAAAGAATTACTCGCTGTAAAAAGAGTTATTACAAAATTCTCTGTATATTTAACACCAGTAAATTTCCTGGTTCGTACAGATAATAAAAATTTTACTTATTTCCTCCGAACTAAGATTGCAGGAGATAACAAATTAGGCCGGCTAATACGTTGGCAAGAGTGGTTTTCACGATATACTTTCACTGTTGAACATCTCGCAGGAAACAAAAACGTACTGGCAGACTGCCTCACCCGTGACTTCAGGTATACCTTACATCATCCATGATCTCACTCGCTCCTCTCGAGCCCTATAAAAGGATATGATCCTCAAGACATATTTCCTCACAAAAACTTCACCTACAAAAAAGAGAGGGGGAGATTAGAGAAAAAAGTAAACAAAAATTTGAGTTTACAAAAATGGAAGACCTCAACACTTTGAGGATGAAGAAACAAATGCTCCTCATAGAGCTATCTGCAATTGAGCAGAAAATCAACTTGTATGAACAAGTAACAACGGTCACCAATGTACCGGAAAGCGAAAGCTCAAAAACAAAGGCTATTCCAGTGCAAACGGCACCTGGTAAAGAATCAACAAATCCGTTGAAAGCTGATGCTTTGCTAAAAAGCATAATAAAGGAGACAGCTACTCCTCTTCCTGATGGAAAAACTAGCTTGTTGGTTGATACCAATCCTTGTACTGAAGGAATCAGTAAAATGACAACCTTGTCACCCATTAACAAATCTGTGCAGGAGTTTACACCAGATTACAAAAAAGCTCTTAACAAAGAAGCTGAAAGATTTTATGTAATCTACAAAGGACCTCATGCCGGTGTTCATACTGACTGGGGAATTACAGAAACATTCTGTAAAGTTGATAAAGTTACTTGCAAAAAATTCAGAAATGAAGCATCTGCAAGATTAAGCCTTGCCACTTATCAAGACGATACAAGCAAGACTAACCAACCACTTCTTCGACCAAAAATTCATAAAGTCAAAGAAGCTCACAGAGACCAAAGGTTTGACGTTCCAAATAACGCTCAACAAATGGTTAACTATCCTGAAATCTCTTTCGAAGACTTCAGAACAATCTGGAAGAAAGCAAGAGCTGCATGCCCAGAAGACCTTGTTCATGAAAAGTTTTTCACTACGGACAAGAAAACAAAAAGTCTGTTCAACTTCCTCGAAGGATCAGATGCAAAATTAGTATACCAAGCCTTTCAAGCTGGACTAATCGACAATATCTACCCAAGTTGCAACCTTCAAGAACTCATTTTCTTCCCAAGCAACATGGTAGAATCCATTAAAAACTTTCGAAAGAAAGTACTTAAAGCAAAAGATAATCCGATCTACATCAGATGCATCTCTTCACTCCCAGAATGGATTCAAGAATCAACTCTTTCTCCATACCACTTTCTGGAAATTGGTCTTTCTAAAGCCAATAGAGATATTGAACAATCTCAACCAATGGAAGACAAAGATCTACCTTTTACAGAGATTCTTCATCCCAATCGCATCAATGGTTTAAGAAGAATATCAGAAAAAATCATCGAGATTATCTCTGGTTCAAAAAAGAAGATTAATTATACCGACTCGCATTGTATAATTACAAGCTGGAGTTACAACAACACCAGCCAAGAAGATCTTCGTCAAGCCTCCAAGTTTGGCGAAAAATTCATGAACAATAGCATGGAAGTATCCAATGCTACACGCCAACACTTCTGCCGACATGCAGAACAACTTTTTGAAGAACATCTTTGTCACTTTTGCGAAAGCAAAGATTCGGAGACAATGGAGGGACCCCCCTCTGAAGATGACAAATCATCATCATCTTAAAGAAAGATGCTTCACGTGTCAAATGGCCCCAGCCACTCGAAATAATAATGCCCTTCTTCATTATTAGAAGCTTTCTAGCTGT
Organism: Lactuca serriola; assembly: GCF_051521515.1. Taxonomy (NCBI): domain Eukaryota; kingdom Viridiplantae; phylum Streptophyta; class Magnoliopsida; order Asterales; family Asteraceae; genus Lactuca; species Lactuca serriola. The sequence continues at coordinate 235,066,706 of NC_136409.1, read as the reverse complement.
CCACAATAATGTAATCTTTAGTGGATAAAAACGTCATGCCTGACATTTTAGGCAAGGATCAGACCCTCTCAATGTATCTATAAATTGAGAGTTATGTTTTGTTTTAGGGACATCGGAATAACGAGTGCAAGAAAAAAAAAAAAAAAAAAAAAAAAAAACACTCTCTATCTAGTAAATTTTCAGTTCAATGTCTAGTGAGTAATTCCTCCCTTAGAAGGGGAAAAATGTAAAATATTGTAAGAGTCTTCCCTTTTTGGGAACTCTGTTATCAATAAATCTTTGTTTTGTTATTTTTGAGTGTTCATACAATTTAGAGTGATGAAACTTGTAAGTGACAGAGTGTCAGGTCGACGATGATTAACAGTACCACAGGCACCATGCCAACAGGGAAAGCAACCACACAGACCAATGAACGACACAGGCTGGCTTGAATAGTTTCTATCTATGTAAGTATAACACTCACTACATCACAATTACACATTTATTGATACAAGAGTCTTCTTTTCACAATTTTTATATTTATTCCCTTCTTTGTTAAAACATAAATTCCGTACACATCCACACACCCAAACTGGTATCAGAGCCTTGATAAATATGGCATTACATTATAATAAAACACTTTACAGAGTAAAGTTTGAACATATTCATAATAAAGAGATTGAAATCTCTCAACATAAAGAAATACTTTTCAATAATAAAAAAGACTTGGTGCATATAGATTTCAGAATTCTACAAGCACAAAATAAACATACTAACGAATATATACCAAACTTGGTTAATATACGTATGTATCTCCTGCATAAGCAAAAAGTACATCAAGAACATCTTGATAGAAATAAAAAATTAGTTTCAAAACTCAGAAAGTTTATTTTAACCTGTTAGCTTTTCTTAAAATGAATAATGAAATTTTCATTATTCATTTTAAGAAAAGCTAACAGGTTAAAATAAACTTTCTGAGTTTTGAAACTAATTTTTTATTTCTATCAAGATGTTCTTGATGTACTTTTTGCTTATGCAGGAGATACATACGTATATTAACCAAGTTTGGTATATATTCGTTAGTATGTTTATTTTGTGCTTGTAGAATTCTGAAATCTATATGCACCAAGGTTTATTTTCAAAAACCTTTGGTCTCTGTGAGCTTCTTTGACTTTATGAATTTTTGGTCGAAGAAGTGGTTGGTTAGTCTTGCTTGTATCGTCTTGAACATATTCATAATAAAGAGATTGAAATCTCTCAACATAAAGAAATACTTTTCAATAATAAAAAAGACTTGGTGCATATAGATTTCAGAATTCTACAAGCACAAAATAAACATACTAACGAATATATACCAAACTTGGTTAATATACGTATGTATCTCCTGCATAAGCAAAAAGTACATCAAGAACATCTTGATAGAAATAAAAAATTAGTTTCAAAACTCAGAAAGTTTATTTTAACCTGTTAGCTTTTCTTAAAATGAATAATGAAATTTTCAACAACACTGAAGAAAATAATTCAGAAGAAAAACAAATCTTAACTTATGTTGAAGATGAAGACGGCTTTCATGCAAATCTTTTAATAAAACAAGACCTTCTCTCTAGAGTTAAGAAAATTGATTTAAAAATAAAGAAAGAAAACATTTTCAAAAATGTTCCTTCTAAACTTAGTATTCTAAATCCCCTTAAAAGGAAAAATGAAATTTTCTACTTTGTTAGTACTAAAGAAATGTCCGTAGACATAAAAGATACAATAGGAGCTGTCTTTCTACCCCTTTTAACTAAGGAGCAAATACATAATAACTTAAAAAGTATTCCAGTTGAGATTAGATCAAAAATTAGAATGGTCCATATCGGAGCTGTAAAAATTTTGTTAAAATCCCAATTCCAAGCAGGAATAAATTCTCCCATAAAAATGGCCTTAATTGACAACAGAATTACTGACAGACAGGACTGCATCTTAGGTGCTGCAAAGGGAAACCTTGCTTACCAAAAGTTTATGTTTTCAGTCTATCCAAAGTTTGCTCTGGATTTAAAATCTGCAAATATAGATAAAACCTTATCTTTTATACATCACTTTGAAAGAAGTGACCTAATGAGTCCAGGTGATAAACCTTTCACCATAACATATCTCATAGGATATGCCCTGACCAACAGTCACCATAGCATAGACTATAAGAAAGACGAGTACATCGAACTTGATGATGTCTTTTCAGAAATAGGCCATGTCAAAGATAAACAATTCTGCGACATAAATCCTCAAGAAAACTCTTGGGTTTTAAATATAGCTAGAAATAAAAAAGCTCTAGGAGAAACTCTTAGACCAAGAATTTCTATGGATTCACTCCACATAGGAGAAAGCTCGGAGAGAAAAGATAATAACCTAATAAGAAACATGTCTTTAAAAATTGATAGTCTACGCCAGAATATCAAACAAATCACTGACATTATAAATGAATAATAAAATTGATTTTCCTCATTTCTATAAAAAAGGTAAAACAGTCAAAATTAAAACTCTTGACGATAATACTGAAAAGAAAGAATACGTTTTCTCTACTTCTGGTAAAGCTGGTGTTCAAACAATCGTAAATCATTGCAATAATCTCAACCAAATCATTGCAAGATGTCTTTTAAAAACTTCAAAAATAAGCCATTATCTTGGTATTTCAAAAGATATTTCTAAAGATATTTCAAAAAATAAAATACCTTTTAACCAATTTAAAAACGATTTAGCCTTTATGGTTAAAAACAATCTTGATAAAAAAGATTTTGAAAAATTCTTCGAAGTTATTGAAAGACAAAATAAATTAACTATCAAGTTAACCCAGTCTATTGACAAACATTCAATTCTTTTAGAAAACTCTTTAAAAAACAACCAATTTGTTGAAGAAGTCGCCAAAAAGGCAAATATTGAGGGCACTCTTAAGGAAACCAACATTAAGATCACTAATATACATGATCAGTTAAAACAACTAATAGGATGACCTCGATACCCGAGCTCAATAAATCAATCACCTCGATACCCGAGATAAATAGATCAATCAATCTCCTTAATGAAAAAATTGATGGGCTGATTATAAACATGGACTTAACATTCAATAAATACGTAACCATTACCCAGTTGGAAGTAGCATCTGCAAAAATTATTGCAGACATTACTAAAGAGTTATCTGAAAAGATTGACTCTTGCCCATGTAATAAAGACATACTTGAGCACATCAAGAATATCTCCATCATAGAACAAAAAACCAAGCCTGGAAAATATTCAGGTCTTAAGAAATACTCACCTCCCAATCCTAGTGTTGGAAACCCTGACTTAGGAAGCTCAAAAGATTCCCAGAAAATTAACATTTTCAAGAAAGAATAAAAATGAAAGAAACAATCTCTGAACGTCTCGAGAAATATTTCTTTAACCTTCAATATGAAGATTATGATAAAACTGACCAAAAGCTTATTCAGCTTTTATCTTTAGAAACTGAAGAATGTGAAGAATTGTATCAAAAAGAACCCAAACTTTTTGATCAATATTTTAGAATGACTAAAATAAATGAACCCGATACTGAATCAGAACAAGAAGATAATTTTAAAACAAATACAAAGACTGTTAAGTTCGAATATTCAGATATGGAAGATGATGAAGCAGAATCTTCTTATACAGCCACAAGAAGAGGCAATAAAAAGAAATACGAGTTCAAAATGCCTGTCCACAATGGAATTCCAAATAGTGGCCAAGGACCCAATACGATCAATGTACTCAATATTGATTGTATCCAAGATTTAAAACTCAGAGAAAGAGTTGTAGAAAAATGGGTTACTGAGATTTCACTAATCTTACAAACAAATCCAGATGAATTTGAAAAAGCAAAAAATGTTCTACTACTTTTAGAACACAAAACTGATGGAATCGTGCAGAAATTCCTAAGAAACAATAATTGGAATGAAGAACTACATGGCTCAGATCTTTTTGATAATCTCATAAATGTCATATACACTACTTTCTTAGGTCTTGATTATATTTCTAATAAAGACTTCACCATTAATAAGAAGGTTGACATAGCAAGAGTTTCAATGACTAAACTCCAATTACATGATATTAGTCTTCTCGACAAATACACATGTATGTATGAATCATATTTGTATGATATTCCACAGAGAAGTGAATATGCGCAATGGATATCTGCTTATCTCATGAAAATTCCAATTATTGGAGAAACCTGTACAGACAGATGGAAAAAAGAAGCTACTGGAGAAATCCAGCAAACCAGTCTTTCTTACGCAACAAAAATTGCAAAAGAAGAAATTGATAGAATCTGTCAAGACAGATATAAACAACAAAAGCTTAAAACTATAAGCAAAGATTGTTGTAGCATTCTCTCTGATTTCAAAAACTTTGATATTGGAAAGAAAAATTATACTAAGAAAAAGCATAAAAACAAAAAGAAATACAAATCTTTTTGGAAAAAGAAAAGAAGAAAATTTTCACCAGGAAAATACTTCAAGAAACCATCAAAAGAAACACCTAAGAAAACTACTTCTTGTCCGCAAGGAAAGAAAAAATGTAGGTGTTGGATCTGCAATGAAGAAGGACACTACGCAAACGAATGTCCAAATAGAAAAAAATACCCTGACAAAGTCAAGGTTTTACAAACCGCTAACAATGGAGGCTATGAAGCTCTTGAAGAAGAGTATGATGGTACGCAACATGTTTTTATATATCATGTTGAAACAGAATCTTCATCAGACACTGAAGAATACGAATCAACAACGGATGACTCAGACTAGTCCCATACATACCTCGCTTTTCAGGGAGGAGGAGATTAACCATTTTTGCGTAAACCTCCAGAAGATTGATGATTCCCTTATCATGAATCTTACTAATCCAAACTCTATTTATGTTTCTGCCTTCCTTAACTTTAAAGGATATAAAAAATTTAGAGTACATTGTTTTGTAGACACAGGTGCATCTTTATGTCTTGCAAGCAAATTCATCATTCCGGATGAACTCTGGGAAAACGCTCCCAAAGAAATTAGTGCCACTATTGCAAATGGTGAAACCATAAAAATTAATAAAGTTTGTAGAAATATTAATCTCGAACTTTCAGGAGAACATTTCAATGTTCCCACTATTTACCAACAAAATTCAGGAATTGATATCATAATTGGTAACAACTTCTGTCAAGTCTATGGACCATTCATACAATGGATAGATAGAATTGCCTTTCATCTTAATAATGATATGGTAATTATAAAAAAGGTTACAGAGGCCTATAGCAAAGGAAAACCAGGTTTTCTTGAAACTCAAGAAAAAGGTTCTAAAGAAAAACAAATTCCAGGTACTAATATAACTCATGAAGAGATTAATAAAGAAAGGATTATTTCTATTCAAACTACCAGGTTCAAACAGATTGAAGATCTTCTTGAAAAAGTTTGTTCTGAAAATCCTATTGATCCAAATAAAACCAAAGGATGGATGAAAGCTTCAATCAAGCTTATTGATCCCAAAACGGTTATTAGAGAAAAACCTATGGTTTACTCTCTACAAGATAGAGAAGAATTTTCCAAACAAATCAAAGAATTACTTGATATGAGACTAATTATAGAATCAAAATCCCCTCATATGTCTCCTGCCTTTCTTGTCAATAAAGAAGCAGAGAAAAGAAGAGGAAAGAAGCGAATGGTTGTTAACTACAAAGCAATCAATGATGCAACTATTGGAGACTCACATAATCTCCCCAATATGCACGAACTCTTGACTCTTCTACGAGGAAAAAACATTTATTCAAGTTTCGACTGCAAGTCAGGTTTCTGGCAAGTTCTACTTGATGAAGAATCGCAGCTTCTCACTGCCTTCACATGTCCTGATGGACTCTTTCAATGGAAAGTACTACCCTTTGGGCTTAAACAAGCTCCTAGTATTTTTCAAAGACACATGCAGAATGCTCTTCGAGGCCTTGAAGGTTTCTGCACTGTATACGTTGATGACATCATGATCTTCAGCAAAAATGAACAAGAACACTATGTTCATGTCACACAGGTTCTCAGAACTATTTTAAAATATGGTATAATACTTTCAAAAAAGAAAGCTCATCTTTTCAAAACAAAAATCAATTTTTTAGGTTTAGAAATAAATGAAGGTACCCATTGTCCTCAAAAACATATTCTTGAACATTTACATGACTTTCCAAATGTTTTAGAAGACAAAAAGCAACTACAAAGATTTCTTGGTGTTTTAACTTATGCTGAAACATATATTGAAAAACTTGCAGCCATGAGAAAACCTTTACAGGCAAAATTAAAAAAAGATGTCATTTGGAATTGGTCAAATGCTGATACAGACTACATCAAAAAGATAAAGAAAGTTTTAATCAATTTTCCAAAACTTTATCTTCCAAACATTGAAGACAGTTTAATTATTGAAACTGATGCTTCTGATGAATTTTGGGGAGGTGTTTTAAAAGCTAAAAACCCCAAAAACGAAGAACAAATTTGCAGGTACACCTCTGGCAGTTTCAAAGCAGCTGAGAAAAACTACCATAGCAATGAAAAAGAATTACTCGCTGTAAAAAGAGTTATTACAAAATTCTCTGTATATTTAACACCAGTAAATTTCCTGGTTCGTACAGATAATAAAAATTTTACTTATTTCCTCCGAACTAAGATTGCAGGAGATAACAAATTAGGCCGGCTAATACGTTGGCAAGAGTGGTTTTCACGATATACTTTCACTGTTGAACATCTCGCAGGAAACAAAAACGTACTGGCAGACTGCCTCACCCGTGACTTCAGGTATACCTTACATCATCCATGATCTCACTCGCTCCTCTCGAGCCCTATAAAAGGATATGATCCTCAAGACATATTTCCTCACAAAAACTTCACCTACAAAAAAGAGAGGGGGAGATTAGAGAAAAAAGTAAACAAAAATTTGAGTTTACAAAAATGGAAGACCTCAACACTTTGAGGATGAAGAAACAAATGCTCCTCATAGAGCTATCTGCAATTGAGCAGAAAATCAACTTGTATGAACAAGTAACAACGGTCACCAATGTACCGGAAAGCGAAAGCTCAAAAACAAAGGCTATTCCAGTGCAAACGGCACCTGGTAAAGAATCAACAAATCCGTTGAAAGCTGATGCTTTGCTAAAAAGCATAATAAAGGAGACAGCTACTCCTCTTCCTGATGGAAAAACTAGCTTGTTGGTTGATACCAATCCTTGTACTGAAGGAATCAGTAAAATGACAACCTTGTCACCCATTAACAAATCTGTGCAGGAGTTTACACCAGATTACAAAAAAGCTCTTAACAAAGAAGCTGAAAGATTTTATGTAATCTACAAAGGACCTCATGCCGGTGTTCATACTGACTGGGGAATTACAGAAACATTCTGTAAAGTTGATAAAGTTACTTGCAAAAAATTCAGAAATGAAGCATCTGCAAGATTAAGCCTTGCCACTTATCAAGACGATACAAGCAAGACTAACCAACCACTTCTTCGACCAAAAATTCATAAAGTCAAAGAAGCTCACAGAGACCAAAGGTTTGACGTTCCAAATAACGCTCAACAAATGGTTAACTATCCTGAAATCTCTTTCGAAGACTTCAGAACAATCTGGAAGAAAGCAAGAGCTGCATGCCCAGAAGACCTTGTTCATGAAAAGTTTTTCACTACGGACAAGAAAACAAAAAGTCTGTTCAACTTCCTCGAAGGATCAGATGCAAAATTAGTATACCAAGCCTTTCAAGCTGGACTAATCGACAATATCTACCCAAGTTGCAACCTTCAAGAACTCATTTTCTTCCCAAGCAACATGGTAGAATCCATTAAAAACTTTCGAAAGAAAGTACTTAAAGCAAAAGATAATCCGATCTACATCAGATGCATCTCTTCACTCCCAGAATGGATTCAAGAATCAACTCTTTCTCCATACCACTTTCTGGAAATTGGTCTTTCTAAAGCCAATAGAGATATTGAACAATCTCAACCAATGGAAGACAAAGATCTACCTTTTACAGAGATTCTTCATCCCAATCGCATCAATGGTTTAAGAAGAATATCAGAAAAAATCATCGAGATTATCTCTGGTTCAAAAAAGAAGATTAATTATACCGACTCGCATTGTATAATTACAAGCTGGAGTTACAACAACACCAGCCAAGAAGATCTTCGTCAAGCCTCCAAGTTTGGCGAAAAATTCATGAACAATAGCATGGAAGTATCCAATGCTACACGCCAACACTTCTGCCGACATGCAGAACAACTTTTTGAAGAACATCTTTGTCACTTTTGCGAAAGCAAAGATTCGGAGACAATGGAGGGACCCCCCTCTGAAGATGACAAATCATCATCATCTTAAAGAAAGATGCTTCACGTGTCAAATGGCCCCAGCCACTCGAAATAATAATGCCCTTCTTCATTATTAGAAGCTTTCTAGCTGTCCACATAAGTAAAAAGATCTGAGCCATGTAGTTCTTCATTCCAAAGAAGGGTGTGTGGATGACATATTTCTAATAAAGACGGCTTTCTAATAAATATGGCATTACATTATAATAAAACACTTTACAGAGTAAAGTTTGAACATATTCATAATAAAGAGATTGAAATCTCTCAACATAAAGAAATACTTTTCAATAATAAAAAAGACTTGGTGCATATAGATTTCAGAATTCTACAAGCACAAAATAAACATACTAACGAATATATACCAAACTTGGTTAATATACGTATGTATCTCCTGCATAAGCAAAAAGTACATCAAGAACATCTTGATAGAAATAAAAAATTAGTTTCAAAACTCAGAAAGTTTATTTTAACCTGTTAGCTTTTCTTAAAATGAATAATGAAATTTTCAACAACACTGAAGAAAATAATTCAGAAGAAAAACAAATCTTAACTTATGTTGAAGATGAAGACGGCTTTCATGCAAATCTTTTAATAAAACAAGACCTTCTCTCTAGAGTTAAGAAAATTGATTTAAAAATAAAGAAAGAAAACATTTTCAAAAATGTTCCTTCTAAACTTAGTATTCTAAATCCCCTTAAAAGGAAAAATGAAATTTTCTACTTTGTTAGTACTAAAGAAATGTCCGTAGACATAAAAGATACAATAGGAGCTGTCTTTCTACCCCTTTTAACTAAGGAGCAAATACATAATAACTTAAAAAGTATTCCAGTTGAGATTAGATCAAAAATTAGAATGGTCCATATCGGAGCTGTAAAAATTTTGTTAAAATCCCAATTCCAAGCAGGAATAAATTCTCCCATAAAAATGGCCTTAATTGACAACAGAATTACTGACAGACAGGACTGCATCTTAGGTGCTGCAAAGGGAAACCTTGCTTACCAAAAGTTTATGTTTTCAGTCTATCCAAAGTTTGCTCTGGATTTAAAATCTGCAAATATAGATAAAACCTTATCTTTTATACATCACTTTGAAAGAAGTGACCTAATGAGTCCAGGTGATAAACCTTTCACCATAACATATCTCATAGGATATGCCCTGACCAACAGTCACCATAGCATAGACTATAAGAAAGACGAGTACATCGAACTTGATGATGTCTTTTCAGAAATAGGCCATGTCAAAGATAAACAATTCTGCGACATAAATCCTCAAGAAAACTCTTGGGTTTTAAATATAGCTAGAAATAAAAAAGCTCTAGGAGAAACTCTTAGACCAAGAATTTCTATGGATTCACTCCACATAGGAGAAAGCTCGGAGAGAAAAGATAATAACCTAATAAGAAACATGTCTTTAAAAATTGATAGTCTACGCCAGAATATCAAACAAATCACTGACATTATAAATGAATAATAAAATTGATTTTCCTCATTTCTATAAAAAAGGTAAAACAGTCAAAATTAAAACTCTTGACGATAATACTGAAAAGAAAGAATACGTTTTCTCTACTTCTGGTAAAGCTGGTGTTCAAACAATCGTAAATCATTGCAATAATCTCAACCAAATCATTGCAAGATGTCTTTTAAAAACTTCAAAAATAAGCCATTATCTTGGTATTTCAAAAGATATTTCTAAAGATATTTCAAAAAATAAAATACCTTTTAACCAATTTAAAAACGATTTAGCCTTTATGGTTAAAAACAATCTTGATAAAAAAGATTTTGAAAAATTCTTCGAAGTTATTGAAAGACAAAATAAATTAACTATCAAGTTAACCCAGTCTATTGACAAACATTCAATTCTTTTAGAAAACTCTTTAAAAAACAACCAATTTGTTGAAGAAGTCGCCAAAAAGGCAAATATTGAGGGCACTCTTAAGGAAACCAACATTAAGATCACTAATATACATGATCAGTTAAAACAACTAATAGGATGACCTCGATACCCGAGCTCAATAAATCAATCACCTCGATACCCGAGATAAATAGATCAATCAATCTCCTTAATGAAAAAATTGATGGGCTGATTATAAACATGGACTTAACATTCAATAAATACGTAACCATTACCCAGTTGGAAGTAGCATCTGCAAAAATTATTGCAGACATTACTAAAGAGTTATCTGAAAAGATTGACTCTTGCCCATGTAATAAAGACATACTTGAGCACATCAAGAATATCTCCATCATAGAACAAAAAACCAAGCCTGGAAAATATTCAGGTCTTAAGAAATACTCACCTCCCAATCCTAGTGTTGGAAACCCTGACTTAGGAAGCTCAAAAGATTCCCAGAAAATTAACATTTTCAAGAAAGAATAAAAATGAAAGAAACAATCTCTGAACGTCTCGAGAAATATTTCTTTAACCTTCAATATGAAGATTATGATAAAACTGACCAAAAGCTTATTCAGCTTTTATCTTTAGAAACTGAAGAATGTGAAGAATTGTATCAAAAAGAACCCAAACTTTTTGATCAATATTTTAGAATGACTAAAATAAATGAACCCGATACTGAATCAGAACAAGAAGATAATTTTAAAACAAATACAAAGACTGTTAAGTTCGAATATTCAGATATGGAAGATGATGAAGCAGAATCTTCTTATACAGCCACAAGAAGAGGCAATAAAAAGAAATACGAGTTCAAAATGCCTGTCCACAATGGAATTCCAAATAGTGGCCAAGGACCCAATACGATCAATGTACTCAATATTGATTGTATCCAAGATTTAAAACTCAGAGAAAGAGTTGTAGAAAAATGGGTTACTGAGATTTCACTAATCTTACAAACAAATCCAGATGAATTTGAAAAAGCAAAAAATGTTCTACTACTTTTAGAACACAAAACTGATGGAATCGTGCAGAAATTCCTAAGAAACAATAATTGGAATGAAGAACTACATGGCTCAGATCTTTTTGATAATCTCATAAATGTCATATACACTACTTTCTTAGGTCTTGATTATATTTCTAATAAAGACTTCACCATTAATAAGAAGGTTGACATAGCAAGAGTTTCAATGACTAAACTCCAATTACATGATATTAGTCTTCTCGACAAATACACATGTATGTATGAATCATATTTGTATGATATTCCACAGAGAAGTGAATATGCGCAATGGATATCTGCTTATCTCATGAAAATTCCAATTATTGGAGAAACCTGTACAGACAGATGGAAAAAAGAAGCTACTGGAGAAATCCAGCAAACCAGTCTTTCTTACGCAACAAAAATTGCAAAAGAAGAAATTGATAGAATCTGTCAAGACAGATATAAACAACAAAAGCTTAAAACTATAAGCAAAGATTGTTGTAGCATTCTCTCTGATTTCAAAAACTTTGATATTGGAAAGAAAAATTATACTAAGAAAAAGCATAAAAACAAAAAGAAATACAAATCTTTTTGGAAAAAGAAAAGAAGAAAATTTTCACCAGGAAAATACTTCAAGAAACCATCAAAAGAAACACCTAAGAAAACTACTTCTTGTCCGCAAGGAAAGAAAAAATGTAGGTGTTGGATCTGCAATGAAGAAGGACACTACGCAAACGAATGTCCAAATAGAAAAAAATACCCTGACAAAGTCAAGGTTTTACAAACCGCTAACAATGGAGGCTATGAAGCTCTTGAAGAAGAGTATGATGGTACGCAACATGTTTTTATATATCATGTTGAAACAGAATCTTCATCAGACACTGAAGAATACGAATCAACAACGGATGACTCAGACTAGTCCCATACATACCTCGCTTTTCAGGGAGGAGGAGATTAACCATTTTTGCGTAAACCTCCAGAAGATTGAAGACAAATCTTAACTTATGTTCATAAATAGCCGGCTCTTATGTTGAAGACATCAGCATTTGACCAATTCCAAATGACATCTTTTTTTAATTTTGCCTGTAAAGGTTTTCTCATGGCTGCAAGTTTTTCAATATATGTTTCAGCATAAGTTAAAACACCAAGAAATCTTTGTAGTTGCTTTTTGTCTTCTAAAACATTTGGAAAGTCATGTAAATGTTCAAGAATATGTTTTTGAGGACAATGGGTACCTTCATTTATTTCTAAACCTAAAAAATTGATTTTTGTTTTGAAAAGATGAGCTTTCTTTTTTGAAAGTATTATACCATATTTTAAAATAGTTCTGAGAACCTGTGTGACATGAACATAGTGTTCTTGTTCATTTTTGCTGAAGATCATGATGTCATCAACGTATACAGTGCAGAAACCTTCAAGGCCTCGAAGAGCATTCTGCATGTGTCTTTGAAAAATACTAGGAGCTTGTTTAAGCCCAAAGGGTAGTACTTTCCATTGAAAGAGTCCATCAGGACATGTGAAGGCAGTGAGAAGCTGCGATTCTTCATCAAGTAGAACTTGCCAGAAACCTGACTTGCAGTCGAAACTTGAATAAATGTTTTTTCCTCGTAGAAGAGTCAAGAGTTCGTGCATATTGGGGAGATTATGTGAGTCTCCAATAGTTGCATCATTGATTGCTTTGTAGTTAACAACCATTCGCTTCTTTCCTCTTCTTTTCTCTGCTTCTTTATTGACAAGAAAGGCAGGAGACATATGAGGGGATTTTGATTCTATAATTAGTCTCATATCAAGTAATTCTTTGATTTGTTTGGAAAATTCTTCTCTATCTTGTAGAGAGTAAACCATAGGTTTTTCTCTAATAACCGTTTTGGGATCAATAAGCTTGATTGAAGCTTTCATCCATCCTTTGGTTTTATTTGGATCAATAGGATTTTCAGAACAAACTTTTTCAAGAAGATCTTCAATCTGTTTGAACCTGGTAGTTTGAATAGAAATAATCCTTTCTTTATTAATCTCTTCATGAGTTATATTAGTACCTGGAATTTGTTTTTCTTTAGAACCTTTTTCTTGAGTTTCAAGAAAACCTGGTTTTCCTTTGCTATAGGCCTCTGTAACCTTTTTTATAATTACCATATCATTATTAAGATGAAAGGCAATTCTATCTATCCATTGTATGAATGGTCCATAGACTTGACAGAAGTTGTTACCAATTATGATATCAATTCCTGAATTTTGTTGGTAAATAGTGGGAACATTGAAATGTTCTCCTGAAAGTTCGAGATTAATATTTCTACAAACTTTATTAATTTTTATGGTTTCACCATTTGCAATAGTGGCACTAATTTCTTTGGGAGCGTTTTCCCAGAGTTCATCCGGAATGATGAATTTGCTTGCAAGACATAAAGATGCACCTGTGTCTACAAAACAATGTACTCTAAATTTTTTATATCCTTTAAAGTTAAGGAAGGCAGAAACATAAATAGAGTTTGGATTAGTAAGATTCATGATAAGGGAATCATCAATCTTCTGGAGGTTTACGCAAAAATGGTTAATCTCCTCCTCCCTGAAAAGCGAGGTATGTATGGGACTAGTCTGAGTCATCCGTTGTTGATTCGTATTCTTCAGTGTCTGATGAAGATTCTGTTTCAACATGATATATAAAAACATGTTGCGTACCATCATACTCTTCTTCAAGAGCTTCATAGCCTCCATTGTTAGCGGTTTGTAAAACCTTGACTTTGTCAGGGTATTTTTTTCTATTTGGACATTCGTTTGCGTAGTGTCCTTCTTCATTGCAGATCCAACACCTACATTTTTTCTTTCCTTGCGGACAAGAAGTAGTTTTCTTAGGTGTTTCTTTTGATGGTTTCTTGAAGTATTTTCCTGGTGAAAATTTTCTTCTTTTCTTTTTCCAAAAAGATTTGTATTTCTTTTTGTTTTTATGCTTTTTCTTAGTATAATTTTTCTTTCCAATATCAAAGTTTTTGAAATCAGAGAGAATGCTACAACAATCTTTGCTTATAGTTTTAAGCTTTTGTTGTTTATATCTGTCTTGACAGATTCTATCAATTTCTTCTTTTGCAATTTTTGTTGCGTAAGAAAGACTGGTTTGCTGGATTTCTCCAGTAGCTTCTTTTTTCCATCTGTCTGTACAGGTTTCTCCAATAATTGGAATTTTCATGAGATAAGCAGATATCCATTGCGCATATTCACTTCTCTGTGGAATATCATACAAATATGATTCATACATACATGTGTATTTGTCGAGAAGACTAATATCATGTAATTGGAGTTTAGTCATTGAAACTCTTGCTATGTCAACCTTCTTATTAATGGTGAAGTCTTTATTAGAAATATAATCAAGACCTAAGAAAGTAGTGTATATGACATTTATGAGATTATCAAAAAGATCTGAGCCATGTAGTTCTTCATTCCAATTATTGTTTCTTAGGAATTTCTGCACGATTCCATCAGTTTTGTGTTCTAAAAGTAGTAGAACATTTTTTGCTTTTTCAAATTCATCTGGATTTGTTTGTAAGATTAGTGAAATCTCAGTAACCCATTTTTCTACAACTCTTTCTCTGAGTTTTAAATCTTGGATACAATCAATATTGAGTACATTGATCGTATTGGGTCCTTGGCCACTATTTGGAATTCCATTGTGGACAGGCATTTTGAACTCGTATTTCTTTTTATTGCCTCTTCTTGTGGCTGTATAAGAAGATTCTGCTTCATCATCTTCCATATCTGAATATTCGAACTTATGTTTACATGATTTGGGTGTGTGGATGTGTACGGAATTTATGTTTTAACAAAGAAGGGAATAAATATAAAAATTGTGAAAAGAAGACTCTTGTATCAATAAATGTGTAATTGTGATGTAGTGAGTGTTATACTTACATAGATAGAAACTATTCAAGCCAGCCTGTGTCGTTCATTGGTCTGTGTGGTTGCTTTCCCTGTTGGCATGGTGCCTGTGGTACTGTTAATCATCGTCGACCTGACACTCTGTCACTTACAAGTTTCATCACTCTAAATTGTATGAACACTCAAAAATAACAAAACAAAGATTTATTGATAACAGAGTTCCCAAAAAGGGAAGACTCTTACAATATTTTACATTTTTCCCCTTCTAAGGGAGGAATTACTCACTAGACATTGAACTGAAAATTTACTAGATAGAGAGTGTTTTTTTTTTTTTTTTTTTTTTTTTTTCTTGCACTCGTTATTCCGATGTCCCTAAAACAAAACATAACTCTCAATTTATAGATACATTGAGAGGGTCTGATCCTTGCCTAAAATGTCAGGCATGACGTTTTTATCCACTAAAGATTACATTATTGTGGACAGCTAGAAAGCTTCTAATAATGAAGAAGGGCATTATTATTTCGAGTGGCTGGGGCCATTTGACACGTGAAGCATCTTTCTTTAAGATGAT
The DNA here is from genome assembly GCF_051521515.1 of Lactuca serriola. Lineage (NCBI taxonomy): Eukaryota > Viridiplantae > Streptophyta > Magnoliopsida > Asterales > Asteraceae > Lactuca > Lactuca serriola. Next base: position 235,051,073 of record NC_136409.1, on the reverse strand, counting down.
GATGATTTGTCATCTTCAGAGGGGGGTCCCTCCATTGTCTCCGAATCTTTGCTTTCGCAAAAGTGACAAAGATGTTCTTCAAAAAGTTGTTCTGCATGTCGGCAGAAGTGTTGGCGTGTAGCATTGGATACTTCCATGCTATTGTTCATGAATTTTTCGCCAAACTTGGAGGCTTGACGAAGATCTTCTTGGCTGGTGTTGTTGTAACTCCAGCTTGTAATTATACAATGCGAGTCGGTATAATTAATCTTCTTTTTTGAACCAGAGATAATCTCGATGATTTTTTCTGATATTCTTCTTAAACCATTGATGCGATTGGGATGAAGAATCTCTGTAAAAGGTAGATCTTTGTCTTCCATTGGTTGAGATTGTTCAATATCTCTATTGGCTTTAGAAAGACCAATTTCCAGAAAGTGGTATGGAGAAAGAGTTGATTCTTGAATCCATTCTGGGAGTGAAGAGATGCATCTGATGTAGATCGGATTATCTTTTGCTTTAAGTACTTTCTTTCGAAAGTTTTTAATGGATTCTACCATGTTGCTTGGGAAGAAAATGAGTTCTTGAAGGTTGCAACTTGGGTAGATATTGTCGATTAGTCCAGCTTGAAAGGCTTGGTATACTAATTTTGCATCTGATCCTTCGAGGAAGTTGAACAGACTTTTTGTTTTCTTGTCCGTAGTGAAAAACTTTTCATGAACAAGGTCTTCTGGGCATGCAGCTCTTGCTTTCTTCCAGATTGTTCTGAAGTCTTCGAAAGAGATTTCAGGATAGTTAACCATTTGTTGAGCGTTATTTGGAACGTCAAACCTTTGGTCTCTGTGAGCTTCTTTGACTTTATGAATTTTTGGTCGAAGAAGTGGTTGGTTAGTCTTGCTTGTATCGTCTTGATAAGTGGCAAGGCTTAATCTTGCAGATGCTTCATTTCTGAATTTTTTGCAAGTAACTTTATCAACTTTACAGAATGTTTCTGTAATTCCCCAGTCAGTATGAACACCGGCATGAGGTCCTTTGTAGATTACATAAAATCTTTCAGCTTCTTTGTTAAGAGCTTTTTTGTAATCTGGTGTAAACTCCTGCACAGATTTGTTAATGGGTGACAAGGTTGTCATTTTACTGATTCCTTCAGTACAAGGATTGGTATCAACCAACAAGCTAGTTTTTCCATCAGGAAGAGGAGTAGCTGTCTCCTTTATTATGCTTTTTAGCAAAGCATCAGCTTTCAACGGATTTGTTGATTCTTTACCAGGTGCCGTTTGCACTGGAATAGCCTTTGTTTTTGAGCTTTCGCTTTCCGGTACATTGGTGACCGTTGTTACTTGTTCATACAAGTTGATTTTCTGCTCAATTGCAGATAGCTCTATGAGGAGCATTTGTTTCTTCATCCTCAAAGTGTTGAGGTCTTCCATTTTTGTAAACTCAAATTTTTGTTTACTTTTTTCTCTAATCTCCCCCTCTCTTTTTTGTAGGTGAAGTTTTTGTGAGGAAATATGTCTTGAGGATCATATCCTTTTATAGGGCTCGAGAGGAGCGAGTGAGATCATGGATGATGTAAGGTATACCTGAAGTCACGGGTGAGGCAGTCTGCCAGTACGTTTTTGTTTCCTGCGAGATGTTCAACAGTGAAAGTATATCGTGAAAACCACTCTTGCCAACGTATTAGCCGGCCTAATTTGTTATCTCCTGCAATCTTAGTTCGGAGGAAATAAGTAAAATTTTTATTATCTGTACGAACCAGGAAATTTACTGGTGTTAAATATACAGAGAATTTTGTAATAACTCTTTTTACAGCGAGTAATTCTTTTTCATTGCTATGGTAGTTTTTCTCAGCTGCTTTGAAACTGCCAGAGGTGTACCTGCAAATTTGTTCTTCGTTTTTGGGGTTTTTAGCTTTTAAAACACCTCCCCAAAATTCATCAGAAGCATCAGTTTCAATAATTAAACTGTCTTCAATGTTTGGAAGATAAAGTTTTGGAAAATTGATTAAAACTTTCTTTATCTTTTTGATGTAGTCTGTATCAGCATTTGACCAATTCCAAATGACATCTTTTTTTAATTTTGCCTGTAAAGGTTTTCTCATGGCTGCAAGTTTTTCAATATATGTTTCAGCATAAGTTAAAACACCAAGAAATCTTTGTAGTTGCTTTTTGTCTTCTAAAACATTTGGAAAGTCATGTAAATGTTCAAGAATATGTTTTTGAGGACAATGGGTACCTTCATTTATTTCTAAACCTAAAAAATTGATTTTTGTTTTGAAAAGATGAGCTTTCTTTTTTGAAAGTATTATACCATATTTTAAAATAGTTCTGAGAACCTGTGTGACATGAACATAGTGTTCTTGTTCATTTTTGCTGAAGATCATGATGTCATCAACGTATACAGTGCAGAAACCTTCAAGGCCTCGAAGAGCATTCTGCATGTGTCTTTGAAAAATACTAGGAGCTTGTTTAAGCCCAAAGGGTAGTACTTTCCATTGAAAGAGTCCATCAGGACATGTGAAGGCAGTGAGAAGCTGCGATTCTTCATCAAGTAGAACTTGCCAGAAACCTGACTTGCAGTCGAAACTTGAATAAATGTTTTTTCCTCGTAGAAGAGTCAAGAGTTCGTGCATATTGGGGAGATTATGTGAGTCTCCAATAGTTGCATCATTGATTGCTTTGTAGTTAACAACCATTCGCTTCTTTCCTCTTCTTTTCTCTGCTTCTTTATTGACAAGAAAGGCAGGAGACATATGAGGGGATTTTGATTCTATAATTAGTCTCATATCAAGTAATTCTTTGATTTGTTTGGAAAATTCTTCTCTATCTTGTAGAGAGTAAACCATAGGTTTTTCTCTAATAACCGTTTTGGGATCAATAAGCTTGATTGAAGCTTTCATCCATCCTTTGGTTTTATTTGGATCAATAGGATTTTCAGAACAAACTTTTTCAAGAAGATCTTCAATCTGTTTGAACCTGGTAGTTTGAATAGAAATAATCCTTTCTTTATTAATCTCTTCATGAGTTATATTAGTACCTGGAATTTGTTTTTCTTTAGAACCTTTTTCTTGAGTTTCAAGAAAACCTGGTTTTCCTTTGCTATAGGCCTCTGTAACCTTTTTTATAATTACCATATCATTATTAAGATGAAAGGCAATTCTATCTATCCATTGTATGAATGGTCCATAGACTTGACAGAAGTTGTTACCAATTATGATATCAATTCCTGAATTTTGTTGGTAAATAGTGGGAACATTGAAATGTTCTCCTGAAAGTTCGAGATTAATATTTCTACAAACTTTATTAATTTTTATGGTTTCACCATTTGCAATAGTGGCACTAATTTCTTTGGGAGCGTTTTCCCAGAGTTCATCCGGAATGATGAATTTGCTTGCAAGACATAAAGATGCACCTGTGTCTACAAAACAATGTACTCTAAATTTTTTATATCCTTTAAAGTTAAGGAAGGCAGAAACATAAATAGAGTTTGGATTAGTAAGATTCATGATAAGGGAATCATCAATCTTCTGGAGGTTTACGCAAAAATGGTTAATCTCCTCCTCCCTGAAAAGCGAGGTATGTATGGGACTAGTCTGAGTCATCCGTTGTTGATTCGTATTCTTCAGTGTCTGATGAAGATTCTGTTTCAACATGATATATAAAAACATGTTGCGTACCATCATACTCTTCTTCAAGAGCTTCATAGCCTCCATTGTTAGCGGTTTGTAAAACCTTGACTTTGTCAGGGTATTTTTTTCTATTTGGACATTCGTTTGCGTAGTGTCCTTCTTCATTGCAGATCCAACACCTACATTTTTTCTTTCCTTGCGGACAAGAAGTAGTTTTCTTAGGTGTTTCTTTTGATGGTTTCTTGAAGTATTTTCCTGGTGAAAATTTTCTTCTTTTCTTTTTCCAAAAAGATTTGTATTTCTTTTTGTTTTTATGCTTTTTCTTAGTATAATTTTTCTTTCCAATATCAAAGTTTTTGAAATCAGAGAGAATGCTACAACAATCTTTGCTTATAGTTTTAAGCTTTTGTTGTTTATATCTGTCTTGACAGATTCTATCAATTTCTTCTTTTGCAATTTTTGTTGCGTAAGAAAGACTGGTTTGCTGGATTTCTCCAGTAGCTTCTTTTTTCCATCTGTCTGTACAGGTTTCTCCAATAATTGGAATTTTCATGAGATAAGCAGATATCCATTGCGCATATTCACTTCTCTGTGGAATATCATACAAATATGATTCATACATACATGTGTATTTGTCGAGAAGACTAATATCATGTAATTGGAGTTTAGTCATTGAAACTCTTGCTATGTCAACCTTCTTATTAATGGTGAAGTCTTTATTAGAAATATAATCAAGACCTAAGAAAGTAGTGTATATGACATTTATGAGATTATCAAAAAGATCTGAGCCATGTAGTTCTTCATTCCAATTATTGTTTCTTAGGAATTTCTGCACGATTCCATCAGTTTTGTGTTCTAAAAGTAGTAGAACATTTTTTGCTTTTTCAAATTCATCTGGATTTGTTTGTAAGATTAGTGAAATCTCAGTAACCCATTTTTCTACAACTCTTTCTCTGAGTTTTAAATCTTGGATACAATCAATATTGAGTACATTGATCGTATTGGGTCCTTGGCCACTATTTGGAATTCCATTGTGGACAGGCATTTTGAACTCGTATTTCTTTTTATTGCCTCTTCTTGTGGCTGTATAAGAAGATTCTGCTTCATCATCTTCCATATCTGAATATTCGAACTTAACAGTCTTTGTATTTGTTTTAAAATTATCTTCTTGTTCTGATTCAGTATCGGGTTCATTTATTTTAGTCATTCTAAAATATTGATCAAAAAGTTTGGGTTCTTTTTGATACAATTCTTCACATTCTTCAGTTTCTAAAGATAAAAGCTGAATAAGCTTTTGGTCAGTTTTATCATAATCTTCATATTGAAGGTTAAAGAAATATTTCTCGAGACGTTCAGAGATTGTTTCTTTCATTTTTATTCTTTCTTGAAAATGTTAATTTTCTGGGAATCTTTTGAGCTTCCTAAGTCAGGGTTTCCAACACTAGGATTGGGAGGTGAGTATTTCTTAAGACCTGAATATTTTCCAGGCTTGGTTTTTTGTTCTATGATGGAGATATTCTTGATGTGCTCAAGTATGTCTTTATTACATGGGCAAGAGTCAATCTTTTCAGATAACTCTTTAGTAATGTCTGCAATAATTTTTGCAGATGCTACTTCCAACTGGGTAATGGTTACGTATTTATTGAATGTTAAGTCCATGTTTATAATCAGCCCATCAATTTTTTCATTAAGGAGATTGATTGATCTATTTATCTCGGGTATCGAGGTGATTGATTTATTGAGCTCGGGTATCGAGGTCATCCTATTAGTTGTTTTAACTGATCATGTATATTAGTGATCTTAATGTTGGTTTCCTTAAGAGTGCCCTCAATATTTGCCTTTTTGGCGACTTCTTCAACAAATTGGTTGTTTTTTAAAGAGTTTTCTAAAAGAATTGAATGTTTGTCAATAGACTGGGTTAACTTGATAGTTAATTTATTTTGTCTTTCAATAACTTCGAAGAATTTTTCAAAATCTTTTTTATCAAGATGGCATTACATTATAATAAAACACTTTACAGAGTAAAGTTTGAACATATTCATAATAAAGAGATTGAAATCTCTCAACATAAAGAAATACTTTTCAATAATAAAAAAGACTTGGTGCATATAGATTTCAGAATTCTACAAGCACAAAATAAACATACTAACGAATATATACCAAACTTGGTTAATATACGTATGTATCTCCTGCATAAGCAAAAAGTACATCAAGAACATCTTGATAGAAATAAAAAATTAGTTTCAAAACTCAGAAAGTTTATTTTAACCTGTTAGCTTTTCTTAAAATGAATAATGAAATTTTCAACAACACTGAAGAAAATAATTCAGAAGAAAAACAAATCTTAACTTATGTTGAAGATGAAGACGGCTTTCATGCAAATCTTTTAATAAAACAAGACCTTCTCTCTAGAGTTAAGAAAATTGATTTAAAAATAAAGAAAGAAAACATTTTCAAAAATGTTCCTTCTAAACTTAGTATTCTAAATCCCCTTAAAAGGAAAAATGAAATTTTCTACTTTGTTAGTACTAAAGAAATGTCCGTAGACATAAAAGATACAATAGGAGCTGTCTTTCTACCCCTTTTAACTAAGGAGCAAATACATAATAACTTAAAAAGTATTCCAGTTGAGATTAGATCAAAAATTAGAATGGTCCATATCGGAGCTGTAAAAATTTTGTTAAAATCCCAATTCCAAGCAGGAATAAATTCTCCCATAAAAATGGCCTTAATTGACAACAGAATTACTGACAGACAGGACTGCATCTTAGGTGCTGCAAAGGGAAACCTTGCTTACCAAAAGTTTATGTTTTCAGTCTATCCAAAGTTTGCTCTGGATTTAAAATCTGCAAATATAGATAAAACCTTATCTTTTATACATCACTTTGAAAGAAGTGACCTAATGAGTCCAGGTGATAAACCTTTCACCATAACATATCTCATAGGATATGCCCTGACCAACAGTCACCATAGCATAGACTATAAGAAAGACGAGTACATCGAACTTGATGATGTCTTTTCAGAAATAGGCCATGTCAAAGATAAACAATTCTGCGACATAAATCCTCAAGAAAACTCTTGGGTTTTAAATATAGCTAGAAATAAAAAAGCTCTAGGAGAAACTCTTAGACCAAGAATTTCTATGGATTCACTCCACATAGGAGAAAGCTCGGAGAGAAAAGATAATAACCTAATAAGAAACATGTCTTTAAAAATTGATAGTCTACGCCAGAATATCAAACAAATCACTGACATTATAAATGAATAATAAAATTGATTTTCCTCATTTCTATAAAAAAGGTAAAACAGTCAAAATTAAAACTCTTGACGATAATACTGAAAAGAAAGAATACGTTTTCTCTACTTCTGGTAAAGCTGGTGTTCAAACAATCGTAAATCATTGCAATAATCTCAACCAAATCATTGCAAGATGTCTTTTAAAAACTTCAAAAATAAGCCATTATCTTGGTATTTCAAAAGATATTTCTAAAGATATTTCAAAAAATAAAATACCTTTTAACCAATTTAAAAACGATTTAGCCTTTATGGTTAAAAACAATCTTGATAAAAAAGATTTTGAAAAATTCTTCGAAGTTATTGAAAGACAAAATAAATTAACTATCAAGTTAACCCAGTCTATTGACAAACATTCAATTCTTTTAGAAAACTCTTTAAAAAACAACCAATTTGTTGAAGAAGTCGCCAAAAAGGCAAATATTGAGGGCACTCTTAAGGAAACCAACATTAAGATCACTAATATACATGATCAGTTAAAACAACTAATAGGATGACCTCGATACCCGAGCTCAATAAATCAATCACCTCGATACCCGAGATAAATAGATCAATCAATCTCCTTAATGAAAAAATTGATGGGCTGATTATAAACATGGACTTAACATTCAATAAATACGTAACCATTACCCAGTTGGAAGTAGCATCTGCAAAAATTATTGCAGACATTACTAAAGAGTTATCTGAAAAGATTGACTCTTGCCCATGTAATAAAGACATACTTGAGCACATCAAGAATATCTCCATCATAGAACAAAAAACCAAGCCTGGAAAATATTCAGGTCTTAAGAAATACTCACCTCCCAATCCTAGTGTTGGAAACCCTGACTTAGGAAGCTCAAAAGATTCCCAGAAAATTAACATTTTCAAGAAAGAATAAAAATGAAAGAAACAATCTCTGAACGTCTCGAGAAATATTTCTTTAACCTTCAATATGAAGATTATGATAAAACTGACCAAAAGCTTATTCAGCTTTTATCTTTAGAAACTGAAGAATGTGAAGAATTGTATCAAAAAGAACCCAAACTTTTTGATCAATATTTTAGAATGACTAAAATAAATGAACCCGATACTGAATCAGAACAAGAAGATAATTTTAAAACAAATACAAAGACTGTTAAGTTCGAATATTCAGATATGGAAGATGATGAAGCAGAATCTTCTTATACAGCCACAAGAAGAGGCAATAAAAAGAAATACGAGTTCAAAATGCCTGTCCACAATGGAATTCCAAATAGTGGCCAAGGACCCAATACGATCAATGTACTCAATATTGATTGTATCCAAGATTTAAAACTCAGAGAAAGAGTTGTAGAAAAATGGGTTACTGAGATTTCACTAATCTTACAAACAAATCCAGATGAATTTGAAAAAGCAAAAAATGTTCTACTACTTTTAGAACACAAAACTGATGGAATCGTGCAGAAATTCCTAAGAAACAATAATTGGAATGAAGAACTACATGGCTCAGATCTTTTTGATAATCTCATAAATGTCATATACACTACTTTCTTAGGTCTTGATTATATTTCTAATAAAGACTTCACCATTAATAAGAAGGTTGACATAGCAAGAGTTTCAATGACTAAACTCCAATTACATGATATTAGTCTTCTCGACAAATACACATGTATGTATGAATCATATTTGTATGATATTCCACAGAGAAGTGAATATGCGCAATGGATATCTGCTTATCTCATGAAAATTCCAATTATTGGAGAAACCTGTACAGACAGATGGAAAAAAGAAGCTACTGGAGAAATCCAGCAAACCAGTCTTTCTTACGCAACAAAAATTGCAAAAGAAGAAATTGATAGAATCTGTCAAGACAGATATAAACAACAAAAGCTTAAAACTATAAGCAAAGATTGTTGTAGCATTCTCTCTGATTTCAAAAACTTTGATATTGGAAAGAAAAATTATACTAAGAAAAAGCATAAAAACAAAAAGAAATACAAATCTTTTTGGAAAAAGAAAAGAAGAAAATTTTCACCAGGAAAATACTTCAAGAAACCATCAAAAGAAACACCTAAGAAAACTACTTCTTGTCCGCAAGGAAAGAAAAAATGTAGGTGTTGGATCTGCAATGAAGAAGGACACTACGCAAACGAATGTCCAAATAGAAAAAAATACCCTGACAAAGTCAAGGTTTTACAAACCGCTAACAATGGAGGCTATGAAGCTCTTGAAGAAGAGTATGATGGTACGCAACATGTTTTTATATATCATGTTGAAACAGAATCTTCATCAGACACTGAAGAATACGAATCAACAACGGATGACTCAGACTAGTCCCATACATACCTCGCTTTTCAGGGAGGAGGAGATTAACCATTTTTGCGTAAACCTCCAGAAGATTGATGATTCCCTTATCATGAATCTTACTAATCCAAACTCTATTTATGTTTCTGCCTTCCTTAACTTTAAAGGATATAAAAAATTTAGAGTACATTGTTTTGTAGACACAGGTGCATCTTTATGTCTTGCAAGCAAATTCATCATTCCGGATGAACTCTGGGAAAACGCTCCCAAAGAAATTAGTGCCACTATTGCAAATGGTGAAACCATAAAAATTAATAAAGTTTGTAGAAATATTAATCTCGAACTTTCAGGAGAACATTTCAATGTTCCCACTATTTACCAACAAAATTCAGGAATTGATATCATAATTGGTAACAACTTCTGTCAAGTCTATGGACCATTCATACAATGGATAGATAGAATTGCCTTTCATCTTAATAATGATATGGTAATTATAAAAAAGGTTACAGAGGCCTATAGCAAAGGAAAACCAGGTTTTCTTGAAACTCAAGAAAAAGGTTCTAAAGAAAAACAAATTCCAGGTACTAATATAACTCATGAAGAGATTAATAAAGAAAGGATTATTTCTATTCAAACTACCAGGTTCAAACAGATTGAAGATCTTCTTGAAAAAGTTTGTTCTGAAAATCCTATTGATCCAAATAAAACCAAAGGATGGATGAAAGCTTCAATCAAGCTTATTGATCCCAAAACGGTTATTAGAGAAAAACCTATGGTTTACTCTCTACAAGATAGAGAAGAATTTTCCAAACAAATCAAAGAATTACTTGATATGAGACTAATTATAGAATCAAAATCCCCTCATATGTCTCCTGCCTTTCTTGTCAATAAAGAAGCAGAGAAAAGAAGAGGAAAGAAGCGAATGGTTGTTAACTACAAAGCAATCAATGATGCAACTATTGGAGACTCACATAATCTCCCCAATATGCACGAACTCTTGACTCTTCTACGAGGAAAAAACATTTATTCAAGTTTCGACTGCAAGTCAGGTTTCTGGCAAGTTCTACTTGATGAAGAATCGCAGCTTCTCACTGCCTTCACATGTCCTGATGGACTCTTTCAATGGAAAGTACTACCCTTTGGGCTTAAACAAGCTCCTAGTATTTTTCAAAGACACATGCAGAATGCTCTTCGAGGCCTTGAAGGTTTCTGCACTGTATACGTTGATGACATCATGATCTTCAGCAAAAATGAACAAGAACACTATGTTCATGTCACACAGGTTCTCAGAACTATTTTAAAATATGGTATAATACTTTCAAAAAAGAAAGCTCATCTTTTCAAAACAAAAATCAATTTTTTAGGTTTAGAAATAAATGAAGGTACCCATTGTCCTCAAAAACATATTCTTGAACATTTACATGACTTTCCAAATGTTTTAGAAGACAAAAAGCAACTACAAAGATTTCTTGGTGTTTTAACTTATGCTGAAACATATATTGAAAAACTTGCAGCCATGAGAAAACCTTTACAGGCAAAATTAAAAAAAGATGTCATTTGGAATTGGTCAAATGCTGATACAGACTACATCAAAAAGATAAAGAAAGTTTTAATCAATTTTCCAAAACTTTATCTTCCAAACATTGAAGACAGTTTAATTATTGAAACTGATGCTTCTGATGAATTTTGGGGAGGTGTTTTAAAAGCTAAAAACCCCAAAAACGAAGAACAAATTTGCAGGTACACCTCTGGCAGTTTCAAAGCAGCTGAGAAAAACTACCATAGCAATGAAAAAGAATTACTCGCTGTAAAAAGAGTTATTACAAAATTCTCTGTATATTTAACACCAGTAAATTTCCTGGTTCGTACAGATAATAAAAATTTTACTTATTTCCTCCGAACTAAGATTGCAGGAGATAACAAATTAGGCCGGCTAATACGTTGGCAAGAGTGGTTTTCACGATATACTTTCACTGTTGAACATCTCGCAGGAAACAAAAACGTACTGGCAGACTGCCTCACCCGTGACTTCAGGTATACCTTACATCATCCATGATCTCACTCGCTCCTCTCGAGCCCTATAAAAGGATATGATCCTCAAGACATATTTCCTCACAAAAACTTCACCTACAAAAAAGAGAGGGGGAGATTAGAGAAAAAAGTAAACAAAAATTTGAGTTTACAAAAATGGAAGACCTCAACACTTTGAGGATGAAGAAACAAATGCTCCTCATAGAGCTATCTGCAATTGAGCAGAAAATCAACTTGTATGAACAAGTAACAACGGTCACCAATGTACCGGAAAGCGAAAGCTCAAAAACAAAGGCTATTCCAGTGCAAACGGCACCTGGTAAAGAATCAACAAATCCGTTGAAAGCTGATGCTTTGCTAAAAAGCATAATAAAGGAGACAGCTACTCCTCTTCCTGATGGAAAAACTAGCTTGTTGGTTGATACCAATCCTTGTACTGAAGGAATCAGTAAAATGACAACCTTGTCACCCATTAACAAATCTGTGCAGGAGTTTACACCAGATTACAAAAAAGCTCTTAACAAAGAAGCTGAAAGATTTTATGTAATCTACAAAGGACCTCATGCCGGTGTTCATACTGACTGGGGAATTACAGAAACATTCTGTAAAGTTGATAAAGTTACTTGCAAAAAATTCAGAAATGAAGCATCTGCAAGATTAAGCCTTGCCACTTATCAAGACGATACAAGCAAGACTAACCAACCACTTCTTCGACCAAAAATTCATAAAGTCAAAGAAGCTCACAGAGACCAAAGGTTTGACGTTCCAAATAACGCTCAACAAATGGTTAACTATCCTGAAATCTCTTTCGAAGACTTCAGAACAATCTGGAAGAAAGCAAGAGCTGCATGCCCAGAAGACCTTGTTCATGAAAAGTTTTTCACTACGGACAAGAAAACAAAAAGTCTGTTCAACTTCCTCGAAGGATCAGATGCAAAATTAGTATACCAAGCCTTTCAAGCTGGACTAATCGACAATATCTACCCAAGTTGCAACCTTCAAGAACTCATTTTCTTCCCAAGCAACATGGTAGAATCCATTAAAAACTTTCGAAAGAAAGTACTTAAAGCAAAAGATAATCCGATCTACATCAGATGCATCTCTTCACTCCCAGAATGGATTCAAGAATCAACTCTTTCTCCATACCACTTTCTGGAAATTGGTCTTTCTAAAGCCAATAGAGATATTGAACAATCTCAACCAATGGAAGACAAAGATCTACCTTTTACAGAGATTCTTCATCCCAATCGCATCAATGGTTTAAGAAGAATATCAGAAAAAATCATCGAGATTATCTCTGGTTCAAAAAAGAAGATTAATTATACCGACTCGCATTGTATAATTACAAGCTGGAGTTACAACAACACCAGCCAAGAAGATCTTCGTCAAGCCTCCAAGTTTGGCGAAAAATTCATGAACAATAGCATGGAAGTATCCAATGCTACACGCCAACACTTCTGCCGACATGCAGAACAACTTTTTGAAGAACATCTTTGTCACTTTTGCGAAAGCAAAGATTCGGAGACAATGGAGGGACCCCCCTCTGAAGATGACAAATCATCATCATCTTAAAGAAAGATGCTTCACGTGTCAAATGGCCCCAGCCACTCGAAATAATAATGCCCTTCTTCATTATTAGAAGCTTTCTAGCTGTCCACAATAATGTAATCTTTAGTGGATAAAAACGTCATGCCTGACATTTTAGGCAAGGATCAGACCCTCTCAATGTATCTATAAATTGAGAGTTATGTTTTGTTTTAGGGACATCGGAATAACGAGTGCAAGAAAAAAAAAAAAAAAAAAAAAAAAACACTCTCTATCTAGTAAATTTTCAGTTCAATGTCTAGTGAGTAATTCCTCCCTTAGAAGGGGAAAAATGTAAAATATTGTAAGAGTCTTCCCTTTTTGGGAACTCTGTTATCAATAAATCTTTGTTTTGTTATTTTTGAGTGTTCATACAATTTAGAGTGATGAAACTTGTAAGTGACAGAGTGTCAGGTCGACGATGATTAACAGTACCACAGGCACCATGCCAACAGGGAAAGCAACCACACAGACCAATGAACGACACAGGCTGGCTTGAATAGTTTCTATCTATGTAAGTATAACACTCACTACATCACAATTACACATTTATTGATACAAGAGTCTTCTTTTCACAATTTTTATATTTATTCCCTTCTTTGTTAAAACATAAATTCCGTACACATCCACACACCCAAACTGGTATCAAACTCTATTTATGTTTCTGCCTTCCTTAACTTTAAAGGATATAAAAAATTTAGAGTACATTGTTTTGTAGACACAGGTGCATCTTTATGTCTTGCAAGCAAATTCATCATTCCGGATGAACTCTGGGAAAACGCTCCCAAAGAAATTAGTGCCACTATTGCAAATGGTGAAACCATAAAAATTAATAAAGTTTGTAGAAATATTAATCTCGAACTTTCAGGAGAACATTTCAATGTTCCCACTATTTACCAACAAAATTCAGGAATTGATATCATAATTGGTAACAACTTCTGTCAAGTCTATGGACCATTCATACAATGGATAGATAGAATTGCCTTTCATCTTAATAATGATATGGTAATTATAAAAAAGGTTACAGAGGCCTATAGCAAAGGAAAACCAGGTTTTCTTGAAACTCAAGAAAAAGGTTCTAAAGAAAAACAAATTCCAGGTACTAATATAACTCATGAAGAGATTAATAAAGAAAGGATTATTTCTATTCAAACTACCAGGTTCAAACAGATTGAAGATCTTCTTGAAAAAGTTTGTTCTGAAAATCCTATTGATCCAAATAAAACCAAAGGATGGATGAAAGCTTCAATCAAGCTTATTGATCCCAAAACGGTTATTAGAGAAAAACCTATGGTTTACTCTCTACAAGATAGAGAAGAATTTTCCAAACAAATCAAAGAATTACTTGATATGAGACTAATTATAGAATCAAAATCCCCTCATATGTCTCCTGCCTTTCTTGTCAATAAAGAAGCAGAGAAAAGAAGAGGAAAGAAGCGAATGGTTGTTAACTACAAAGCAATCAATGATGCAACTATTGGAGACTCACATAATCTCCCCAATATGCACGAACTCTTGACTCTTCTACGAGGAAAAAACATTTATTCAAGTTTCGACTGCAAGTCAGGTTTCTGGCAAGTTCTACTTGATGAAGAATCGCAGCTTCTCACTGCCTTCACATGTCCTGATGGACTCTTTCAATGGAAAGTACTACCCTTTGGGCTTAAACAAGCTCCTAGTATTTTTCAAAGACACATGCAGAATGCTCTTCGAGGCCTTGAAGGTTTCTGCACTGTATACGTTGATGACATCATGATCTTCAGCAAAAATGAACAAGAACACTATGTTCATGTCACACAGGTTCTCAGAACTATTTTAAAATATGGTATAATACTTTCAAAAAAGAAAGCTCATCTTTTCAAAACAAAAATCAATTTTTTAGGTTTAGAAATAAATGAAGGTACCCATTGTCCTCAAAAACATATTCTTGAACATTTACATGACTTTCCAAATGTTTTAGAAGACAAAAAGCAACTACAAAGATTTCTTGGTGTTTTAACTTATGCTGAAACATATATTGAAAAACTTGCAGCCATGAGAAAACCTTTACAGGCAAAATTAAAAAAAGATGTCATTTGGAATTGGTCAAATGCTGATACAGACTACATCAAAAAGATAAAGAAAGTTTTAATCAATTTTCCAAAACTTTATCTTCCAAACATTGAAGACAGTTTAATTATTGAAACTGATGCTTCTGATGAATTTTGGGGAGGTGTTTTAAAAGCTAAAAACCCCAAAAACGAAGAACAAATTTGCAGGTACACCTCTGGCAGTTTCAAAGCAGCTGAGAAAAACTACCATAGCAATGAAAAAGAATTACTCGCTGTAAAAAGAGTTATTACAAAATTCTCTGTATATTTAACACCAGTAAATTTCCTGGTTCGTACAGATAATAAAAATTTTACTTATTTCCTCCGAACTAAGATTGCAGGAGATAACAAATTAGGCCGGCTAATACGTTGGCAAGAGTGGTTTTCACGATATACTTTCACTGTTGAACATCTCGCAGGAAACAAAAACGTACTGGCAGACTGCCTCACCCGTGACTTCAGGTATACCTTACATCATCCATGATCTCACTCGCTCCTCTCGAGCCCTATAAAAGGATATGATCCTCAAGACATATTTCCTCACAAAAACTTCACCTACAAAAAAGAGAGGGGGAGATTAGAGAAAAAAGTAAACAAAAATTTGAGTTTACAAAAATGGAAGACCTCAACACTTTGAGGATGAAGAAACAAATGCTCCTCATAGAGCTATCTGCAATTGAGCAGAAAATCAACTTGTATGAACAAGTAACAACGGTCACCAATGTACCGGAAAGCGAAAGCTCAAAAACAAAGGCTATTCCAGTGCAAACGGCACCTGGTAAAGAATCAACAAATCCGTTGAAAGCTGATGCTTTGCTAAAAAGCATAATAAAGGAGACAGCTACTCCTCTTCCTGATGGAAAAACTAGCTTGTTGGTTGATACCAATCCTTGTACTGAAGGAATCAGTAAAATGACAACCTTGTCACCCATTAACAAATCTGTGCAGGAGTTTACACCAGATTACAAAAAAGCTCTTAACAAAGAAGCTGAAAGATTTTATGTAATCTACAAAGGACCTCATGCCGGTGTTCATACTGACTGGGGAATTACAGAAACATTCTGTAAAGTTGATAAAGTTACTTGCAAAAAATTCAGAAATGAAGCATCTGCAAGATTAAGCCTTGCCACTTATCAAGACGATACAAGCAAGACTAACCAACCACTTCTTCGACCAAAAATTCATAAAGTCAAAGAAGCTCACAGAGACCAAAGGTTTGACGTTCCAAATAACGCTCAACAAATGGTTAACTATCCTGAAATCTCTTTCGAAGACTTCAGAACAATCTGGAAGAAAGCAAGAGCTGCATGCCCAGAAGACCTTGTTCATGAAAAGTTTTTCACTACGGACAAGAAAACAAAAAGTCTGTTCAACTTCCTCGAAGGATCAGATGCAAAATTAGTATACCAAGCCTTTCAAGCTGGACTAATCGACAATATCTACCCAAGTTGCAACCTTCAAGAACTCATTTTCTTCCCAAGCAACATGGTAGAATCCATTAAAAACTTTCGAAAGAAAGTACTTAAAGCAAAAGATAATCCGATCTACATCAGATGCATCTCTTCACTCCCAGAATGGATTCAAGAATCAACTCTTTCTCCATACCACTTTCTGGAAATTGGTCTTTCTAAAGCCAATAGAGATATTGAACAATCTCAACCAATGGAAGACAAAGATCTACCTTTTACAGAGATTCTTCATCCCAATCGCATCAATGGTTTAAGAAGAATATCAGAAAAAATCATCGAGATTATCTCTGGTTCAAAAAAGAAGATTAATTATACCGACTCGCATTGTATAATTACAAGCTGGAGTTACAACAACACCAGCCAAGAAGATCTTCGTCAAGCCTCCAAGTTTGGCGAAAAATTCATGAACAATAGCATGGAAGTATCCAATGCTACACGCCAACACTTCTGCCGACATGCAGAACAACTTTTTGAAGAACATCTTTGTCACTTTTGCGAAAGCAAAGATTCGGAGACAATGGAGGGACCCCCCTCTGAAGATGACAAATCATCATCATCTTAAAGAAAGATGCTTCACGTGTCAAATGGCCCCAGCCACTCGAAATAATAATGCCCTTCTTCATTATTAGAAGCTTTCTAGCTGTCCACAATAATGTAATCTTTAGTGGATAAAAACGTCATGCCTGACATTTTAGGCAAGGATCAGACCCTCTCAATGTATCTATAAATTGAGAGTTATGTTTTGTTTTAGGGAGATCGGAATAACGAGTGCAAGAAAAAAAAAAAAAAAAAAAAAAAAAAACACTCTCTATCTAGTAAATTTTCAGTTCAATGTCTAGTGAGTAATTCCTCCCTTAGAAGGGGAAAAATGTAAAATATTGTAAGAGTCTTCCCTTTTTGGGAACTCTGTTATCAATAAATCTTTGTTTTGTTATTTTTGAGTGTTCATACAATTTAGAGTGATGAAACTTGTAAGTGACAGAGTGTCAGGTCGACGATGATTAACAGTACCACAGGCACCATGCCAACAGGGAAAGCAACCACACAGACCAATGAACGACACAGGCTGGCTTGAATAGTTTCTATCTATGTAAGTATAACACTCACTACATCACAATTACACATTTATTGATACAAGAGTCTTCTTTTCACAATTTTTATATTTATTCCCTTCTTTGTTAAAACATAAATTCCGTACACATCCACACACCCAAACTGGTATCAGAGCCTTGATAAATATGGCATTACATTATAATAAAACACTTTACAGAGTAAAGTTTGAACATATTCATAATAAAGAGATTGAAATCTCTCAACATAAAGAAATACTTTTCAATAATAAAAAAGACTTGGTGCATATAGATTTCAGAATTCTACAAGCACAAAATAAACATACTAACGAATATATACCAAACTTGGTTAATATACGTATGTATCTCCTGCATAAGCAAAAAGTACATCAAGAACATCTTGATAGAAATAAAAAATTAGTTTCAAAACTCAGAAAGTTTATTTTAACCTGTTAGCTTTTCTTAAAATGAATAATGAAATTTTCAACAACACTGAAGAAAATAATTCAGAAGAAAAACAAATCTTAACTTATGTTGAAGATGAAGACGGCTTTCATGCAAATCTTTTAATAAAACAAGACCTTCTCTCTAGAGTTAAGAAAATTGATTTAAAAATAAAGAAAGAAAACATTTTCAAAAATGTTCCTTCTAAACTTAGTATTCTAAATCCCCTTAAAAGGAAAAATGAAATTTTCTACTTTGTTAGTACTAAAGAAATGTCCGTAGACATAAAAGATACAATAGGAGCTGTCTTTCTACCCCTTTTAACTAAGGAGCAAATACATAATAACTTAAAAAGTATTCCAGTTGAGATTAGATCAAAAATTAGAATGGTCCATATCGGAGCTGTAAAAATTTTGTTAAAATCCCAATTCCAAGCAGGAATAAATTCTCCCATAAAAATGGCCTTAATTGACAACAGAATTACTGACAGACAGGACTGCATCTTAGGTGCTGCAAAGGGAAACCTTGCTTACCAAAAGTTTATGTTTTCAGTCTATCCAAAGTTTGCTCTGGATTTAAAATCTGCAAATATAGATAAAACCTTATCTTTTATACATCACTTTGAAAGAAGTGACCTAATGAGTCCAGGTGATAAACCTTTCACCATAACATATCTCATAGGATATGCCCTGACCAACAGTCACCATAGCATAGACTATAAGAAAGACGAGTACATCGAACTTGATGATGTCTTTTCAGAAATAGGCCATGTCAAAGATAAACAATTCTGCGACATAAATCCTCAAGAAAACTCTTGGGTTTTAAATATAGCTAGAAATAAAAAAGCTCTAGGAGAAACTCTTAGACCAAGAATTTCTATGGATTCACTCCACATAGGAGAAAGCTCGGAGAGAAAAGATAATAACCTAATAAGAAACATGTCTTTAAAAATTGATAGTCTACGCCAGAATATCAAACAAATCACTGACATTATAAATGAATAATAAAATTGATTTTCCTCATTTCTATAAAAAAGGTAAAACAGTCAAAATTAAAACTCTTGACGATAATACTGAAAAGAAAGAATACGTTTTCTCTACTTCTGGTAAAGCTGGTGTTCAAACAATCGTAAATCATTGCAATAATCTCAACCAAATCATTGCAAGATGTCTTTTAAAAACTTCAAAAATAAGCCATTATCTTGGTATTTCAAAAGATATTTCTAAAGATATTTCAAAAAATAAAATACCTTTTAACCAATTTAAAAACGATTTAGCCTTTATGGTTAAAAACAATCTTGATAAAAAAGATTTTGAAAAATTCTTCGAAGTTATTGAAAGACAAAATAAATTAACTATCAAGTTAACCCAGTCTATTGACAAACATTCAATTCTTTTAGAAAACTCTTTAAAAAACAACCAATTTGTTGAAGAAGTCGCCAAAAAGGCAAATATTGAGGGCACTCTTAAGGAAACCAACATTAAGATCACTAATATACATGATCAGTTAAAACAACTAATAGGATGACCTCGATACCCGAGCTCAATAAATCAATCACCTCGATACCCGAGATAAATAGATCAATCAATCTCCTTAATGAAAAAATTGATGGGCTGATTATAAACATGGACTTAACATTCAATAAATACGTAACCATTACCCAGTTGGTAGTTTTCTTAGGTGTTTCTTTTGATGGTTTCTTGAAGTATTTTCCTGGTGAAAATTTTCTTCTTTTCTTTTTCCAAAAAGATTTGTATTTCTTTTTGTTTTTATGCTTTTTCTTAGTATAATTTTTCTTTCCAATATCAAAGTTTTTGAAATCAGAGAGAATGCTACAACAATCTTTGCTTATAGTTTTAAGCTTTTGTTGTTTATATCTGTCTTGACAGATTCTATCAATTTCTTCTTTTGCAAATTTTGTTGCGTAAGAAAGACTGGTTTGCTGGATTTCTCCAGTAGCTTCTTTTTTCCATCTGTCTGTACAGGTTTCTCCAATAATTGGAATTTTCATGAGATAAGCAGATATCCATTGCGCATATTCACTTCTCTGTGGAATATCATACAAATATGATTCATACATACATGTGTATTTGTCGAGAAGACTAATATCATGTAATTGGAGTTTAGTCATTGAAACTCTTGCTATGTCAACCTTCTTATTAATGGTGAAGTCTTTATTAGAAATATAATCAAGACCTAAGAAAGTAGGAGATAAATAGATCAATCAATCTCCTTAATGAAAAAATTGATGGGCTGATTATAAACATGGACTTAACATTCAATAAATACGTAACCATTACCCAGTTGGAAGTAGCATCTGCAAAAATTATTGCAGACATTACTAAAGAGTTATCTGAAAAGATTGACTCTTGCCCATGTAATAAAGACATACTTGAGCACATCAAGAATATCTCCATCATAGAACAAAAAACCAAGCCTGGAAAATATTCAGGTCTTAAGAAATACTCACCTCCCAATCCTAGTGTTGGAAACCCTGACTTAGGAAGCTCAAAAGATTCCCAGAAAATTAACATTTTCAAGAAAGAATAAAAATGAAAGAAACAATCTCTGAACGTCTCGAGAAATATTTCTTTAACCTTCAATATGAAGATTATGATAAAACTGACCAAAAGCTTATTCAGCTTTTATCTTTAGAAACTGAAGAATGTGAAGAATTGTATCAAAAAGAACCCAAACTTTTTGAT
Organism: Lactuca serriola; assembly: GCF_051521515.1. Taxonomy (NCBI): domain Eukaryota; kingdom Viridiplantae; phylum Streptophyta; class Magnoliopsida; order Asterales; family Asteraceae; genus Lactuca; species Lactuca serriola. The sequence goes on along the minus strand of NC_136409.1, from coordinate 235,030,517 downwards.
CAATATTTTAGAATGACTAAAATAAATGAACCCGATACTGAATCAGAACAAGAAGATAATTTTAAAACAAATACAAAGACTGTTAAGTTCGAATATTCAGATATGGAAGATGATGAAGCAGAATCTTCTTATACAGCCACAAGAAGAGGCAATAAAAAGAAATACGAGTTCAAAATGCCTGTCCACAATGGAATTCCAAATAGTGGCCAAGGACCCAATACGATCAATGTACTCAATATTGATTGTATCCAAGATTTAAAACTCAGAGAAAGAGTTGTAGAAAAATGGGTTACTGAGATTTCACTAATCTTACAAACAAATCCAGATGAATTTGAAAAAGCAAAAAATGTTCTACTACTTTTAGAACACAAAACTGATGGAATCGTGCAGAAATTCCTAAGAAACAATAATTGGAATGAAGAACTACATGGCTCAGATCTTTTTGATAATCTCATAAATGTCATATACACTACTTTCTTAGGTCTTGATTATATTTCTAATAAAGACTTCACCATTAATAAGAAGGTTGACATAGCAAGAGTTTCAATGACTAAACTCCAATTACATGATATTAGTCTTCTCGACAAATACACATGTATGTATGAATCATATTTGTATGATATTCCACAGAGAAGTGAATATGCGCAATGGATATCTGCTTATCTCATGAAAATTCCAATTATTGGAGAAACCTGTACAGACAGATGGAAAAAAGAAGCTACTGGAGAAATCCAGCAAACCAGTCTTTCTTACGCAACAAAAATTGCAAAAGAAGAAATTGATAGAATCTGTCAAGACAGATATAAACAACAAAAGCTTAAAACTATAAGCAAAGATTGTTGTAGCATTCTCTCTGATTTCAAAAACTTTGATATTGGAAAGAAAAATTATGGCATTACATTATAATAAAACACTTTACAGAGTAAAGTTTGAACATATTCATAATAAAGAGATTGAAATCTCTCAACATAAAGAAATACTTTTCAATAATAAAAAAGACTTGGTGCATATAGATTTCAGAATTCTACAAGCACAAAATAAACATACTAACGAATATATACCAAACTTGGTTAATATACGTATGTATCTCCTGCATAAGCAAAAAGTACATCAAGAACATCTTGATAGAAATAAAAAATTAGTTTCAAAACTCAGAAAGTTTATTTTAACCTGTTAGCTTTTCTTAAAATGAATAATGAAATTTTCAACAACACTGAAGAAAATAATTCAGAAGAAAAACAAATCTTAACTTATGTTGAAGATGAAGACGGCTTTCATGCAAATCTTTTAATAAAACAAGACCTTCTCTCTAGAGTTAAGAAAATTGATTTAAAAATAAAGAAAGAAAACATTTTCAAAAATGTTCCTTCTAAACTTAGTATTCTAAATCCCCTTAAAAGGAAAAATGAAATTTTCTACTTTGTTAGTACTAAAGAAATGTCCGTAGACATAAAAGATACAATAGGAGCTGTCTTTCTACCCCTTTTAACTAAGGAGCAAATACATAATAACTTAAAAAGTATTCCAGTTGAGATTAGATCAAAAATTAGAATGGTCCATATCGGAGCTGTAAAAATTTTGTTAAAATCCCAATTCCAAGCAGGAATAAATTCTCCCATAAAAATGGCCTTAATTGACAACAGAATTACTGACAGACAGGACTGCATCTTAGGTGCTGCAAAGGGAAACCTTGCTTACCAAAAGTTTATGTTTTCAGTCTATCCAAAGTTTGCTCTGGATTTAAAATCTGCAAATATAGATAAAACCTTATCTTTTATACATCACTTTGAAAGAAGTGACCTAATGAGTCCAGGTGATAAACCTTTCACCATAACATATCTCATAGGATATGCCCTGACCAACAGTCACCATAGCATAGACTATAAGAAAGACGAGTACATCGAACTTGATGATGTCTTTTCAGAAATAGGCCATGTCAAAGATAAACAATTCTGCGACATAAATCCTCAAGAAAACTCTTGGGTTTTAAATATAGCTAGAAATAAAAAAGCTCTAGGAGAAACTCTTAGACCAAGAATTTCTATGGATTCACTCCACATAGGAGAAAGCTCGGAGAGAAAAGATAATAACCTAATAAGAAACATGTCTTTAAAAATTGATAGTCTACGCCAGAATATCAAACAAATCACTGACATTATAAATGAATAATAAAATTGATTTTCCTCATTTCTATAAAAAAGGTAAAACAGTCAAAATTAAAACTCTTGACGATAATACTGAAAAGAAAGAATACGTTTTCTCTACTTCTGGTAAAGCTGGTGTTCAAACAATCGTAAATCATTGCAATAATCTCAACCAAATCATTGCAAGATGTCTTTTAAAAACTTCAAAAATAAGCCATTATCTTGGTATTTCAAAAGATATTTCTAAAGATATTTCAAAAAATAAAATACCTTTTAACCAATTTAAAAACGATTTAGCCTTTATGGTTAAAAACAATCTTGATAAAAAAGATTTTGAAAAATTCTTCGAAGTTATTGAAAGACAAAATAAATTAACTATCAAGTTAACCCAGTCTATTGACAAACATTCAATTCTTTTAGAAAACTCTTTAAAAAACAACCAATTTGTTGAAGAAGTCGCCAAAAAGGCAAATATTGAGGGCACTCTTAAGGAAACCAACATTAAGATCACTAATATACATGATCAGTTAAAACAACTAATAGGATGACCTCGATACCCGAGCTCAATAAATCAATCACCTCGATACCCGAGATAAATAGATCAATCAATCTCCTTAATGAAAAAATTGATGGGCTGATTATAAACATGGACTTAACATTCAATAAATACGTAACCATTACCCAGTTGGAAGTAGCATCTGCAAAAATTATTGCAGACATTACTAAAGAGTTATCTGAAAAGATTGACTCTTGCCCATGTAATAAAGACATACTTGAGCACATCAAGAATATCTCCATCATAGAACAAAAAACCAAGCCTGGAAAATATTCAGGTCTTAAGAAATACTCACCTCCCAATCCTAGTGTTGGAAACCCTGACTTAGGAAGCTCAAAAGATTCCCAGAAAATTAACATTTTCAAGAAAGAATAAAAATGAAAGAAACAATCTCTGAACGTCTCGAGAAATATTTCTTTAACCTTCAATATGAAGATTATGATAAAACTGACCAAAAGCTTATTCAGCTTTTATCTTTAGAAACTGAAGAATGTGAAGAATTGTATCAAAAAGAACCCAAACTTTTTGATCAATATTTTAGAATGACTAAAATAAATGAACCCGATACTGAATCAGAACAAGAAGATAATTTTAAAACAAATACAAAGACTGTTAAGTTCGAATATTCAGATATGGAAGATGATGAAGCAGAATCTTCTTATACAGCCACAAGAAGAGGCAATAAAAAGAAATACGAGTTCAAAATGCCTGTCCACAATGGAATTCCAAATAGTGGCCAAGGACCCAATACGATCAATGTACTCAATATTGATTGTATCCAAGATTTAAAACTCAGAGAAAGAGTTGTAGAAAAATGGGTTACTGAGATTTCACTAATCTTACAAACAAATCCAGATGAATTTGAAAAAGCAAAAAATGTTCTACTACTTTTAGAACACAAAACTGATGGAATCGTGCAGAAATTCCTAAGAAACAATAATTGGAATGAAGAACTACATGGCTCAGATCTTTTTGATAATCTCATAAATGTCATATACACTACTTTCTTAGGTCTTGATTATATTTCTAATAAAGACTTCACCATTAATAAGAAGGTTGACATAGCAAGAGTTTCAATGACTAAACTCCAATTACATGATATTAGTCTTCTCGACAAATACACATGTATGTATGAATCATATTTGTATGATATTCCACAGAGAAGTGAATATGCGCAATGGATATCTGCTTATCTCATGAAAATTCCAATTATTGGAGAAACCTGTACAGACAGATGGAAAAAAGAAGCTACTGGAGAAATCCAGCAAACCAGTCTTTCTTACGCAACAAAAATTGCAAAAGAAGAAATTGATAGAATCTGTCAAGACAGATATAAACAACAAAAGCTTAAAACTATAAGCAAAGATTGTTGTAGCATTCTCTCTGATTTCAAAAACTTTGATATTGGAAAGAAAAATTATACTAAGAAAAAGCATAAAAACAAAAAGAAATACAAATCTTTTTGGAAAAAGAAAAGAAGAAAATTTTCACCAGGAAAATACTTCAAGAAACCATCAAAAGAAACACCTAAGAAAACTACTTCTTGTCCGCAAGGAAAGAAAAAATGTAGGTGTTGGATCTGCAATGAAGAAGGACACTACGCAAACGAATGTCCAAATAGAAAAAAATACCCTGACAAAGTCAAGGTTTTACAAACCGCTAACAATGGAGGCTATGAAGCTCTTGAAGAAGAGTATGATGGTACGCAACATGTTTTTATATATCATGTTGAAACAGAATCTTCATCAGACACTGAAGAATACGAATCAACAACGGATGACTCAGACTAGTCCCATACATACCTCGCTTTTCAGGGAGGAGGAGATTAACCATTTTTGCGTAAACCTCCAGAAGATTGATGATTCCCTTATCATGAATCTTACTAATCCAAACTCTATTTATGTTTCTGCCTTCCTTAACTTTAAAGGATATAAAAAATTTAGAGTACATTGTTTTGTAGACACAGGTGCATCTTTATGTCTTGCAAGCAAATTCATCATTCCGGATGAACTCTGGGAAAACGCTCCCAAAGAAATTAGTGCCACTATTGCAAATGGTGAAACCATAAAAATTAATAAAGTTTGTAGAAATATTAATCTCGAACTTTCAGGAGAACATTTCAATGTTCCCACTATTTACCAACAAAATTCAGGAATTGATATCATAATTGGTAACAACTTCTGTCAAGTCTATGGACCATTCATACAATGGATAGATAGAATTGCCTTTCATCTTAATAATGATATGGTAATTATAAAAAAGGTTACAGAGGCCTATAGCAAAGGAAAACCAGGTTTTCTTGAAACTCAAGAAAAAGGTTCTAAAGAAAAACAAATTCCAGGTACTAATATAACTCATGAAGAGATTAATAAAGAAAGGATTATTTCTATTCAAACTACCAGGTTCAAACAGATTGAAGATCTTCTTGAAAAAGTTTGTTCTGAAAATCCTATTGATCCAAATAAAACCAAAGGATGGATGAAAGCTTCAATCAAGCTTATTGATCCCAAAACGGTTATTAGAGAAAAACCTATGGTTTACTCTCTACAAGATAGAGAAGAATTTTCCAAACAAATCAAAGAATTACTTGATATGAGACTAATTATAGAATCAAAATCCCCTCATATGTCTCCTGCCTTTCTTGTCAATAAAGAAGCAGAGAAAAGAAGAGGAAAGAAGCGAATGGTTGTTAACTACAAAGCAATCAATGATGCAACTATTGGAGACTCACATAATCTCCCCAATATGCACGAACTCTTGACTCTTCTACGAGGAAAAAACATTTATTCAAGTTTCGACTGCAAGTCAGGTTTCTGGCAAGTTCTACTTGATGAAGAATCGCAGCTTCTCACTGCCTTCACATGTCCTGATGGACTCTTTCAATGGAAAGTACTACCCTTTGGGCTTAAACAAGCTCCTAGTATTTTTCAAAGACACATGCAGAATGCTCTTCGAGGCCTTGAAGGTTTCTGCACTGTATACGTTGATGACATCATGATCTTCAGCAAAAATGAACAAGAACACTATGTTCATGTCACACAGGTTCTCAGAACTATTTTAAAATATGGTATAATACTTTCAAAAAAGAAAGCTCATCTTTTCAAAACAAAAATCAATTTTTTAGGTTTAGAAATAAATGAAGGTACCCATTGTCCTCAAAAACATATTCTTGAACATTTACATGACTTTCCAAATGTTTTAGAAGACAAAAAGCAACTACAAAGATTTCTTGGTGTTTTAACTTATGCTGAAACATATATTGAAAAACTTGCAGCCATGAGAAAACCTTTACAGGCAAAATTAAAAAAAGATGTCATTTGGAATTGGTCAAATGCTGATACAGACTACATCAAAAAGATAAAGAAAGTTTTAATCAATTTTCCAAAACTTTATCTTCCAAACATTGAAGACAGTTTAATTATTGAAACTGATGCTTCTGATGAATTTTGGGGAGGTGTTTTAAAAGCTAAAAACCCCAAAAACGAAGAACAAATTTGCAGGTACACCTCTGGCAGTTTCAAAGCAGCTGAGAAAAACTACCATAGCAATGAAAAAGAATTACTCGCTGTAAAAAGAGTTATTACAAAATTCTCTGTATATTTAACACCAGTAAATTTCCTGGTTCGTACAGATAATAAAAATTTTACTTATTTCCTCCGAACTAAGATTGCAGGAGATAACAAATTAGGCCGGCTAATACGTTGGCAAGAGTGGTTTTCACGATATACTTTCACTGTTGAACATCTCGCAGGAAACAAAAACGTACTGGCAGACTGCCTCACCCGTGACTTCAGGTATACCTTACATCATCCATGATCTCACTCGCTCCTCTCGAGCCCTATAAAAGGATATGATCCTCAAGACATATTTCCTCACAAAAACTTCACCTACAAAAAAGAGAGGGGGAGATTAGAGAAAAAAGTAAACAAAAATTTGAGTTTACAAAAATGGAAGACCTCAACACTTTGAGGATGAAGAAACAAATGCTCCTCATAGAGCTATCTGCAATTGAGCAGAAAATCAACTTGTATGAACAAGTAACAACGGTCACCAATGTACCGGAAAGCGAAAGCTCAAAAACAAAGGCTATTCCAGTGCAAACGGCACCTGGTAAAGAATCAACAAATCCGTTGAAAGCTGATGCTTTGCTAAAAAGCATAATAAAGGAGACAGCTACTCCTCTTCCTGATGGAAAAACTAGCTTGTTGGTTGATACCAATCCTTGTACTGAAGGAATCAGTAAAATGACAACCTTGTCACCCATTAACAAATCTGTGCAGGAGTTTACACCAGATTACAAAAAAGCTCTTAACAAAGAAGCTGAAAGATTTTATGTAATCTACAAAGGACCTCATGCCGGTGTTCATACTGACTGGGGAATTACAGAAACATTCTGTAAAGTTGATAAAGTTACTTGCAAAAAATTCAGAAATGAAGCATCTGCAAGATTAAGCCTTGCCACTTATCAAGACGATACAAGCAAGACTAACCAACCACTTCTTCGACCAAAAATTCATAAAGTCAAAGAAGCTCACAGAGACCAAAGGTTTGACGTTCCAAATAACGCTCAACAAATGGTTAACTATCCTGAAATCTCTTTCGAAGACTTCAGAACAATCTGGAAGAAAGCAAGAGCTGCATGCCCAGAAGACCTTGTTCATGAAAAGTTTTTCACTACGGACAAGAAAACAAAAAGTCTGTTCAACTTCCTCGAAGGATCAGATGCAAAATTAGTATACCAAGCCTTTCAAGCTGGACTAATCGACAATATCTACCCAAGTTGCAACCTTCAAGAACTCATTTTCTTCCCAAGCAACATGGTAGAATCCATTAAAAACTTTCGAAAGAAAGTACTTAAAGCAAAAGATAATCCGATCTACATCAGATGCATCTCTTCACTCCCAGAATGGATTCAAGAATCAACTCTTTCTCCATACCACTTTCTGGAAATTGGTCTTTCTAAAGCCAATAGAGATATTGAACAATCTCAACCAATGGAAGACAAAGATCTACCTTTTACAGAGATTCTTCATCCCAATCGCATCAATGGTTTAAGAAGAATATCAGAAAAAATCATCGAGATTATCTCTGGTTCAAAAAAGAAGATTAATTATACCGACTCGCATTGTATAATTACAAGCTGGAGTTACAACAACACCAGCCAAGAAGATCTTCGTCAAGCCTCCAAGTTTGGCGAAAAATTCATGAACAATAGCATGGAAGTATCCAATGCTACACGCCAACACTTCTGCCGACATGCAGAACAACTTTTTGAAGAACATCTTTGTCACTTTTGCGAAAGCAAAGATTCGGAGACAATGGAGGGACCCCCCTCTGAAGATGACAAATCATCATCATCTTAAAGAAAGATGCTTCACGTGTCAAATGGCCCCAGCCACTCGAAATAATAATGCCCTTCTTCATTATTAGAAGCTTTCTAGCTGTCCACAATAATGTAATCTTTAGTGGATAAAAACGTCATGCCTGACATTTTAGGCAAGGATCAGACCCTCTCAATGTATCTATAAATTGAGAGTTATGTTTTGTTTTAGGGACATCGGAATAACGAGTGCAAGAAAAAAAAAAAAAAAAAAAAAAAAAAAAAACACTCTCTATCTAGTAAATTTTCAGTTCAATGTCTAGTGAGTAATTCCTCCCTTAGAAGGGGAAAAATGTAAAATATTGTAAGAGTCTTCCCTTTTTGGGAACTCTGTTATCAATAAATCTTTGTTTTGTTATTTTTGAGTGTTCATACAATTTAGAGTGATGAAACTTGTAAGTGACAGAGTGTCAGGTCGACGATGATTAACAGTACCACAGGCACCATGCCAACAGGGAAAGCAACCACACAGACCAATGAACGACACAGGCTGGCTTGAATAGTTTCTATCTATGTAAGTATAACACTCACTACATCACAATTACACATTTATTGATACAAGAGTCTTCTTTTCACAATTTTTATATTTATTCCCTTCTTTGTTAAAACATAAATTCCGTACACATCCACACACCCAAACTGGCTTAAAAAGTATTCCAGTTTGGGTGTGTGGATGTGTACGGAATTTATGTTTTAACAAAGAAGGGAATAAATATAAAAATTGTGAAAAGAAGACTCTTGTATCAATAAATGTGTAATTGTGATGTAGTGAGTGTTATACTTACATAGATAGAAACTATTCAAGCCAGCCTGTGTCGTTCATTGGTCTGTGTGGTTGCTTTCCCTGTTGGCATGGTGCCTGTGGTACTGTTAATCATCGTCGACCTGACACTCTGTCACTTACAAGTTTCATCACTCTAAATTGTATGAACACTCAAAAATAACAAAACAAAGATTTATTGATAACAGAGTTCCCAAAAAGGGAAGACTCTTACAATATTTTACATTTTTCCCCTTCTAAGGGAGGAATTACTCACTAGACATTGAACTGAAAATTTACTAGATAGAGAGTGTTTTTTTTTTTTTTTTTTTTTTTTTCTTGCACTCGTTATTCCGATGTCCCTAAAACAAAACATAACTCTCAATTTATAGATACATTGAGAGGGTCTGATCCTTGCCTAAAATGTCAGGCATGACGTTTTTATCCACTAAAGATTACATTATTGTGGACAGCTAGAAAGCTTCTAATAATGAAGAAGGGCATTATTATTTCGAGTGGCTGGGGCCATTTGACACGTGAAGCATCTTTCTTTAAGATGATGATGATTTGTCATCTTCAGAGGGGGGTCCCTCCATTGTCTCCGAATCTTTGCTTTCGCAAAAGTGACAAAGATGTTCTTCAAAAAGTTGTTCTGCATGTCGGCAGAAGTGTTGGCGTGTAGCATTGGATACTTCCATGCTATTGTTCATGAATTTTTCGCCAAACTTGGAGGCTTGACGAAGATCTTCTTGGCTGGTGTTGTTGTAACTCCAGCTTGTAATTATACAATGCGAGTCGGTATAATTAATCTTCTTTTTTGAACCAGAGATAATCTCGATGATTTTTTCTGATATTCTTCTTAAACCATTGATGCGATTGGGATGAAGAATCTCTGTAAAAGGTAGATCTTTGTCTTCCATTGGTTGAGATTGTTCAATATCTCTATTGGCTTTAGAAAGACCAATTTCCAGAAAGTGGTATGGAGAAAGAGTTGATTCTTGAATCCATTCTGGGAGTGAAGAGATGCATCTGATGTAGATCGGATTATCTTTTGCTTTAAGTACTTTCTTTCGAAAGTTTTTAATGGATTCTACCATGTTGCTTGGGAAGAAAATGAGTTCTTGAAGGTTGCAACTTGGGTAGATATTGTCGATTAGTCCAGCTTGAAAGGCTTGGTATACTAATTTTGCATCTGATCCTTCGAGGAAGTTGAACAGACTTTTTGTTTTCTTGTCCGTAGTGAAAAACTTTTCATGAACAAGGTCTTCTGGGCATGCAGCTCTTGCTTTCTTCCAGATTGTTCTGAAGTCTTCGAAAGAGATTTCAGGATAGTTAACCATTTGTTGAGCGTTATTTGGAACGTCAAACCTTTGGTCTCTGTGAGCTTCTTTGACTTTATGAATTTTTGGTCGAAGAAGTGGTTGGTTAGTCTTGCTTGTATCGTCTTGATAAGTGGCAAGGCTTAATCTTGCAGATGCTTCATTTCTGAATTTTTTGCAAGTAACTTTATCAACTTTACAGAATGTTTCTGTAATTCCCCAGTCAGTATGAACACCGGCATGAGGTCCTTTGTAGATTACATAAAATCTTTCAGCTTCTTTGTTAAGAGCTTTTTTGTAATCTGGTGTAAACTCCTGCACAGATTTGTTAATGGGTGACAAGGTTGTCATTTTACTGATTCCTTCAGTACAAGGATTGGTATCAACCAACAAGCTAGTTTTTCCATCAGGAAGAGGAGTAGCTGTCTCCTTTATTATGCTTTTTAGCAAAGCATCAGCTTTCAACGGATTTGTTGATTCTTTACCAGGTGCCGTTTGCACTGGAATAGCCTTTGTTTTTGAGCTTTCGCTTTCCGGTACATTGGTGACCGTTGTTACTTGTTCATACAAGTTGATTTTCTGCTCAATTGCAGATAGCTCTATGAGGAGCATTTGTTTCTTCATCCTCAAAGTGTTGAGGTCTTCCATTTTTGTAAACTCAAATTTTTGTTTACTTTTTTCTCTAATCTCCCCCTCTCTTTTTTGTAGGTGAAGTTTTTGTGAGGAAATATGTCTTGAGGATCATATCCTTTTATAGGGCTCGAGAGGAGCGAGTGAGATCATGGATGATGTAAGGTATACCTGAAGTCACGGGTGAGGCAGTCTGCCAGTACGTTTTTGTTTCCTGCGAGATGTTCAACAGTGAAAGTATATCGTGAAAACCACTCTTGCCAACGTATTAGCCGGCCTAATTTGTTATCTCCTGCAATCTTAGTTCGGAGGAAATAAGTAAAATTTTTATTATCTGTACGAACCAGGAAATTTACTGGTGTTAAATATACAGAGAATTTTGTAATAACTCTTTTTACAGCGAGTAATTCTTTTTCATTGCTATGGTAGTTTTTCTCAGCTGCTTTGAAACTGCCAGAGGTGTACCTGCAAATTTGTTCTTCGTTTTTGGGGTTTTTAGCTTTTAAAACACCTCCCCAAAATTCATCAGAAGCATCAGTTTCAATAATTAAACTGTCTTCAATGTTTGGAAGATAAAGTTTTGGAAAATTGATTAAAACTTTCTTTATCTTTTTGATGTAGTCTGTATCAGCATTTGACCAATTCCAAATGACATCTTTTTTTAATTTTGCCTGTAAAGGTTTTCTCATGGCTGCAAGTTTTTCAATATATGTTTCAGCATAAGTTAAAACACCAAGAAATCTTTGTAGTTGCTTTTTGTCTTCTAAAACATTTGGAAAGTCATGTAAATGTTCAAGAATATGTTTTTGAGGACAATGGGTACCTTCATTTATTTCTAAACCTAAAAAATTGATTTTTGTTTTGAAAAGATGAGCTTTCTTTTTTGAAAGTATTATACCATATTTTAAAATAGTTCTGAGAACCTGTGTGACATGAACATAGTGTTCTTGTTCATTTTTGCTGAAGATCATGATGTCATCAACGTATACAGTGCAGAAACCTTCAAGGCCTCGAAGAGCATTCTGCATGTGTCTTTGAAAAATACTAGGAGCTTGTTTAAGCCCAAAGGGTAGTACTTTCCATTGAAAGAGTCCATCAGGACATGTGAAGGCAGTGAGAAGCTGCGATTCTTCATCAAGTAGAACTTGCCAGAAACCTGACTTGCAGTCGAAACTTGAATAAATGTTTTTTCCTCGTAGAAGAGTCAAGAGTTCGTGCATATTGGGGAGATTATGTGAGTCTCCAATAGTTGCATCATTGATTGCTTTGTAGTTAACAACCATTCGCTTCTTTCCTCTTCTTTTCTCTGCTTCTTTATTGACAAGAAAGGCAGGAGACATATGAGGGGATTTTGATTCTATAATTAGTCTCATATCAAGTAATTCTTTGATTTGTTTGGAAAATTCTTCTCTATCTTGTAGAGAGTAAACCATAGGTTTTTCTCTAATAACCGTTTTGGGATCAATAAGCTTGATTGAAGCTTTCATCCATCCTTTGGTTTTATTTGGATCAATAGGATTTTCAGAACAAACTTTTTCAAGAAGATCTTCAATCTGTTTGAACCTGGTAGTTTGAATAGAAATAATCCTTTCTTTATTAATCTCTTCATGAGTTATATTAGTACCTGGAATTTGTTTTTCTTTAGAACCTTTTTCTTGAGTTTCAAGAAAACCTGGTTTTCCTTTGCTATAGGCCTCTGTAACCTTTTTTATAATTACCATATCATTATTAAGATGAAAGGCAATTCTATCTATCCATTGTATGAATGGTCCATAGACTTGACAGAAGTTGTTACCAATTATGATATCAATTCCTGAATTTTGTTGGTAAATAGTGGGAACATTGAAATGTTCTCCTGAAAGTTCGAGATTAATATTTCTACAAACTTTATTAATTTTTATGGTTTCACCATTTGCAATAGTGGCACTAATTTCTTTGGGAGCGTTTTCCCAGAGTTCATCCGGAATGATGAATTTGCTTGCAAGACATAAAGATGCACCTGTGTCTACAAAACAATGTACTCTAAATTTTTTATATCCTTTAAAGTTAAGGAAGGCAGAAACATAAATAGAGTTTGGATTAGTAAGATTCATGATAAGGGAATCATCAATCTTCTGGAGGTTTACGCAAAAATGGTTAATCTCCTCCTCCCTGAAAAGCGAGGTATGTATGGGACTAGTCTGAGTCATCCGTTGTTGATTCGTATTCTTCAGTGTCTGATGAAGATTCTGTTTCAACATGATATATAAAAACATGTTGCGTACCATCATACTCTTCTTCAAGAGCTTCATAGCCTCCATTGTTAGCGGTTTGTAAAACCTTGACTTTGTCAGGGTATTTTTTTCTATTTGGACATTCGTTTGCGTAGTGTCCTTCTTCATTGCAGATCCAACACCTACATTTTTTCTTTCCTTGCGGACAAGAAGTAGTTTTCTTAGGTGTTTCTTTTGATGGTTTCTTGAAGTATTTTCCTGGTGAAAATTTTCTTCTTTTCTTTTTCCAAAAAGATTTGTATTTCTTTTTGTTTTTATGCTTTTTCTTAGTATAATTTTTCTTTCCAATATCAAAGTTTTTGAAATCAGAGAGAATGCTACAACAATCTTTGCTTATAGTTTTAAGCTTTTGTTGTTTATATCTGTCTTGACAGATTCTATCAATTTCTTCTTTTGCAATTTTTGTTGCGTAAGAAAGACTGGTTTGCTGGATTTCTCCAGTAGCTTCTTTTTTCCATCTGTCTGTACAGGTTTCTCCAATAATTGGAATTTTCATGAGATAAGCAGATATCCATTGCGCATATTCACTTCTCTGTGGAATATCATACAAATATGATTCATACATACATGTGTATTTGTCGAGAAGACTAATATCATGTAATTGGAGTTTAGTCATTGAAACTCTTGCTATGTCAACCTTCTTATTAATGGTGAAGTCTTTATTAGAAATATAATCAAGACCTAAGAAAGTAGTGTATATGACATTTATGAGATTATCAAAAAGATCTGAGCCATGTAGTTCTTCATTCCAATTATTGTTTCTTAGGAATTTCTGCACGATTCCATCAGTTTTGTGTTCTAAAAGTAGTAGAACATTTTTTGCTTTTTCAAATTCATCTGGATTTGTTTGTAAGATTAGTGAAATCTCAGTAACCCATTTTTCTACAACTCTTTCTCTGAGTTTTAAATCTTGGATACAATCAATATTGAGTACATTGATCGTATTGGGTCCTTGGCCACTATTTGGAATTCCATTGTGGACAGGCATTTTGAACTCGTATTTCTTTTTATTGCCTCTTCTTGTGGCTGTATAAGAAGATTCTGCTTCATCATCTTCCATATCTGAATATTCGAACTTAACAGTCTTTGTATTTGTTTTAAAATTATCTTCTTGTTCTGATTCAGTATCGGGTTCATTTATTTTAGTCATTCTAAAATATTGATCAAAAAGTTTGGGTTCTTTTTGATACAATTCTTCACATTCTTCAGTTTCTAAAGATAAAAGCTGAATAAGCTTTTGGTCAGTTTTATCATAATCTTCATATTGAAGGTTAAAGAAATATTTCTCGAGACGTTCAGAGATTGTTTCTTTCATTTTTATTCTTTCTTGAAAATGTTAATTTTCTGGGAATCTTTTGAGCTTCCTAAGTCAGGGTTTCCAACACTAGGATTGGGAGGTGAGTATTTCTTAAGACCTGAATATTTTCCAGGCTTGGTTTTTTGTTCTATGATGGAGATATTCTTGATGTGCTCAAGTATGTCTTTATTACATGGGCAAGAGTCAATCTTTTCAGATAACTCTTTAGTAATGTCTGCAATAATTTTTGCAGATGCTACTTCCAACTGGGTAATGGTTACGTATTTATTGAATGTTAAGTCCATGTTTATAATCAGCCCATCAATTTTTTCATTAAGGAGATTGATTGATCTATTTATCTCGGGTATCGAGGTGATTGATTTATTGAGCTCGGGTATCGAGGTCATCCTATTAGTTGTTTTAACTGATCATGTATATTAGTGATCTTAATGTTGGTTTCCTTAAGAGTGCCCTCAATATTTGCCTTTTTGGCGACTTCTTCAACAAATTGGTTGTTTTTTAAAGAGTTTTCTAAAAGAATTGAATGTTTGTCAATAGACTGGGTTAACTTGATAGTTAATTTATTTTGTCTTTCAATAACTTCGAAGAATTTTTCAAAATCTTTTTTATCAAGATTGTTTTTAACCATAAAGGCTAAATCGTTTTTAAATTGGTTAAAAGGTATTTTATTTTTTGAAATATCTTTAGAAATATCTTTTGAAATACCAAGATAATGGCTTATTTTTGAAGTTTTTAAAAGACATCTTGCAATGATTTGGTTGAGATTATTGCAATGATTTACGATTGTTTGAACACCAGCTTTACCAGAAGTAGAGAAAACGTATTCTTTCTTTTCAGTATTATCGTCAAGAGTTTTAATTTTGACTGTTTTACCTTTTTTATAGAAATGAGGAAAATCAATTTTATTATTCATTTATAATGTCAGTGATTTGTTTGATATTCTGGCGTAGACTATCAATTTTTAAAGACATGTTTCTTATTAGGTTATTATCTTTTCTCTCCGAGCTTTCTCCTATGTGGAGTGAATCCATAGAAATTCTTGGTCTAAGAGTTTCTCCTAGAGCTTTTTTATTTCTAGCTATATTTAAAACCCAAGAGTTTTCTTGAGGATTTATGTCGCAGAATTGTTTATCTTTGACATGGCCTATTTCTGAAAAGACATCATCAAGTTCGATGTACTCGTCTTTCTTATAGTCTATGCTATGGTGACTGTTGGTCAGGGCATATCCTATGAGATATGTTATGGTGAAAGGTTTATCACCTGGACTCATTAGGTCACTTCTTTCAAAGTGATGTATAAAAGATAAGGTTTTATCTATATTTGCAGATTTTAAATCCAGAGCAAACTTTGGATAGACTGAAAACATAAACTTTTGGTAAGCAAGGTTTCCCTTTGCAGCACCTAAGATGCAGTCCTGTCTGTCAGTAATTCTGTTGTCAATTAAGGCCATTTTTATGGGAGAATTTATTCCTGCTTGGAATTGGGATTTTAACAAAATTTTTACAGCTCCGATATGGACCATTCTAATTTTTGATCTAATCTCAACTGGAATACTTTTTAAGTTATTATGTATTTGCTCCTTAGTTAAAAGGGGTAGAAAGACAGCTCCTATTGTATCTTTTATGTCTACGGACATTTCTTTAGTACTAACAAAGTAGAAAATTTCATTTTTCCTTTTAAGGGGATTTAGAATACTAAGTTTAGAAGGAACATTTTTGAAAATGTTTTCTTTCTTTATTTTTAAATCAATTTTCTTAACTCTAGAGAGAAGGTCTTGTTTTATTAAAAGATTTGCATGAAAGCCGTCTTCATCTTCAACATAAGTTAAGATTTGTTTTTCTTCTGAATTATTTTCTTCAGTGTTGTTGAAAATTTCATTATTCATTTTAAGAAAAGCTAACAGGTTAAAATAAACTTTCTGAGTTTTGAAACTAATTTTTTATTTCTATCAAGATGTTCTTGATGTACTTTTTGCTTATGCAGGAGATACATACGTATATTAACCAAGTTTGGTATATATTCGTTAGTATGTTTATTTTGTGCTTGTAGAATTCTGAAATCTATATGCACCAAGTCTTTTTTATTATTGAAAAGTATTTCTTTATGTTGAGAGATTTCAATCTCTTTATTATGAATATGTTCAAACTTTACTCTGTAAAGTGTTTTATTATAATGTAATGCCATATTTATCAAGGCTCTGATACCAGTTTGGGTGTGTGGATGTGTACGGAATTTATGTTTTAACAAAGAAGGGAATAAATATAAAAATTGTGAAAAGAAGACTCTTGTATCAATAAATGTGTAATTGTGATGTAGTGAGTGTTATACTTACATAGATAGAAACTATTCAAGCCAGCCTGTGTCGTTCATTGGTCTGTGTGGTTGCTTTCCCTGTTGGCATGGTGCCTGTGGTACTGTTAATCATCGTCGACCTGACACTCTGTCACTTACAAGTTTCATCACTCTAAATTGTATGAACACTCAAAAATAACAAAACAAAGATTTATTGATAACAGAGTTCCCAAAAAGGGAAGACTCTTACAATATTTTACATTTTTCCCCTTCTAAGGGAGGAATTACTCACTAGACATTGAACTGAAAATTTACTAGATAGAGAGTGTTTTTTTTTTTTTTTTTTTTTTTTCTTGCACTCGTTATTCCGCTGTCCCTAAAACAAAACATAACTCTCAATTTATAGATACATTGAGAGGGTCTGATCCTTGCCTAAAATGTCAGGCATGACGTTTTTATCCACTAAAGATTACATTATTGTGGACAGCTAGAAAGCTTCTAATAATGAAGAAGGGCATTATTATTTCGAGTGGCTGGGGCCATTTGACACGTGAAGCATCTTTCTTTAAGATGATGATGATTTGTCATCTTCAGAGGGGGGTCCCTCCATTGTCTCCGAATCTTTGCTTTCGCAAAAGTGACAAAGATGTTCTTCAAAAAGTTGTTCTGCATGTCGGCAGAAGTGTTGGCGTGTAGCATTGGATACTTCCATGCTATTGTTCATGAATTTTTCGCCAAACTTGGAGGCTTGACGAAGATCTTCTTGGCTGGTGTTGTTGTAACTCCAGCTTGTAATTATACAATGCGAGTCGGTATAATTAATCTTCTTTTTTGAACCAGAGATAATCTCGATGATTTTTTCTGATATTCTTCTTAAACCATTGATGCGATTGGGATGAAGAATCTCTGTAAAAGGTAGATCTTTGTCTTCCATTGGTTGAGATTGTTCAATATCTCTATTGGCTTTAGAAAGACCAATTTCCAGAAAGTGGTATGGAGAAAGAGTTGATTCTTGAATCCATTCTGGGAGTGAAGAGATGCATCTGATGTAGATCGGATTATCTTTTGCTTTAAGTACTTTCTTTCGAAAGTTTTTAATGGATTCTACCATGTTGCTTGGGAAGAAAATGAGTTCTTGAAGGTTGCAACTTGGGTAGATATTGTCGATTAGTCCAGCTTGAAAGGCTTGGTATACTAATTTTGCATCTGATCCTTCGAGGAAGTTGAACAGACTTTTTGTTTTCTTGTCCGTAGTGAAAAACTTTTCATGAACAAGGTCTTCTGGGCATGCAGCTCTTGCTTTCTTCCAGATTGTTCTGAAGTCTTCGAAAGAGATTTCAGGATAGTTAACCATTTGTTGAGCGTTATTTGGAACGTCAAACCTTTGGTCTCTGTGAGCTTCTTTGACTTTATGAATTTTTGGTCGAAGAAGTGGTTGGTTAGTCTTGCTTGTATCGTCTTGATAAGTGGCAAGGCTTAATCTTGCAGATGCTTCATTTCTGAATTTTTTGCAAGTAACTTTATCAACTTTACAGAATGTTTCTGTAATTCCCCAGTCAGTATGAACACCGGCATGAGGTCCTTTGTAGATTACATAAAATCTTTCAGCTTCTTTGTTAAGAGCTTTTTTGTAATCTGGTGTAAACTCCTGCACAGATTTGTTAATGGGTGACAAGGTTGTCATTTTACTGATTCCTTCAGTACAAGGATTGGTATCAACCAACAAGCTAGTTTTTCCATCAGGAAGAGGAGTAGCTGTCTCCTTTATTATGCTTTTTAGCAAAGCATCAGCTTTCAACGGATTTGTTGATTCTTTACCAGGTGCCGTTTGCACTGGAATAGCCTTTGTTTTTGAGCTTTCGCTTTCCGGTACATTGGTGACCGTTGTTACTTGTTCATACAAGTTGATTTTCTGCTCAATTGCAGATAGCTCTATGAGGAGCATTTGTTTCTTCATCCTCAAAGTGTTGAGGTCTTCCATTTTTGTAAACTCAAATTTTTGTTTACTTTTTTCTCTAATCTCCCCCTCTCTTTTTTGTAGGTGAAGTTTTTGTGAGGAAATATGTCTTGAGGATCATATCCTTTTATAGGGCTCGAGAGGAGCGAGTGAGATCATGGATGATGTAAGGTATACCTGAAGTCACGGGTGAGGCAGTCTGCCAGTACGTTTTTGTTTCCTGCGAGATGTTCAACAGTGAAAGTATATCGTGAAAACCACTCTTGCCAACGTATTAGCCGGCCTAATTTGTTATCTCCTGCAATCTTAGTTCGGAGGAAATAAGTAAAATTTTTATTATCTGTACGAACCAGGAAATTTACTGGTGTTAAATATACAGAGAATTTTGTAATAACTCTTTTTACAGCGAGTAATTCTTTTTCATTGCTATGGTAGTTTTTCTCAGCTGCTTTGAAACTGCCAGAGGTGTACCTGCAAATTTGTTCTTCGTTTTTGGGGTTTTTAGCTTTTAAAACACCTCCCCAAAATTCATCAGAAGCATCAGTTTCAATAATTAAACTGTCTTCAATGTTTGGAAGATAAAGTTTTGGAAAATTGATTAAAACTTTCTTTATCTTTTTGATGTAGTCTGTATCAGCATTTGACCAATTCCAAATGACATCTTTTTTTAATTTTGCCTGTAAAGGTTTTCTCATGGCTGCAAGTTTTTCAATATATGTTTCAGCATAAGTTAAAACACCAAGAAATCTTTGTAGTTGCTTTTTGTCTTCTAAAACATTTGGAAAGTCATGTAAATGTTCAAGAATATGTTTTTGAGGACAATGGGTACCTTCATTTATTTCTAAACCTAAAAAATTGATTTTTGTTTTGAAAAGATGAGCTTTCTTTTTTGAAAGTATTATACCATATTTTAAAATAGTTCTGAGAACCTGTGTGACATGAACATAGTGTTCTTGTTCATTTTTGCTGAAGATCATGATGTCATCAACGTATACAGTGCAGAAACCTTCAAGGCCTCGAAGAGCATTCTGCATGTGTCTTTGAAAAATACTAGGAGCTTGTTTAAGCCCAAAGGGTAGTACTTTCCATTGAAAGAGTCCATCAGGACATGTGAAGGCAGTGAGAAGCTGCGATTCTTCATCAAGTAGAACTTGCCAGAAACCTGACTTGCAGTCGAAACTTGAATAAATGTTTTTTCCTCGTAGAAGAGTCAAGAGTTCGTGCATATTGGGGAGATTATGTGAGTCTCCAATAGTTGCATCATTGATTGCTTTGTAGTTAACAACCATTCGCTTCTTTCCTCTTCTTTTCTCTGCTTCTTTATTGACAAGAAAGGCAGGAGACATATGAGGGGATTTTGATTCTATAATTAGTCTCATATCAAGTAATTCTTTGATTTGTTTGGAAAATTCTTCTCTATCTTGTAGAGAGTAAACCATAGGTTTTTCTCTAATAACCGTTTTGGGATCAATAAGCTTGATTGAAGCTTTCATCCATCCTTTGGTTTTATTTGGATCAATAGGATTTTCAGAACAAACTTTTTCAAGAAGATCTTCAATCTGTTTGAACCTGGTAGTTTGAATAGAAATAATCCTTTCTTTATTAATCTCTTCATGAGTTATATTAGTACCTGGAATTTGTTTTTCTTTAGAACCTTTTTCTTGAGTTTCAAGAAAACCTGGTTTTCCTTTGCTATAGGCCTCTGTAACCTTTTTTATAATTACCATATCATTATTAAGATGAAAGGCAATTCTATCTATCCATTGTATGAATGGTCCATAGACTTGACAGAAGTTGTTACCAATTATGATATCAATTCCTGAATTTTGTTGGTAAATAGTGGGAACATTGAAATGTTCTCCTGAAAGTTCGAGATTAATATTTCTACAAACTTTATTAATTTTTATGGTTTCACCATTTGCAATAGTGGCACTAATTTCTTTGGGAGCGTTTTCCCAGAGTTCATCCGGAATGATGAATTTGCTTGCAAGACATAAAGATGCACCTGTGTCTACAAAACAATGTACTCTAAATTTTTTATATCCTTTAAAGTTAAGGAAGGCAGAAACATAAATAGAGTTTGGATTAGTAAGATTCATGATAAGGGAATCATCAATCTTCTGGAGGTTTACGCAAAAATGGTTAATCTCCTCCTCCCTGAAAAGCGAGGTATGTATGGGACTAGTCTGAGTCATCCGTTGTTGATTCGTATTCTTCAGTGTCTGATGAAGATTCTGTTTCAACATGATATATAAAAACATGTTGCGTACCATCATACTCTTCTTCAAGAGCTTCATAGCCTCCATTGTTAGCGGTTTGTAAAACCTTGACTTTGTCAGGGTATTTTTTTCTATTTGGACATTCGTTTGCGTAGTGTCCTTCTTCATTGCAGATCCAACACCTACATTTTTTCTTTCCTTGCGGACAAGAAGTAGTTTTCTTAGGTGTTTCTTTTGATGGTTTCTTGAAGTATTTTCCTGGTGAAAATTTTCTTCTTTTCTTTTTCCAAAAAGATTTGTATTTCTTTTTGTTTTTATGCTTTTTCTTAGTATAATTTTTCTTTCCAATATCAAAGTTTTTGAAATCAGAGAGAATGCTACAACAATCTTTGCTTATAGTTTTAAGCTTTTGTTGTTTATATCTGTCTTGACAGATTCTATCAATTTCTTCTTTTGCAATTTTTGTTGCGTAAGAAAGACTGGTTTGCTGGATTTCTCCAGTAGCTTCTTTTTTCCATCTGTCTGTACAGGTTTCTCCAATAATTGGAATTTTCATGAGATAAGCAGATATCCATTGCGCATATTCACTTCTCTGTGGAATATCATACAAATATGATTCATACATACATGTGTATTTGTCGAGAAGACTAATATCATGTAATTGGAGTTTAGTCATTGAAACTCTTGCTATGTCAACCTTCTTATTAATGGTGAAGTCTTTATTAGAAATATAATCAAGACCTAAGAAAGTAGTGTATATGACATTTATGAGATTATCAAAAAGATCTGAGCCATGTAGTTCTTCATTCCAATTATTGTTTCTTAGGAATTTCTGCACGATTCCATCAGTTTTGTGTTCTAAAAGTAGTAGAACATTTTTTGCTTTTTCAAATTCATCTGGATTTGTTTGTAAGATTAGTGAAATCTCAGTAACCCATTTTTCTACAACTCTTTCTCTGAGTTTTAAATCTTGGATACAATCAATATTGAGTACATTGATCGTATTGGGTCCTTGGCCACTATTTGGAATTCCATTGTGGACAGGCATTTTGAACTCGTATTTCTTTTTATTGCCTCTTCTTGTGGCTGTATAAGAAGATTCTGCTTCATCATCTTCCATATCTGAATATTCGAACTTAACAGTCTTTGTATTTGTTTTAAAATTATCTTCTTGTTCTGATTCAGTATCGGGTTCATTTATTTTAGTCATTCTAAAATATTGATCAAAAAGTTTGGGTTCTTTTTGATACAATTCTTCACATTCTTCAGTTTCTAAAGATAAAAGCTGAATAAGCTTTTGGTCAGTTTTATCATAATCTTCATATTGAAGGTTAAAGAAATATTTCTCGAGACGTTCAGAGATTGTTTCTTTCATTTTTATTCTTTCTTGAAAATGTTAATTTTCTGGGAATCTTTTGAGCTTCCTAAGTCAGGGTTTCCAACACTAGGATTGGGAGGTGAGTATTTCTTAAGACCTGAATATTTTCCAGGCTTGGTTTTTTGTTCTATGATGGAGATATTCTTGATGTGCTCAAGTATGTCTTTATTACATGGGCAAGAGTCAATCTTTTCAGATAACTCTTTAGTAATGTCTGCAATAATTTTTGCAGATGCTACTTCCAACTGGGTAATGGTTACGTATTTATTGAATGTTAAGTCCATGTTTATAATCAGCCCATCAATTTTTTCATTAAGGAGATTGATTGATCTATTTATCTCGGGTATCGAGGTGATTGATTTATTGAGCTCGGGTATCGAGGTCATCCTATTAGTTGTTTTAACTGATCATGTATATTAGTGATCTTAATGTTGGTTTCCTTAAGAGTGCCCTCAATATTTGCCTTTTTGGCGACTTCTTCAACAAATTGGTTGTTTTTTAAAGAGTTTTCTAAAAGAATTGAATGTTTGTCAATAGACTGGGTTAACTTGATAGTTAATTTATTTTGTCTTTCAATAACTTCGAAGAATTTTTCAAAATCTTTTTTATCAAGATTGTTTTTAACCATAAA
Source organism: Lactuca serriola (assembly GCF_051521515.1). Lineage (NCBI taxonomy): Eukaryota > Viridiplantae > Streptophyta > Magnoliopsida > Asterales > Asteraceae > Lactuca > Lactuca serriola. The sequence goes on along the minus strand of NC_136409.1, from coordinate 235,007,659 downwards.
GGCTAAATCGTTTTTAAATTGGTTAAAAGGTATTTTATTTTTTGAAATATCTTTAGAAATATCTTTTGAAATACCAAGATAATGGCTTATTTTTGAAGTTTTTAAAAGACATCTTGCAATGATTTGGTTGAGATTATTGCAATGATTTACGATTGTTTGAACACCAGCTTTACCAGAAGTAGAGAAAACGTATTCTTTCTTTTCAGTATTATCGTCAAGAGTTTTAATTTTGACTGTTTTACCTTTTTTATAGAAATGAGGAAAATCAATTTTATTATTCATTTATAATGTCAGTGATTTGTTTGATATTCTGGCGTAGACTATCAATTTTTAAAGACATGTTTCTTATTAGGTTATTATCTTTTCTCTCCGAGCTTTCTCCTATGTGGAGTGAATCCATAGAAATTCTTGGTCTAAGAGTTTCTCCTAGAGCTTTTTTATTTCTAGCTATATTTAAAACCCAAGAGTTTTCTTGAGGATTTATGTCGCAGAATTGTTTATCTTTGACATGGCCTATTTCTGAAAAGACATCATCAAGTTCGATGTACTCGTCTTTCTTATAGTCTATGCTATGGTGACTGTTGGTCAGGGCATATCCTATGAGATATGTTATGGTGAAAGGTTTATCACCTGGACTCATTAGGTCACTTCTTTCAAAGTGATGTATAAAAGATAAGGTTTTATCTATATTTGCAGATTTTAAATCCAGAGCAAACTTTGGATAGACTGAAAACATAAACTTTTGGTAAGCAAGGTTTCCCTTTGCAGCACCTAAGATGCAGTCCTGTCTGTCAGTAATTCTGTTGTCAATTAAGGCCATTTTTATGGGAGAATTTATTCCTGCTTGGAATTGGGATTTTAACAAAATTTTTACAGCTCCGATATGGACCATTCTAATTTTTGATCTAATCTCAACTGGAATACTTTTTAAGTTATTATGTATTTGCTCCTTAGTTAAAAGGGGTAGAAAGACAGCTCCTATTGTATCTTTTATGTCTACGGACATTTCTTTAGTACTAACAAAGTAGAAAATTTCATTTTTCCTTTTAAGGGGATTTAGAATACTAAGTTTAGAAGGAACATTTTTGAAAATGTTTTCTTTCTTTATTTTTAAATCAATTTTCTTAACTCTAGAGAGAAGGTCTTGTTTTATTAAAAGATTTGCATGAAAGCCGTCTTCATCTTCAACATAAGTTAAGATTTGTTTTTCTTCTGAATTATTTTCTTCAGTGTTGTTGAAAATTTCATTATTCATTTTAAGAAAAGCTAACAGGTTAAAATAAACTTTCTGAGTTTTGAAACTAATTTTTTATTTCTATCAAGATGTTCTTGATGTACTTTTTGCTTATGCAGGAGATACATACGTATATTAACCAAGTTTGGTATATATTCGTTAGTATGTTTATTTTGTGCTTGTAGAATTCTGAAATCTATATGCACCAAGTCTTTTTTATTATTGAAAAGTATTTCTTTATGTTGAGAGATTTCAATCTCTTTATTATGAATATGTTCAAACTTTACTCTGTAAAGTGTTTTATTATAATGTAATGCCATATTTATCAAGGCTCTGATACCAGTTTGGGTGTGTGGATGTGTACGGAATTTATGTTTTAACAAAGAAGGGAATAAATATAAAAATTGTGAAAAGAAGACTCTTGTATCAATAAATGTGTAATTGTGATGTAGTGAGTGTTATACTTACATAGATAGAAACTATTCAAGCCAGCCTGTGTCGTTCATTGGTCTGTGTGGTTGCTTTCCCTGTTGGCATGGTGCCTGTGGTACTGTTAATCATCGTCGACCTGACACTCTGTCACTTACAAGTTTCATCACTCTAAATTGTATGAACACTCAAAAATAACAAAACAAAGATTTATTGATAACAGAGTTCCCAAAAAGGGAAGACTCTTACAATATTTTACATTTTTCCCCTTCTAAGGGAGGAATTACTCACTAGACATTGAACTGAAAATTTACTAGATAGAGAGTGTTTTTTTTTTTTTTTTTTTTTTTTTTCTTGCACTCGTTATTCCGATGTCCCTAAAACAAAACATAACTCTCAATTTATAGATACATTGAGAGGGTCTGATCCTTGCCTAAAATGTCAGGCATGACGTTTTTATCCACTAAAGATTACATTATTGTGGACAGCTAGAAAGCTTCTAATAATGAAGAAGGGCATTATTATTTCGAGTGGCTGGGGCCATTTGACACGTGAAGCATCTTTCTTTAAGATGATGATGATTTGTCATCTTCAGAGGGGGGTCCCTCCATTGTCTCCGAATCTTTGCTTTCGCAAAAGTGACAAAGATGTTCTTCAAAAAGTTGTTCTGCATGTCGGCAGAAGTGTTGGCGTGTAGCATTGGATACTTCCATGCTATTGTTCATGAATTTTTCGCCAAACTTGGAGGCTTGACGAAGATCTTCTTGGCTGGTGTTGTTGTAACTCCAGCTTGTAATTATACAATGCGAGTCGGTATAATTAATCTTCTTTTTTGAACCAGAGATAATCTCGATGATTTTTTCTGATATTCTTCTTAAACCATTGATGCGATTGGGATGAAGAATCTCTGTAAAAGGTAGATCTTTGTCTTCCATTGGTTGAGATTGTTCAATATCTCTATTGGCTTTAGAAAGACCAATTTCCAGAAAGTGGTATGGAGAAAGAGTTGATTCTTGAATCCATTCTGGGAGTGAAGAGATGCATCTGATGTAGATCGGATTATCTTTTGCTTTAAGTACTTTCTTTCGAAAGTTTTTAATGGATTCTACCATGTTGCTTGGGAAGAAAATGAGTTCTTGAAGGTTGCAACTTGGGTAGATATTGTCGATTAGTCCAGCTTGAAAGGCTTGGTATACTAATTTTGCATCTGATCCTTCGAGGAAGTTGAACAGACTTTTTGTTTTCTTGTCCGTAGTGAAAAACTTTTCATGAACAAGGTCTTCTGGGCATGCAGCTCTTGCTTTCTTCCAGATTGTTCTGAAGTCTTCGAAAGAGATTTCAGGATAGTTAACCATTTGTTGAGCGTTATTTGGAACGTCAAACCTTTGGTCTCTGTGAGCTTCTTTGACTTTATGAATTTTTGGTCGAAGAAGTGGTTGGTTAGTCTTGCTTGTATCGTCTTGATAAGTGGCAAGGCTTAATCTTGCAGATGCTTCATTTCTGAATTTTTTGCAAGTAACTTTATCAACTTTACAGAATGTTTCTGTAATTCCCCAGTCAGTATGAACACCGGCATGAGGTCCTTTGTAGATTACATAAAATCTTTCAGCTTCTTTGTTAAGAGCTTTTTTGTAATCTGGTGTAAACTCCTGCACAGATTTGTTAATGGGTGACAAGGTTGTCATTTTACTGATTCCTTCAGTACAAGGATTGGTATCAACCAACAAGCTAGTTTTTCCATCAGGAAGAGGAGTAGCTGTCTCCTTTATTATGCTTTTTAGCAAAGCATCAGCTTTCAACGGATTTGTTGATTCTTTACCAGGTGCCGTTTGCACTGGAATAGCCTTTGTTTTTGAGCTTTCGCTTTCCGGTACATTGGTGACCGTTGTTACTTGTTCATACAAGTTGATTTTCTGCTCAATTGCAGATAGCTCTATGAGGAGCATTTGTTTCTTCATCCTCAAAGTGTTGAGGTCTTCCATTTTTGTAAACTCAAATTTTTGTTTACTTTTTTCTCTAATCTCCCCCTCTCTTTTTTGTAGGTGAAGTTTTTGTGAGGAAATATGTCTTGAGGATCATATCCTTTTATAGGGCTCGAGAGGAGCGAGTGAGATCATGGATGATGTAAGGTATACCTGAAGTCACGGGTGAGGCAGTCTGCCAGTACGTTTTTGTTTCCTGCGAGATGTTCAACAGTGAAAGTATATCGTGAAAACCACTCTTGCCAACGTATTAGCCGGCCTAATTTGTTATCTCCTGCAATCTTAGTTCGGAGGAAATAAGTAAAATTTTTATTATCTGTACGAACCAGGAAATTTACTGGTGTTAAATATACAGAGAATTTTGTAATAACTCTTTTTACAGCGAGTAATTCTTTTTCATTGCTATGGTAGTTTTTCTCAGCTGCTTTGAAACTGCCAGAGGTGTACCTGCAAATTTGTTCTTCGTTTTTGGGGTTTTTAGCTTTTAAAACACCTCCCCAAAATTCATCAGAAGCATCAGTTTCAATAATTAAACTGTCTTCAATGTTTGGAAGATAAAGTTTTGGAAAATTGATTAAAACTTTCTTTATCTTTTTGATGTAGTCTGTATCAGCATTTGACCAATTCCAAATGACATCTTTTTTTAATTTTGCCTGTAAAGGTTTTCTCATGGCTGCAAGTTTTTCAATATATGTTTCAGCATAAGTTAAAACACCAAGAAATCTTTGTAGTTGCTTTTTGTCTTCTAAAACATTTGGAAAGTCATGTAAATGTTCAAGAATATGTTTTTGAGGACAATGGGTACCTTCATTTATTTCTAAACCTAAAAAATTGATTTTTGTTTTGAAAAGATGAGCTTTCTTTTTTGAAAGTATTATACCATATTTTAAAATAGTTCTGAGAACCTGTGTGACATGAACATAGTGTTCTTGTTCATTTTTGCTGAAGATCATGATGTCATCAACGTATACAGTGCAGAAACCTTCAAGGCCTCGAAGAGCATTCTGCATGTGTCTTTGAAAAATACTAGGAGCTTGTTTAAGCCCAAAGGGTAGTACTTTCCATTGAAAGAGTCCATCAGGACATGTGAAGGCAGTGAGAAGCTGCGATTCTTCATCAAGTAGAACTTGCCAGAAACCTGACTTGCAGTCGAAACTTGAATAAATGTTTTTTCCTCGTAGAAGAGTCAAGAGTTCGTGCATATTGGGGAGATTATGTGAGTCTCCAATAGTTGCATCATTGATTGCTTTGTAGTTAACAACCATTCGCTTCTTTCCTCTTCTTTTCTCTGCTTCTTTATTGACAAGAAAGGCAGGAGACATATGAGGGGATTTTGATTCTATAATTAGTCTCATATCAAGTAATTCTTTGATTTGTTTGGAAAATTCTTCTCTATCTTGTAGAGAGTAAACCATAGGTTTTTCTCTAATAACCGTTTTGGGATCAATAAGCTTGATTGAAGCTTTCATCCATCCTTTGGTTTTATTTGGATCAATAGGATTTTCAGAACAAACTTTTTCAAGAAGATCTTCAATCTGTTTGAACCTGGTAGTTTGAATAGAAATAATCCTTTCTTTATTAATCTCTTCATGAGTTATATTAGTACCTGGAATTTGTTTTTCTTTAGAACCTTTTTCTTGAGTTTCAAGAAAACCTGGTTTTCCTTTGCTATAGGCCTCTGTAACCTTTTTTATAATTACCATATCATTATTAAGATGAAAGGCAATTCTATCTATCCATTGTATGAATGGTCCATAGACTTGACAGAAGTTGTTACCAATTATGATATCAATTCCTGAATTTTGTTGGTAAATAGTGGGAACATTGAAATGTTCTCCTGAAAGTTCGAGATTAATATTTCTACAAACTTTATTAATTTTTATGGTTTCACCATTTGCAATAGTGGCACTAATTTCTTTGGGAGCGTTTTCCCAGAGTTCATCCGGAATGATGAATTTGCTTGCAAGACATAAAGATGCACCTGTGTCTACAAAACAATGTACTCTAAATTTTTTATATCCTTTAAAGTTAAGGAAGGCAGAAACATAAATAGAGTTTGGATTAGTAAGATTCATGATAAGGGAATCATCAATCTTCTGGAGGTTTACGCAAAAATGGTTAATCTCCTCCTCCCTGAAAAGCGAGGTATGTATGGGACTAGTCTGAGTCATCCGTTGTTGATTCGTATTCTTCAGTGTCTGATGAAGATTCTGTTTCAACATGATATATAAAAACATGTTGCGTACCATCATACTCTTCTTCAAGAGCTTCATAGCCTCCATTGTTAGCGGTTTGTAAAACCTTGACTTTGTCAGGGTATTTTTTTCTATTTGGACATTCGTTTGCGTAGTGTCCTTCTTCATTGCAGATCCAACACCTACATTTTTTCTTTCCTTGCGGACAAGAAGTAGTTTTCTTAGGTGTTTCTTTTGATGGTTTCTTGAAGTATTTTCCTGGTGAAAATTTTCTTCTTTTCTTTTTCCAAAAAGATTTGTATTTCTTTTTGTTTTTATGCTTTTTCTTAGTATAATTTTTCTTTCCAATATCAAAGTTTTTGAAATCAGAGAGAATGCTACAACAATCTTTGCTTATAGTTTTAAGCTTTTGTTGTTTATATCTGTCTTGACAGATTCTATCAATTTCTTCTTTTGCAATTTTTGTTGCGTAAGAAAGACTGGTTTGCTGGATTTCTCCAGTAGCTTCTTTTTTCCATCTGTCTGTACAGGTTTCTCCAATAATTGGAATTTTCATGAGATAAGCAGATATCCATTGCGCATATTCACTTCTCTGTGGAATATCATACAAATATGATTCATACATACATGTGTATTTGTCGAGAAGACTAATATCATGTAATTGGAGTTTAGTCATTGAAACTCTTGCTATGTCAACCTTCTTATTAATGGTGAAGTCTTTATTAGAAATATAATCAAGACCTAAGAAAGTAGTGTATATGACATTTATGAGATTATCAAAAAGATCTGAGCCATGTAGTTCTTCATTCCAATTATTGTTTCTTAGGAATTTCTGCACGATTCCATCAGTTTTGTGTTCTAAAAGTAGTAGAACATTTTTTGCTTTTTCAAATTCATCTGGATTTGTTTGTAAGATTAGTGAAATCTCAGTAACCCATTTTTCTACAACTCTTTCTCTGAGTTTTAAATCTTGGATACAATCAATATTGAGTACATTGATCGTATTGGGTCCTTGGCCACTATTTGGAATTCCATTGTGGACAGGCATTTTGAACTCGTATTTCTTTTTATTGCCTCTTCTTGTGGCTGTATAAGAAGATTCTGCTTCATCATCTTCCATATCTGAATATTCGAACTTAACAGTCTTTGTATTTGTTTTAAAATTATCTTCTTGTTCTGATTCAGTATCGGGTTCATTTATTTTAGTCATTCTAAAATATTGATCAAAAAGTTTGGGTTCTTTTTGATACAATTCTTCACATTCTTCAGTTTCTAAAGATAAAAGCTGAATAAGCTTTTGGTCAGTTTTATCATAATCTTCATATTGAAGGTTAAAGAAATATTTCTCGAGACGTTCAGAGATTGTTTCTTTCATTTTTATTCTTTCTTGAAAATGTTAATTTTCTGGGAATCTTTTGAGCTTCCTAAGTCAGGGTTTCCAACACTAGGATTGGGAGGTGAGTATTTCTTAAGACCTGAATATTTTCCAGGCTTGGTTTTTTGTTCTATGATGGAGATATTCTTGATGTGCTCAAGTATGTCTTTATTACATGGGCAAGAGTCAATCTTTTCAGATAACTCTTTAGTAATGTCTGCAATAATTTTTGCAGATGCTACTTCCAACTGGGTAATGGTTACGTATTTATTGAATGTTAAGTCCATGTTTATAATCAGCCCATCAATTTTTTCATTAAGGAGATTGATTGATCTATTTATCTCGGGTATCGAGGTGATTGATTTATTGAGCTCGGGTATCGAGGTCATCCTATTAGTTGTTTTAACTGATCATGTATATTAGTGATCTTAATGTTGGTTTCCTTAAGAGTGCCCTCAATATTTGCCTTTTTGGCGACTTCTTCAACAAATTGGTTGTTTTTTAAAGAGTTTTCTAAAAGAATTGAATGTTTGTCAATAGACTGGGTTAACTTGATAGTTAATTTATTTTGTCTTTCAATAACTTCGAAGAATTTTTCAAAATCTTTTTTATCAAGATTGTTTTTAACCATAAAGGCTAAATCGTTTTTAAATTGGTTAAAAGGTATTTTATTTTTTGAAATATCTTTAGAAATATCTTTTGAAATACCAAGATAATGGCTTATTTTTGAAGTTTTTAAAAGACATCTTGCAATGATTTGGTTGAGATTATTGCAATGATTTACGATTGTTTGAACACCAGCTTTACCAGAAGTAGAGAAAACGTATTCTTTCTTTTCAGTATTATCGTCAAGAGTTTTAATTTTGACTGTTTTACCTTTTTTATAGAAATGAGGAAAATCAATTTTATTATTCATTTATAATGTCAGTGATTTGTTTGATATTCTGGCGTAGACTATCAATTTTTAAAGACATGTTTCTTATTAGGTTATTATCTTTTCTCTCCGAGCTTTCTCCTATGTGGAGTGAATCCATAGAAATTCTTGGTCTAAGAGTTTCTCCTAGAGCTTTTTTATTTCTAGCTATATTTAAAACCCAAGAGTTTTCTTGAGGATTTATGTCGCAGAATTGTTTATCTTTGACATGGCCTATTTCTGAAAAGACATCATCAAGTTCGATGTACTCGTCTTTCTTATAGTCTATGCTATGGTGACTGTTGGTCAGGGCATATCCTATGAGATATGTTATGGTGAAAGGTTTATCACCTGGACTCATTAGGTCACTTCTTTCAAAGTGATGTATAAAAGATAAGGTTTTATCTATATTTGCAGATTTTAAATCCAGAGCAAACTTTGGATAGACTGAAAACATAAACTTTTGGTAAGCAAGGTTTCCCTTTGCAGCACCTAAGATGCAGTCCTGTCTGTCAGTAATTCTGTTGTCAATTAAGGCCATTTTTATGGGAGAATTTATTCCTGCTTGGAATTGGGATTTTAACAAAATTTTTACAGCTCCGATATGGACCATTCTAATTTTTGATCTAATCTCAACTGGAATACTTTTTAAGTTATTATGTATTTGCTCCTTAGTTAAAAGGGGTAGAAAGACAGCTCCTATTGTATCTTTTATGTCTACGGACATTTCTTTAGTACTAACAAAGTAGAAAATTTCATTTTTCCTTTTAAGGGGATTTAGAATACTAAGTTTAGAAGGAACATTTTTGAAAATGTTTTCTTTCTTTATTTTTAAATCAATTTTCTTAACTCTAGAGAGAAGGTCTTGTTTTATTAAAAGATTTGCATGAAAGCCGTCTTCATCTTCAACATAAGTTAAGATTTGTTTTTCTTCTGAATTATTTTCTTCAGTGTTGTTGAAAATTTCATTATTCATTTTAAGAAAAGCTAACAGGTTAAAATAAACTTTCTGAGTTTTGAAACTAATTTTTTATTTCTATCAAGATGTTCTTGATGTACTTTTTGCTTATGCAGGAGATACATACGTATATTAACCAAGTTTGGTATATATTCGTTAGTATGTTTATTTTGTGCTTGTAGAATTCTGAAATCTATATGCACCAAGTCTTTTTTATTATTGAAAAGTATTTCTTTATGTTGAGAGATTTCAATCTCTTTATTATGAATATGTTCAAACTTTACTCTGTAAAGTGTTTTATTATAATGTAATGCCATATTTATCAAGGCTCTGATACCGTACACATCCACACACCCAAACTGGTATCAGAGCCTTGATAAATATGGCATTACATTATAATAAAACACTTTACAGAGTAAAGTTTGAACATATTCATAATAAAGAGATTGAAATCTCTCAACATAAAGAAATACTTTTCAATAATAAAAAAGACTTGGTGCATATAGATTTCAGAATTCTACAAGCACAAAATAAACATACTAACGAATATATACCAAACTTGGTTAATATACGTATGTATCTCCTGCATAAGCAAAAAGTACATCAAGAACATCTTGATAGAAATAAAAAATTAGTTTCAAAACTCAGAAAGTTTATTTTAACCTGTTAGCTTTTCTTAAAATGAATAATGAAATTTTCAACAACACTGAAGAAAATAATTCAGAAGAAAAACAAATCTTAACTTATGTTGAAGATGAAGACGGCTTTCATGCAAATCTTTTAATAAAACAAGACCTTCTCTCTAGAGTTAAGAAAATTGATTTAAAAATAAAGAAAGAAAACATTTTCAAAAATGTTCCTTCTAAACTTAGTATTCTAAATCCCCTTAAAAGGAAAAATGAAATTTTCTACTTTGTTAGTACTAAAGAAATGTCCGTAGACATAAAAGATACAATAGGAGCTGTCTTTCTACCCCTTTTAACTAAGGAGCAAATACATAATAACTTAAAAAGTATTCCAGTTGAGATTAGATCAAAAATTAGAATGGTCCATATCGGAGCTGTAAAAATTTTGTTAAAATCCCAATTCCAAGCAGGAATAAATTCTCCCATAAAAATGGCCTTAATTGACAACAGAATTACTGACAGACAGGACTGCATCTTAGGTGCTGCAAAGGGAAACCTTGCTTACCAAAAGTTTATGTTTTCAGTCTATCCAAAGTTTGCTCTGGATTTAAAATCTGCAAATATAGATAAAACCTTATCTTTTATACATCACTTTGAAAGAAGTGACCTAATGAGTCCAGGTGATAAACCTTTCACCATAACATATCTCATAGGATATGCCCTGACCAACAGTCACCATAGCATAGACTATAAGAAAGACGAGTACATCGAACTTGATGATGTCTTTTCAGAAATAGGCCATGTCAAAGATAAACAATTCTGCGACATAAATCCTCAAGAAAACTCTTGGGTTTTAAATATAGCTAGAAATAAAAAAGCTCTAGGAGAAACTCTTAGACCAAGAATTTCTATGGATTCACTCCACATAGGAGAAAGCTCGGAGAGAAAAGATAATAACCTAATAAGAAACATGTCTTTAAAAATTGATAGTCTACGCCAGAATATCAAACAAATCACTGACATTATAAATGAATAATAAAATTGATTTTCCTCATTTCTATAAAAAAGGTAAAACAGTCAAAATTAAAACTCTTGACGATAATACTGAAAAGAAAGAATACGTTTTCTCTACTTCTGGTAAAGCTGGTGTTCAAACAATCGTAAATCATTGCAATAATCTCAACCAAATCATTGCAAGATGTCTTTTAAAAACTTCAAAAATAAGCCATTATCTTGGTATTTCAAAAGATATTTCTAAAGATATTTCAAAAAATAAAATACCTTTTAACCAATTTAAAAACGATTTAGCCTTTATGGTTAAAAACAATCTTGATAAAAAAGATTTTGAAAAATTCTTCGAAGTTATTGAAAGACAAAATAAATTAACTATCAAGTTAACCCAGTCTATTGACAAACATTCAATTCTTTTAGAAAACTCTTTAAAAAACAACCAATTTGTTGAAGAAGTCGCCAAAAAGGCAAATATTGAGGGCACTCTTAAGGAAACCAACATTAAGATCACTAATATACATGATCAGTTAAAACAACTAATAGGATGACCTCGATACCCGAGCTCAATAAATCAATCACCTCGATACCCGAGGTGATTGATTTATTGAGCTCGGGTATCGAGGTCATCCTATTAGTTGTTTCAACATGATATATAAAAACATGTTGCGTACCATCATATGGCATTACATTATAATAAAACACTTTACAGAGTAAAGTTTGAACATATTCATAATAAAGAGATTGAAATCTCTCAACATAAAGAAATACTTTTCAATAATAAAAAAGACTTGGTGCATATAGATTTCAGAATTCTACAAGCACAAAATAAACATACTAACGAATATATACCAAACTTGGTTAATATACGTATGTATCTCCTGCATAAGCAAAAAGTACATCAAGAACATCTTGATAGAAATAAAAAATTAGTTTCAAAACTCAGAAAGTTTATTTTAACCTGTTAGCTTTTCTTAAAATGAATAATGAAATTTTCAACAACACTGAAGAAAATAATTCAGAAGAAAAACAAATCTTAACTTATGTTGAAGATGAAGACGGCTTTCATGCAAATCTTTTAATAAAACAAGACCTTCTCTCTAGAGTTAAGAAAATTGATTTAAAAATAAAGAAAGAAAACATTTTCAAAAATGTTCCTTCTAAACTTAGTATTCTAAATCCCCTTAAAAGGAAAAATGAAATTTTCTACTTTGTTAGTACTAAAGAAATGTCCGTAGACATAAAAGATACAATAGGAGCTGTCTTTCTACCCCTTTTAACTAAGGAGCAAATACATAATAACTTAAAAAGTATTCCAGTTGAGATTAGATCAAAAATTAGAATGGTCCATATCGGAGCTGTAAAAATTTTGTTAAAATCCCAATTCCAAGCAGGAATAAATTCTCCCATAAAAATGGCCTTAATTGACAACAGAATTACTGACAGACAGGACTGCATCTTAGGTGCTGCAAAGGGAAACCTTGCTTACCAAAAGTTTATGTTTTCAGTCTATCCAAAGTTTGCTCTGGATTTAAAATCTGCAAATATAGATAAAACCTTATCTTTTATACATCACTTTGAAAGAAGTGACCTAATGAGTCCAGGTGATAAACCTTTCACCATAACATATCTCATAGGATATGCCCTGACCAACAGTCACCATAGCATAGACTATAAGAAAGACGAGTACATCGAACTTGATGATGTCTTTTCAGAAATAGGCCATGTCAAAGATAAACAATTCTGCGACATAAATCCTCAAGAAAACTCTTGGGTTTTAAATATAGCTAGAAATAAAAAAGCTCTAGGAGAAACTCTTAGACCAAGAATTTCTATGGATTCACTCCACATAGGAGAAAGCTCGGAGAGAAAAGATAATAACCTAATAAGAAACATGTCTTTAAAAATTGATAGTCTACGCCAGAATATCAAACAAATCACTGACATTATAAATGAATAATAAAATTGATTTTCCTCATTTCTATAAAAAAGGTAAAACAGTCAAAATTAAAACTCTTGACGATAATACTGAAAAGAAAGAATACGTTTTCTCTACTTCTGGTAAAGCTGGTGTTCAAACAATCGTAAATCATTGCAATAATCTCAACCAAATCATTGCAAGATGTCTTTTAAAAACTTCAAAAATAAGCCATTATCTTGGTATTTCAAAAGATATTTCTAAAGATATTTCAAAAAATAAAATACCTTTTAACCAATTTAAAAACGATTTAGCCTTTATGGTTAAAAACAATCTTGATAAAAAAGATTTTGAAAAATTCTTCGAAGTTATTGAAAGACAAAATAAATTAACTATCAAGTTAACCCAGTCTATTGACAAACATTCAATTCTTTTAGAAAACTCTTTAAAAAACAACCAATTTGTTGAAGAAGTCGCCAAAAAGGCAAATATTGAGGGCACTCTTAAGGAAACCAACATTAAGATCACTAATATACATGATCAGTTAAAACAACTAATAGGATGACCTCGATACCCGAGCTCAATAAATCAATCACCTCGATACCCGAGATAAATAGATCAATCAATCTCCTTAATGAAAAAATTGATGGGCTGATTATAAACATGGACTTAACATTCAATAAATACGTAACCATTACCCAGTTGGAAGTAGCATCTGCAAAAATTATTGCAGACATTACTAAAGAGTTATCTGAAAAGATTGACTCTTGCCCATGTAATAAAGACATACTTGAGCACATCAAGAATATCTCCATCATAGAACAAAAAACCAAGCCTGGAAAATATTCAGGTCTTAAGAAATACTCACCTCCCAATCCTAGTGTTGGAAACCCTGACTTAGGAAGCTCAAAAGATTCCCAGAAAATTAACATTTTCAAGAAAGAATAAAAATGAAAGAAACAATCTCTGAACGTCTCGAGAAATATTTCTTTAACCTTCAATATGAAGATTATGATAAAACTGACCAAAAGCTTATTCAGCTTTTATCTTTAGAAACTGAAGAATGTGAAGAATTGTATCAAAAAGAACCCAAACTTTTTGATCAATATTTTAGAATGACTAAAATAAATGAACCCGATACTGAATCAGAACAAGAAGATAATTTTAAAACAAATACAAAGACTGTTAAGTTCGAATATTCAGATATGGAAGATGATGAAGCAGAATCTTCTTATACAGCCACAAGAAGAGGCAATAAAAAGAAATACGAGTTCAAAATGCCTGTCCACAATGGAATTCCAAATAGTGGCCAAGGACCCAATACGATCAATGTACTCAATATTGATTGTATCCAAGATTTAAAACTCAGAGAAAGAGTTGTAGAAAAATGGGTTACTGAGATTTCACTAATCTTACAAACAAATCCAGATGAATTTGAAAAAGCAAAAAATGTTCTACTACTTTTAGAACACAAAACTGATGGAATCGTGCAGAAATTCCTAAGAAACAATAATTGGAATGAAGAACTACATGGCTCAGATCTTTTTGATAATCTCATAAATGTCATATACACTACTTTCTTAGGTCTTGATTATATTTCTAATAAAGACTTCACCATTAATAAGAAGGTTGACATAGCAAGAGTTTCAATGACTAAACTCCAATTACATGATATTAGTCTTCTCGACAAATACACATGTATGTATGAATCATATTTGTATGATATTCCACAGAGAAGTGAATATGCGCAATGGATATCTGCTTATCTCATGAAAATTCCAATTATTGGAGAAACCTGTACAGACAGATGGAAAAAAGAAGCTACTGGAGAAATCCAGCAAACCAGTCTTTCTTACGCAACAAAAATTGCAAAAGAAGAAATTGATAGAATCTGTCAAGACAGATATAAACAACAAAAGCTTAAAACTATAAGCAAAGATTGTTGTAGCATTCTCTCTGATTTCAAAAACTTTGATATTGGAAAGAAAAATTATACTAAGAAAAAGCATAAAAACAAAAAGAAATACAAATCTTTTTGGAAAAAGAAAAGAAGAAAATTTTCACCAGGAAAATACTTCAAGAAACCATCAAAAGAAACACCTAAGAAAACTACTTCTTGTCCGCAAGGAAAGAAAAAATGTAGGTGTTGGATCTGCAATGAAGAAGGACACTACGCAAACGAATGTCCAAATAGAAAAAAATACCCTGACAAAGTCAAGGTTTTACAAACCGCTAACAATGGAGGCTATGAAGCTCTTGAAGAAGAGTATGATGGTACGCAACATGTTTTTATATATCATGTTGAAACAGAATCTTCATCAGACACTGAAGAATACGAATCAACAACGGATGACTCAGACTAGTCCCATACATACCTCGCTTTTCAGGGAGGAGGAGATTAACCATTTTTGCGTAAACCTCCAGAAGATTGATGATTCCCTTATCATGAATCTTACTAATCCAAACTCTATTTATGTTTCTGCCTTCCTTAACTTTAAAGGATATAAAAAATTTAGAGTACATTGTTTTGTAGACACAGGTGCATCTTTATGTCTTGCAAGCAAATTCATCATTCCGGATGAACTCTGGGAAAACGCTCCCAAAGAAATTAGTGCCACTATTGCAAATGGTGAAACCATAAAAATTAATAAAGTTTGTAGAAATATTAATCTCGAACTTTCAGGAGAACATTTCAATGTTCCCACTATTTACCAACAAAATTCAGGAATTGATATCATAATTGGTAACAACTTCTGTCAAGTCTATGGACCATTCATACAATGGATAGATAGAATTGCCTTTCATCTTAATAATGATATGGTAATTATAAAAAAGGTTACAGAGGCCTATAGCAAAGGAAAACCAGGTTTTCTTGAAACTCAAGAAAAAGGTTCTAAAGAAAAACAAATTCCAGGTACTAATATAACTCATGAAGAGATTAATAAAGAAAGGATTATTTCTATTCAAACTACCAGGTTCAAACAGATTGAAGATCTTCTTGAAAAAGTTTGTTCTGAAAATCCTATTGATCCAAATAAAACCAAAGGATGGATGAAAGCTTCAATCAAGCTTATTGATCCCAAAACGGTTATTAGAGAAAAACCTATGGTTTACTCTCTACAAGATAGAGAAGAATTTTCCAAACAAATCAAAGAATTACTTGATATGAGACTAATTATAGAATCAAAATCCCCTCATATGTCTCCTGCCTTTCTTGTCAATAAAGAAGCAGAGAAAAGAAGAGGAAAGAAGCGAATGGTTGTTAACTACAAAGCAATCAATGATGCAACTATTGGAGACTCACATAATCTCCCCAATATGCACGAACTCTTGACTCTTCTACGAGGAAAAAACATTTATTCAAGTTTCGACTGCAAGTCAGGTTTCTGGCAAGTTCTACTTGATGAAGAATCGCAGCTTCTCACTGCCTTCACATGTCCTGATGGACTCTTTCAATGGAAAGTACTACCCTTTGGGCTTAAACAAGCTCCTAGTATTTTTCAAAGACACATGCAGAATGCTCTTCGAGGCCTTGAAGGTTTCTGCACGGTATACGTTGATGACATCATGATCTTCAGCAAAAATGAACAAGAACACTATGTTCATGTCACACAGGTTCTCAGAACTATTTTAAAATATGGTATAATACTTTCAAAAAAGAAAGCTCATCTTTTCAAAACAAAAATCAATTTTTTAGGTTTAGAAATAAATGAAGGTACCCATTGTCCTCAAAAACATATTCTTGAACATTTACATGACTTTCCAAATGTTTTAGAAGACAAAAAGCAACTACAAAGATTTCTTGGTGTTTTAACTTATGCTGAAACATATATTGAAAAACTTGCAGCCATGAGAAAACCTTTACAGGCAAAATTAAAAAAAGATGTCATTTGGAATTGGTCAAATGCTGATACAGACTACATCAAAAAGATAAAGAAAGTTTTAATCAATTTTCCAAAACTTTATCTTCCAAACATTGAAGACAGTTTAATTATTGAAACTGATGCTTCTGATGAATTTTGGGGAGGTGTTTTAAAAGCTAAAAACCCCAAAAACGAAGAACAAATTTGCAGGTACACCTCTGGCAGTTTCAAAGCAGCTGAGAAAAACTACCATAGCAATGAAAAAGAATTACTCGCTGTAAAAAGAGTTATTACAAAATTCTCTGTATATTTAACACCAGTAAATTTCCTGGTTCGTACAGATAATAAAAATTTTACTTATTTCCTCCGAACTAAGATTGCAGGAGATAACAAATTAGGCCGGCTAATACGTTGGCAAGAGTGGTTTTCACGATATACTTTCACTGTTGAACATCTCGCAGGAAACAAAAACGTACTGGCAGACTGCCTCACCCGTGACTTCAGGTATACCTTACATCATCCATGATCTCACTCGCTCCTCTCGAGCCCTATAAAAGGATATGATCCTCAAGACATATTTCCTCACAAAAACTTCACCTACAAAAAAGAGAGGGGGAGATTAGAGAAAAAAGTAAACAAAAATTTGAGTTTACAAAAATGGAAGACCTCAACACTTTGAGGATGAAGAAACAAATGCTCCTCATAGAGCTATCTGCAATTGAGCAGAAAATCAACTTGTATGAACAAGTAACAACGGTCACCAATGTACCGGAAAGCGAAAGCTCAAAAACAAAGGCTATTCCAGTGCAAACGGCACCTGGTAAAGAATCAACAAATCCGTTGAAAGCTGATGCTTTGCTAAAAAGCATAATAAAGGAGACAGCTACTCCTCTTCCTGATGGAAAAACTAGCTTGTTGGTTGATACCAATCCTTGTACTGAAGGAATCAGTAAAATGACAACCTTGTCACCCATTAACAAATCTGTGCAGGAGTTTACACCAGATTACAAAAAAGCTCTTAACAAAGAAGCTGAAAGATTTTATGTAATCTACAAAGGACCTCATGCCGGTGTTCATACTGACTGGGGAATTACAGAAACATTCTGTAAAGTTGATAAAGTTACTTGCAAAAAATTCAGAAATGAAGCATCTGCAAGATTAAGCCTTGCCACTTATCAAGACGATACAAGCAAGACTAACCAACCACTTCTTCGACCAAAAATTCATAAAGTCAAAGAAGCTCACAGAGACCAAAGGTTTGACGTTCCAAATAACGCTCAACAAATGGTTAACTATCCTGAAATCTCTTTCGAAGACTTCAGAACAATCTGGAAGAAAGCAAGAGCTGCATGCCCAGAAGACCTTGTTCATGAAAAGTTTTTCACTACGGACAAGAAAACAAAAAGTCTGTTCAACTTCCTCGAAGGATCAGATGCAAAATTAGTATACCAAGCCTTTCAAGCTGGACTAATCGACAATATCTACCCAAGTTGCAACCTTCAAGAACTCATTTTCTTCCCAAGCAACATGGTAGAATCCATTAAAAACTTTCGAAAGAAAGTACTTAAAGCAAAAGATAATCCGATCTACATCAGATGCATCTCTTCACTCCCAGAATGGATTCAAGAATCAACTCTTTCTCCATACCACTTTCTGGAAATTGGTCTTTCTAAAGCCAATAGAGATATTGAACAATCTCAACCAATGGAAGACAAAGATCTACCTTTTACAGAGATTCTTCATCCCAATCGCATCAATGGTTTAAGAAGAATATCAGAAAAAATCATCGAGATTATCTCTGGTTCAAAAAAGAAGATTAATTATACCGACTCGCATTGTATAATTACAAGCTGGAGTTACAACAACACCAGCCAAGAAGATCTTCGTCAAGCCTCCAAGTTTGGCGAAAAATTCATGAACAATAGCATGGAAGTATCCAATGCTACACGCCAACACTTCTGCCGACATGCAGAACAACTTTTTGAAGAACATCTTTGTCACTTTTGCGAAAGCAAAGATTCGGAGACAATGGAGGGACCCCCCTCTGAAGATGACAAATCATCATCATCTTAAAGAAAGATGCTTCACGTGTCAAATGGCCCCAGCCACTCGAAATAATAATGCCCTTCTTCATTATTAGAAGCTTTCTAGCTGTCCACAATAATGTAATCTTTAGTGGATAAAAACGTCATGCCTGACATTTTAGGCAAGGATCAGACCCTCTCAATGTATCTATAAATTGAGAGTTATGTTTTGTTTTAGGGACATCGGAATAACGAGTGCAAGAAAAAAAAAAAAAAAAAAAAAAAAAAACACTCTCTATCTAGTAAATTTTCAGTTCAATGTCTAGTGAGTAATTCCTCCCTTAGAAGGGGAAAAATGTAAAATATTGTAAGAGTCTTCCCTTTTTGGGAACTCTGTTATCAATAAATCTTTGTTTTGTTATTTTTGAGTGTTCATACAATTTAGAGTGATGAAACTTGTAAGTGACAGAGTGTCAGGTCGACGATGATTAACAGTACCACAGGCACCATGCCAACAGGGAAAGCAACCACACAGACCAATGAACGACACAGGCTGGCTTGAATAGTTTCTATCTATGTAAGTATAACACTCACTACATCACAATTACACATTTATTGATACAAGAGTCTTCTTTTCACAATTTTTATATTTATTCCCTTCTTTGTTAAAACATAAATTCCGTACACATCCACACACCCAAACTGGTATCAGAGCCTTGATAAATATGGCATTACATTATAATAAAACACTTTACAGAGTAAAGTTTGAACATATTCATAATAAAGAGATTGAAATCTCTCAACATAAAGAAATACTTTTCAATAATAAAAAAGACTTGGTGCATATAGATTTCAGAATTCTACAAGCACAAAATAAACATACTAACGAATATATACCAAACTTGGTTAATATACGTATGTATCTCCTGCATAAGCAAAAAGTACATCAAGAACATCTTGATAGAAATAAAAAATTAGTTTCAAAACTCAGAAAGTTTATTTTAACCTGTTAGCTTTTCTTAAAATGAATAATGAAATTTTCAACAACACTGAAGAAAATAATTCAGAAGAAAAACAAATCTTAACTTATGTTGAAGATGAAGACGGCTTTCATGCAAATCTTTTAATAAAACAAGACCTTCTCTCTAGAGTTAAGAAAATTGATTTAAAAATAAAGAAAGAAAACATTTTCAAAAATGTTCCTTCTAAACTTAGTATTCTAAATCCCCTTAAAAGGAAAAATGAAATTTTCTACTTTGTTAGTACTAAAGAAATGTCCGTAGACATAAAAGATACAATAGGAGCTGTCTTTCTACCCCTTTTAACTAAGGAGCAAATACATAATAACTTAAAAAGTATTCCAGTTGAGATTAGATCAAAAATTAGAATGGTCCATATCGGAGCTGTAAAAATTTTGTTAAAATCCCAATTCCAAGCAGGAATAAATTCTCCCATAAAAATGGCCTTAATTGACAACAGAATTACTGACAGACAGGACTGCATCTTAGGTGCTGCAAAGGGAAACCTTGCTTACCAAAAGTTTATGTTTTCAGTCTATCCAAAGTTTGCTCTGGATTTAAAATCTGCAAATATAGATAAAACCTTATCTTTTATACATCACTTTGAAAGAAGTGACCTAATGAGTCCAGGTGATAAACCTTTCACCATAACATATCTCATAGGATATGCCCTGACCAACAGTCACCATAGCATAGACTATAAGAAAGACGAGTACATCGAACTTGATGATGTCTTTTCAGAAATAGGCCATGTCAAAGATAAACAATTCTGCGACATAAATCCTCAAGAAAACTCTTGGGTTTTAAATATAGCTAGAAATAAAAAAGCTCTAGGAGAAACTCTTAGACCAAGAATTTCTATGGATTCACTCCACATAGGAGAAAGCTCGGAGAGAAAAGATAATAACCTAATAAGAAACATGTCTTTAAAAATTGATAGTCTACGCCAGAATATCAAACAAATCACTGACATTATAAATGAATAATAAAATTGATTTTCCTCATTTCTATAAAAAAGGTAAAACAGTCAAAATTAAAACTCTTGACGATAATACTGAAAAGAAAGAATACGTTTTCTCTACTTCTGGTAAAGCTGGTGTTCAAACAATCGTAAATCATTGCAATAATCTCAACCAAATCATTGCAAGATGTCTTTTAAAAACTTCAAAAATAAGCCATTATCTTGGTATTTCAAAAGATATTTCTAAAGATATTTCAAAAAATAAAATACCTTTTAACCAATTTAAAAACGATTTAGCCTTTATGGTTAAAAACAATCTTGATAAAAAAGATTTTGAAAAATTCTTCGAAGTTATTGAAAGACAAAATAAATTAACTATCAAGTTAACCCAGTCTATTGACAAACATTCAATTCTTTTAGAAAACTCTTTAAAAAACAACCAATTTGTTGAAGAAGTCGCCAAAAAGGCAAATATTGAGGGCACTCTTAAGGAAACCAACATTAAGATCACTAATATACATGATCAGTTAAAACAACTAATAGGATGACCTCGATACCCGAGCTCAATAAATCAATCACCTCGATACCCGAGATAAATAGATCAATCAATCTCCTTAATGAAAAAATTGATGGGCTGATTATAAACATGGACTTAACATTCAATAAATACGTAACCATTACCCAGTTGGAAGTAGCATCTGCAAAAATTATTGCAGACATTACTAAAGAGTTATCTGAAAAGATTGACTCTTGCCCATGTAATAAAGACATACTTGAGCACATCAAGAATATCTCCATCATAGAACAAAAAACCAAGCCTGGAAAATATTCAGGTCTTAAGAAATACTCACCTCCCAATCCTAGTGTTGGAAACCCTGACTTAGGAAGCTCAAAAGATTCCCAGAAAATTAACATTTTCAAGAAAGAATAAAAATGAAAGAAACAATCTCTGAACGTCTCGAGAAATATTTCTTTAACCTTCAATATGAAGATTATGATAAAACTGACCAAAAGCTTATTCAGCTTTTATCTTTAGAAACTGAAGAATGTGAAGAATTGTATCAAAAAGAACCCAAACTTTTTGATCAATATTTTAGAATGACTAAAATAAATGAACCCGATACTGAATCAGAACAAGAAGATAATTTTAAAACAAATACAAAGACTGTTAAGTTCGAATATTCAGATATGGAAGATGATGAAGCAGAATCTTCTTATACAGCCACAAGAAGAGGCAATAAAAAGAAATACGAGTTCAAAATGCCTGTCCACAATGGAATTCCAAATAGTGGCCAAGGACCCAATACGATCAATGTACTCAATATTGATTGTATCCAAGATTTAAAACTCAGAGAAAGAGTTGTAGAAAAATGGGTTACTGAGATTTCACTAATCTTACAAACAAATCCAGATGAATTTGAAAAAGCAAAAAATGTTCTACTACTTTTAGAACACAAAACTGATGGAATCGTGCAGAAATTCCTAAGAAACAATAATTGGAATGAAGAACTACATGGCTCAGATCTTTTTGATAATCTCATAAATGTCATATACACTACTTTCTTAGGTCTTGATTATATTTCTAATAAAGACTTCACCATTAATAAGAAGGTTGACATAGCAAGAGTTTCAATGACTAAACTCCAATTACATGATATTAGTCTTCTCGACAAATACACATGTATGTATGAATCATATTTGTATGATATTCCACAGAGAAGTGAATATGCGCAATGGATATCTGCTTATCTCATGAAAATTCCAATTATTGGAGAAACCTGTACAGACAGATGGAAAAAAGAAGCTACTGGAGAAATCCAGCAAACCAGTCTTTCTTACGCAACAAAAATTGCAAAAGAAGAAATTGATAGAATCTGTCAAGACAGATATAAACAACAAAAGCTTAAAACTATAAGCAAAGATTGTTGTAGCATTCTCTCTGATTTCAAAAACTTTGATATTGGAAAGAAAAATTATACTAAGAAAAAGCATAAAAACAAAAAGAAATACAAATCTTTTTGGAAAAAGAAAAGAAGAAAATTTTCACCAGGAAAATACTTCAAGAAACCATCAAAAGAAACACCTAAGAAAACTACTTCTTGTCCGCAAGGAAAGAAAAAATGTAGGTGTTGGATCTGCAATGAAGAAGGACACTACGCAAACGAATGTCCAAATAGAAAAAAATACCCTGACAAAGTCAAGGTTTTACAAACCGCTAACAATGGAGGCTATGAAGCTCTTGAAGAAGAGTATGATGGTACGCAACATGTTTTTATATATCATGTTGAAACAGAATCTTCATCAGACACTGAAGAATACGAATCAACAACGGATGACTCAGACTAGTCCCATACATACCTCGCTTTTCAGGGAGGAGGAGATTAACCATTTTTGCGTAAACCTCCAGAAGATTGATGATTCCCTTATCATGAATCTTACTAATCCAAACTCTATTTATGTTTCTGCCTTCCTTAACTTTAAAGGATATAAAAAATTTAGAGTACATTGTTTTGTAGACACAGGTGCATCTTTATGTCTTGCAAGCAAATTCATCATTCCGGATGAACTCTGGGAAAACGCTCCCAAAGAAATTAGTGCCACTATTGCAAATGGTGAAACCATAAAAATTAATAAAGTTTGTAGAAATATTAATCTCGAACTTTCAGGAGAACATTTCAATGTTCCCACTATTTACCAACAAAATTCAGGAATTGATATCATAATTGGTAACAACTTCTGTCAAGTCTATGGACCATTCATACAATGGATAGATAGAATTGCCTTTCATCTTAATAATGATATGGTAATTATAAAAAAGGTTACAGAGGCCTATAGCAAAGGAAAACCAGGTTTTCTTGAAACTCAAGAAAAAGGTTCTAAAGAAAAACAAATTCCAGGTACTAATATAACTCATGAAGAGATTAATAAAGAAAGGATTATTTCTATTCAAACTACCAGGTTCAAACAGATTGAAGATCTTCTTGAAAAAGTTTGTTCTGAAAATCCTATTGATCCAAATAAAACCAAAGGATGGATGAAAGCTTCAATCAAGCTTATTGATCCCAAAACGGTTATTAGAGAAAAACCTATGGTTTACTCTCTACAAGATAGAGAAGAATTTTCCAAACAAATCAAAGAATTACTTGATATGAGACTAATTATAGAATCAAAATCCCCTCATATGTCTCCTGCCTTTCTTGTCAATAAAGAAGCAGAGAAAAGAAGAGGAAAGAAGCGAATGGTTGTTAACTACAAAGCAATCAATGATGCAACTATTGGAGACTCACATAATCTCCCCAATATGCACGAACTCTTGACTCTTCTACGAGGAAAAAACATTTATTCAAGTTTCGACTGCAAGTCAGGTTTCTGGCAAGTTCTACTTGATGAAGAATCGCAGCTTCTCACTGCCTTCACATGTCCTGATGGACTCTTTCAATGGAAAGTACTACCCTTTGGGCTTAAACAAGCTCCTAGTATTTTTCAAAGACACATGCAGAATGCTCTTCGAGGCCTTGAAGGTTTCTGCACTGTATACGTTGATGACATCATGATCTTCAGCAAAAATGAACAAGAACACTATGTTCATGTCACACAGGTTCTCAGAACTATTTTAAAATATGGTATAATACTTTCAAAAAAGAAAGCTCATCTTTTCAAAACAAAAATCAATTTTTTAGGTTTAGAAATAAATGAAGGTACCCATTGTCCTCAAAAACATATTCTTGAACATTTACATGACTTTCCAAATGTTTTAGAAGACAAAAAGCAACTACAAAGATTTCTTGGTGTTTTAACTTATGCTGAAACATATATTGAAAAACTTGCAGCCATGAGAAAACCTTTACAGGCAAAATTAAAAAAAGATGTCATTTGGAATTGGTCAAATGCTGATACAGACTACATCAAAAAGATAAAGAAAGTTTTAATCAATTTTCCAAAACTTTATCTTCCAAACATTGAAGACAGTTTAATTATTGAAACTGATGCTTCTGATGAATTTTGGGGAGGTGTTTTAAAAGCTAAAAACCCCAAAAACGAAGAACAAATTTGCAGGTACACCTCTGGCAGTTTCAAAGCAGCTGAGAAAAACTACCATAGCAATGAAAAAGAATTACTCGCTGTAAAAAGAGTTATTACAAAATTCTCTGTATATTTAACACCAGTAAATTTCCTGGTTCGTACAGATAATAAAAATTTTACTTATTTCCTCCGAACTAAGATTGCAGGAGATAACAAATTAGGCCGGCTAATACGTTGGCAAGAGTGGTTTTCACGATATACTTTCACTGTTGAACATCTCGCAGGAAACAAAAACGTACTGGCAGACTGCCTCACCCGTGACTTCAGGTATACCTTACATCATCCATGATCTCACTCGCTCCTCTCGAGCCCTATAAAAGGATATGATCCTCAAGACATATTTCCTCACAAAAACTTCACCTACAAAAAAGAGAGGGGGAGATTAGAGAAAAAAGTAAACAAAAATTTGAGTTTACAAAAATGGAAGACCTCAACACTTTGAGGATGAAGAAACAAATGCTCCTCATAGAGCTATCTGCAATTGAGCAGAAAATCAACTTGTATGAACAAGTAACAACGGTCACCAATGTACCGGAAAGCGAAAGCTCAAAAACAAAGGCTATTCCAGTGCAAACGGCACCTGGTAAAGAATCAACAAATCCGTTGAAAGCTGATGCTTTGCTAAAAAGCATAATAAAGGAGACAGCTACTCCTCTTCCTGATGGAAAAACTAGCTTGTTGGTTGATACCAATCCTTGTACTGAAGGAATCAGTAAAATGACAACCTTGTCACCCATTAACAAATCTGTGCAGGAGTTTACACCAGATTACAAAAAAGCTCTTAACAAAGAAGCTGAAAGATTTTATGTAATCTACAAAGGACCTCATGCCGGTGTTCATACTGACTGGGGAATTACAGAAACATTCTGTAAAGTTGATAAAGTTACTTGCAAAAAATTCAGAAATGAAGCATCTGCAAGATTAAGCCTTGCCACTTATCAAGACGATACAAGCAAGACTAACCAACCACTTCTTCGACCAAAAATTCATAAAGTCAAAGAAGCTCACAGAGACCAAAGGTTTGACGTTCCAAATAACGCTCAACAAATGGTTAACTATCCTGAAATCTCTTTCGAAGACTTCAGAACAATCTGGAAGAAAGCAAGAGCTGCATGCCCAGAAGACCTTGTTCATGAAAAGTTTTTCACTACGGACAAGAAAACAAAAAGTCTGTTCAACTTCCTCGAAGGAT
Organism: Lactuca serriola; assembly: GCF_051521515.1. Lineage (NCBI taxonomy): Eukaryota > Viridiplantae > Streptophyta > Magnoliopsida > Asterales > Asteraceae > Lactuca > Lactuca serriola. The sequence continues at coordinate 234,981,879 of NC_136409.1, read as the reverse complement.
CAGATGCAAAATTAGTATACCAAGCCTTTCAAGCTGGACTAATCGACAATATCTACCCAAGTTGCAACCTTCAAGAACTCATTTTCTTCCCAAGCAACATGGTAGAATCCATTAAAAACTTTCGAAAGAAAGTACTTAAAGCAAAAGATAATCCGATCTACATCAGATGCATCTCTTCACTCCCAGAATGGATTCAAGAATCAACTCTTTCTCCATACCACTTTCTGGAAATTGGTCTTTCTAAAGCCAATAGAGATATTGAACAATCTCAACCAATGGAAGACAAAGATCTACCTTTTACAGAGATTCTTCATCCCAATCGCATCAATGGTTTAAGAAGAATATCAGAAAAAATCATCGAGATTATCTCTGGTTCAAAAAAGAAGATTAATTATACCGACTCGCATTGTATAATTACAAGCTGGAGTTACAACAACACCAGCCAAGAAGATCTTCGTCAAGCCTCCAAGTTTGGCGAAAAATTCATGAACAATAGCATGGAAGTATCCAATGCTACACGCCAACACTTCTGCCGACATGCAGAACAACTTTTTGAAGAACATCTTTGTCACTTTTGCGAAAGCAAAGATTCGGAGACAATGGAGGGACCCCCCTCTGAAGATGACAAATCATCATCATCTTAAAGAAAGATGCTTCACGTGTCAAATGGCCCCAGCCACTCGAAATAATAATGCCCTTCTTCATTATTAGAAGCTTTCTAGCTGTCCACAATAATGTAATCTTTAGTGGATAAAAACGTCATGCCTGACATTTTAGGCAAGGATCAGACCCTCTCAATGTATCTATAAATTGAGAGTTATGTTTTGTTTTAGGGACATCGGAATAACGAGTGCAAGAAAAAAAAAAAAAAAAAAAAAAAAAAAACACTCTCTATCTAGTAAATTTTCAGTTCAATGTCTAGTGAGTAATTCCTCCCTTAGAAGGGGAAAAATGTAAAATATTGTAAGAGTCTTCCCTTTTTGGGAACTCTGTTATCAATAAATCTTTGTTTTGTTATTTTTGAGTGTTCATACAATTTAGAGTGATGAAACTTGTAAGTGACAGAGTGTCAGGTCGACGATGATTAACAGTACCACAGGCACCATGCCAACAGGGAAAGCAACCACACAGACCAATGAACGACACAGGCTGGCTTGAATAGTTTCTATCTATGTAAGTATAACACTCACTACATCACAATTACACATTTATTGATACAAGAGTCTTCTTTTCACAATTTTTATATTTATTCCCTTCTTTGTTAAAACATAAATTCCGTACACATCCACACACCCAAACTGGGCTCGGGTATCGAGGTCATCCTATTAGTTGTTTTAACTGATCATGTATATTAGTGATCTTAATGTTGGTTTCCTTAAGAGTGCCCTCAATATTTGATACCAGTTTGGGTGTGTGGATGTGTACGGAATTTATGTTTTAACAAAGAAGGGAATAAATATAAAAATTGTGAAAAGAAGACTCTTGTATCAATAAATGTGTAATTGTGATGTAGTGAGTGTTATACTTACATAGATAGAAACTATTCAAGCCAGCCTGTGTCGTTCATTGGTCTGTGTGGTTGCTTTCCCTGTTGGCATGGTGCCTGTGGTACTGTTAATCATCGTCGACCTGACACTCTGTCACTTACAAGTTTCATCACTCTAAATTGTATGAACACTCAAAAATAACAAAACAAAGATTTATTGATAACAGAGTTCCCAAAAAGGGAAGACTCTTACAATATTTTACATTTTTCCCCTTCTAAGGGAGGAATTACTCACTAGACATTGAACTGAAAATTTACTAGATAGAGAGTGTTTTTTTTTTTTTTTTTTTTTTTTTTTTCTTGCACTCGTTATTCCGATGTCCCTAAAACAAAACATAACTCTCAATTTATAGATACATTGAGAGGGTCTGATCCTTGCCTAAAATGTCAGGCATGACGTTTTTATCCACTAAAGATTACATTATTGTGGACAGCTAGAAAGCTTCTAATAATGAAGAAGGGCATTATTATTTCGAGTGGCTGGGGCCATTTGACACGTGAAGCATCTTTCTTTAAGATGATGATGATTTGTCATCTTCAGAGGGGGGTCCCTCCATTGTCTCCGAATCTTTGCTTTCGCAAAAGTGACAAAGATGTTCTTCAAAAAGTTGTTCTGCATGTCGGCAGAAGTGTTGGCGTGTAGCATTGGATACTTCCATGCTATTGTTCATGAATTTTTCGCCAAACTTGGAGGCTTGACGAAGATCTTCTTGGCTGGTGTTGTTGTAACTCCAGCTTGTAATTATACAATGCGAGTCGGTATAATTAATCTTCTTTTTTGAACCAGAGATAATCTCGATGATTTTTTCTGATATTCTTCTTAAACCATTGATGCGATTGGGATGAAGAATCTCTGTAAAAGGTAGATCTTTGTCTTCCATTGGTTGAGATTGTTCAATATCTCTATTGGCTTTAGAAAGACCAATTTCCAGAAAGTGGTATGGAGAAAGAGTTGATTCTTGAATCCATTCTGGGAGTGAAGAGATGCATCTGATGTAGATCGGATTATCTTTTGCTTTAAGTACTTTCTTTCGAAAGTTTTTAATGGATTCTACCATGTTGCTTGGGAAGAAAATGAGTTCTTGAAGGTTGCAACTTGGGTAGATATTGTCGATTAGTCCAGCTTGAAAGGCTTGGTATACTAATTTTGCATCTGATCCTTCGAGGAAGTTGAACAGACTTTTTGTTTTCTTGTCCGTAGTGAAAAACTTTTCATGAACAAGGTCTTCTGGGCATGCAGCTCTTGCTTTCTTCCAGATTGTTCTGAAGTCTTCGAAAGAGATTTCAGGATAGTTAACCATTTGTTGAGCGTTATTTGGAACGTCAAACCTTTGGTCTCTGTGAGCTTCTTTGACTTTATGAATTTTTGGTCGAAGAAGTGGTTGGTTAGTCTTGCTTGTATCGTCTTGATAAGTGGCAAGGCTTAATCTTGCAGATGCTTCATTTCTGAATTTTTTGCAAGTAACTTTATCAACTTTACAGAATGTTTCTGTAATTCCCCAGTCAGTATGAACACCGGCATGAGGTCCTTTGTAGATTACATAAAATCTTTCAGCTTCTTTGTTAAGAGCTTTTTTGTAATCTGGTGTAAACTCCTGCACAGATTTGTTAATGGGTGACAAGGTTGTCATTTTACTGATTCCTTCAGTACAAGGATTGGTATCAACCAACAAGCTAGTTTTTCCATCAGGAAGAGGAGTAGCTGTCTCCTTTATTATGCTTTTTAGCAAAGCATCAGCTTTCAACGGATTTGTTGATTCTTTACCAGGTGCCGTTTGCACTGGAATAGCCTTTGTTTTTGAGCTTTCGCTTTCCGGTACATTGGTGACCGTTGTTACTTGTTCATACAAGTTGATTTTCTGCTCAATTGCAGATAGCTCTATGAGGAGCATTTGTTTCTTCATCCTCAAAGTGTTGAGGTCTTCCATTTTTGTAAACTCAAATTTTTGTTTACTTTTTTCTCTAATCTCCCCCTCTCTTTTTTGTAGGTGAAGTTTTTGTGAGGAAATATGTCTTGAGGATCATATCCTTTTATAGGGCTCGAGAGGAGCGAGTGAGATCATGGATGATGTAAGGTATACCTGAAGTCACGGGTGAGGCAGTCTGCCAGTACGTTTTTGTTTCCTGCGAGATGTTCAACAGTGAAAGTATATCGTGAAAACCACTCTTGCCAACGTATTAGCCGGCCTAATTTGTTATCTCCTGCAATCTTAGTTCGGAGGAAATAAGTAAAATTTTTATTATCTGTACGAACCAGGAAATTTACTGGTGTTAAATATACAGAGAATTTTGTAATAACTCTTTTTACAGCGAGTAATTCTTTTTCATTGCTATGGTAGTTTTTCTCAGCTGCTTTGAAACTGCCAGAGGTGTACCTGCAAATTTGTTCTTCGTTTTTGGGGTTTTTAGCTTTTAAAACACCTCCCCAAAATTCATCAGAAGCATCAGTTTCAATAATTAAACTGTCTTCAATGTTTGGAAGATAAAGTTTTGGAAAATTGATTAAAACTTTCTTTATCTTTTTGATGTAGTCTGTATCAGCATTTGACCAATTCCAAATGACATCTTTTTTTAATTTTGCCTGTAAAGGTTTTCTCATGGCTGCAAGTTTTTCAATATATGTTTCAGCATAAGTTAAAACACCAAGAAATCTTTGTAGTTGCTTTTTGTCTTCTAAAACATTTGGAAAGTCATGTAAATGTTCAAGAATATGTTTTTGCAGTTTGGGTGTGTGGATGTGTACGGAATTTATGTTTTAACAAAGAAGGGAATAAATATAAAAATTGTGAAAAGAAGACTCTTGTATCAATAAATGTGTAATTGTGATGTAGTGAGTGTTATACTTACATAGATAGAAACTATTCAAGCCAGCCTGTGTCGTTCATTGGTCTGTGTGGTTGCTTTCCCTGTTGGCATGGTGCCTGTGGTACTGTTAATCATCGTCGACCTGACACTCTGTCACTTACAAGTTTCATCACTCTAAATTGTATGAACACTCAAAAATAACAAAACAAAGATTTATTGATAACAGAGTTCCCAAAAAGGGAAGACTCTTACAATATTTTACATTTTTCCCCTTCTAAGGGAGGAATTACTCACTAGACATTGAACTGAAAATTTACTAGATAGAGAGTGTTTTTTTTTTTTTTTTTTTTTTTTTTTCTTGCACTCGTTATTCCGATGTCCCTAAAACAAAACATAACTCTCAATTTATAGATACATTGAGAGGGTCTGATCCTTGCCTAAAATGTCAGGCATGACGTTTTTATCCACTAAAGATTACATTATTGTGGACAGCTAGAAAGCTTCTAATAATGAAGAAGGGCATTATTATTTCGAGTGGCTGGGGCCATTTGACACGTGAAGCATCTTTCTTTAAGATGATGATGATTTGTCATCTTCAGAGGGGGGTCCCTCCATTGTCTCCGAATCTTTGCTTTCGCAAAAGTGACAAAGATGTTCTTCAAAAAGTTGTTCTGCATGTCGGCAGAAGTGTTGGCGTGTAGCATTGGATACTTCCATGCTATTGTTCATGAATTTTTCGCCAAACTTGGAGGCTTGACGAAGATCTTCTTGGCTGGTGTTGTTGTAACTCCAGCTTGTAATTATACAATGCGAGTCGGTATAATTAATCTTCTTTTTTGAACCAGAGATAATCTCGATGATTTTTTCTGATATTCTTCTTAAACCATTGATGCGATTGGGATGAAGAATCTCTGTAAAAGGTAGATCTTTGTCTTCCATTGGTTGAGATTGTTCAATATCTCTATTGGCTTTAGAAAGACCAATTTCCAGAAAGTGGTATGGAGAAAGAGTTGATTCTTGAATCCATTCTGGGAGTGAAGAGATGCATCTGATGTAGATCGGATTATCTTTTGCTTTAAGTACTTTCTTTCGAAAGTTTTTAATGGATTCTACCATGTTGCTTGGGAAGAAAATGAGTTCTTGAAGGTTGCAACTTGGGTAGATATTGTCGATTAGTCCAGCTTGAAAGGCTTGGTATACTAATTTTGCATCTGATCCTTCGAGGAAGTTGAACAGACTTTTTGTTTTCTTGTCCGTAGTGAAAAACTTTTCATGAACAAGGTCTTCTGGGCATGCAGCTCTTGCTTTCTTCCAGATTGTTCTGAAGTCTTCGAAAGAGATTTCAGGATAGTTAACCATTTGTTGAGCGTTATTTGGAACGTCAAACCTTTGGTCTCTGTGAGCTTCTTTGACTTTATGAATTTTTGGTCGAAGAAGTGGTTGGTTAGTCTTGCTTGTATCGTCTTGATAAGTGGCAAGGCTTAATCTTGCAGATGCTTCATTTCTGAATTTTTTGCAAGTAACTTTATCAACTTTACAGAATGTTTCTGTAATTCCCCAGTCAGTATGAACACCGGCATGAGGTCCTTTGTAGATTACATAAAATCTTTCAGCTTCTTTGTTAAGAGCTTTTTTGTAATCTGGTGTAAACTCCTGCACAGATTTGTTAATGGGTGACAAGGTTGTCATTTTACTGATTCCTTCAGTACAAGGATTGGTATCAACCAACAAGCTAGTTTTTCCATCAGGAAGAGGAGTAGCTGTCTCCTTTATTATGCTTTTTAGCAAAGCATCAGCTTTCAACGGATTTGTTGATTCTTTACCAGGTGCCGTTTGCACTGGAATAGCCTTTGTTTTTGAGCTTTCGCTTTCCGGTACATTGGTGACCGTTGTTACTTGTTCATACAAGTTGATTTTCTGCTCAATTGCAGATAGCTCTATGAGGAGCATTTGTTTCTTCATCCTCAAAGTGTTGAGGTCTTCCATTTTTGTAAACTCAAATTTTTGTTTACTTTTTTCTCTAATCTCCCCCTCTCTTTTTTGTAGGTGAAGTTTTTGTGAGGAAATATGTCTTGAGGATCATATCCTTTTATAGGGCTCGAGAGGAGCGAGTGAGATCATGGATGATGTAAGGTATACCTGAAGTCACGGGTGAGGCAGTCTGCCAGTACGTTTTTGTTTCCTGCGAGATGTTCAACAGTGAAAGTATATCGTGAAAACCACTCTTGCCAACGTATTAGCCGGCCTAATTTGTTATCTCCTGCAATCTTAGTTCGGAGGAAATAAGTAAAATTTTTATTATCTGTACGAACCAGGAAATTTACTGGTGTTAAATATACAGAGAATTTTGTAATAACTCTTTTTACAGCGAGTAATTCTTTTTCATTGCTATGGTAGTTTTTCTCAGCTGCTTTGAAACTGCCAGAGGTGTACCTGCAAATTTGTTCTTCGTTTTTGGGGTTTTTAGCTTTTAAAACACCTCCCCAAAATTCATCAGAAGCATCAGTTTCAATAATTAAACTGTCTTCAATGTTTGGAAGATAAAGTTTTGGAAAATTGATTAAAACTTTCTTTATCTTTTTGATGTAGTCTGTATCAGCATTTGACCAATTCCAAATGACATCTTTTTTTAATTTTGCCTGTAAAGGTTTTCTCATGGCTGCAAGTTTTTCAATATATGTTTCAGCATAAGTTAAAACACCAAGAAATCTTTGTAGTTGCTTTTTGTCTTCTAAAACATTTGGAAAGTCATGTAAATGTTCAAGAATATGTTTTTGAGGACAATGGGTACCTTCATTTATTTCTAAACCTAAAAAATTGATTTTTGTTTTGAAAAGATGAGCTTTCTTTTTTGAAAGTATTATACCATATTTTAAAATAGTTCTGAGAACCTGTGTGACATGAACATAGTGTTCTTGTTCATTTTTGCTGAAGATCATGATGTCATCAACGTATACAGTGCAGAAACCTTCAAGGCCTCGAAGAGCATTCTGCATGTGTCTTTGAAAAATACTAGGAGCTTGTTTAAGCCCAAAGGGTAGTACTTTCCATTGAAAGAGTCCATCAGGACATGTGAAGGCAGTGAGAAGCTGCGATTCTTCATCAAGTAGAACTTGCCAGAAACCTGACTTGCAGTCGAAACTTGAATAAATGTTTTTTCCTCGTAGAAGAGTCAAGAGTTCGTGCATATTGGGGAGATTATGTGAGTCTCCAATAGTTGCATCATTGATTGCTTTGTAGTTAACAACCATTCGCTTCTTTCCTCTTCTTTTCTCTGCTTCTTTATTGACAAGAAAGGCAGGAGACATATGAGGGGATTTTGATTCTATAATTAGTCTCATATCAAGTAATTCTTTGATTTGTTTGGAAAATTCTTCTCTATCTTGTAGAGAGTAAACCATAGGTTTTTCTCTAATAACCGTTTTGGGATCAATAAGCTTGATTGAAGCTTTCATCCATCCTTTGGTTTTATTTGGATCAATAGGATTTTCAGAACAAACTTTTTCAAGAAGATCTTCAATCTGTTTGAACCTGGTAGTTTGAATAGAAATAATCCTTTCTTTATTAATCTCTTCATGAGTTATATTAGTACCTGGAATTTGTTTTTCTTTAGAACCTTTTTCTTGAGTTTCAAGAAAACCTGGTTTTCCTTTGCTATAGGCCTCTGTAACCTTTTTTATAATTACCATATCATTATTAAGATGAAAGGCAATTCTATCTATCCATTGTATGAATGGTCCATAGACTTGACAGAAGTTGTTACCAATTATGATATCAATTCCTGAATTTTGTTGGTAAATAGTGGGAACATTGAAATGTTCTCCTGAAAGTTCGAGATTAATATTTCTACAAACTTTATTAATTTTTATGGTTTCACCATTTGCAATAGTGGCACTAATTTCTTTGGGAGCGTTTTCCCAGAGTTCATCCGGAATGATGAATTTGCTTGCAAGACATAAAGATGCACCTGTGTCTACAAAACAATGTACTCTAAATTTTTTATATCCTTTAAAGTTAAGGAAGGCAGAAACATAAATAGAGTTTGGATTAGTAAGATTCATGATAAGGGAATCATCAATCTTCTGGAGGTTTACGCAAAAATGGTTAATCTCCTCCTCCCTGAAAAGCGAGGTATGTATGGGACTAGTCTGAGTCATCCGTTGTTGATTCGTATTCTTCAGTGTCTGATGAAGATTCTGTTTCAACATGATATATAAAAACATGTTGCGTACCATCATACTCTTCTTCAAGAGCTTCATAGCCTCCATTGTTAGCGGTTTGTAAAACCTTGACTTTGTCAGGGTATTTTTTTCTATTTGGACATTCGTTTGCGTAGTGTCCTTCTTCATTGCAGATCCAACACCTACATTTTTTCTTTCCTTGCGGACAAGAAGTAGTTTTCTTAGGTGTTTCTTTTGATGGTTTCTTGAAGTATTTTCCTGGTGAAAATTTTCTTCTTTTCTTTTTCCAAAAAGATTTGTATTTCTTTTTGTTTTTATGCTTTTTCTTAGTATAATTTTTCTTTCCAATATCAAAGTTTTTGAAATCAGAGAGAATGCTACAACAATCTTTGCTTATAGTTTTAAGCTTTTGTTGTTTATATCTGTCTTGACAGATTCTATCAATTTCTTCTTTTGCAATTTTTGTTGCGTAAGAAAGACTGGTTTGCTGGATTTCTCCAGTAGCTTCTTTTTTCCATCTGTCTGTACAGGTTTCTCCAATAATTGGAATTTTCATGAGATAAGCAGATATCCATTGCGCATATTCACTTCTCTGTGGAATATCATACAAATATGATTCATACATACATGTGTATTTGTCGAGAAGACTAATATCATGTAATTGGAGTTTAGTCATTGAAACTCTTGCTATGTCAACCTTCTTATTAATGGTGAAGTCTTTATTAGAAATATAATCAAGACCTAAGAAAGTAGTGTATATGACATTTATGAGATTATCAAAAAGATCTGAGCCATGTAGTTCTTCATTCCAATTATTGTTTCTTAGGAATTTCTGCACGATTCCATCAGTTTTGTGTTCTAAAAGTAGTAGAACATTTTTTGCTTTTTCAAATTCATCTGGATTTGTTTGTAAGATTAGTGAAATCTCAGTAACCCATTTTTCTACAACTCTTTCTCTGAGTTTTAAATCTTGGATACAATCAATATTGAGTACATTGATCGTATTGGGTCCTTGGCCACTATTTGGAATTCCATTGTGGACAGGCATTTTGAACTCGTATTTCTTTTTATTGCCTCTTCTTGTGGCTGTATAAGAAGATTCTGCTTCATCATCTTCCATATCTGAATATTCGAACTTAACAGTCTTTGTATTTGTTTTAAAATTATCTTCTTGTTCTGATTCAGTATCGGGTTCATTTATTTTAGTCATTCTAAAATATTGATCAAAAAGTTTGGGTTCTTTTTGATACAATTCTTCACATTCTTCAGTTTCTAAAGATAAAAGCTGAATAAGCTTTTGGTCAGTTTTATCATAATCTTCATATTGAAGGTTAAAGAAATATTTCTCGAGACGTTCAGAGATTGTTTCTTTCATTTTTATTCTTTCTTGAAAATGTTAATTTTCTGGGAATCTTTTGAGCTTCCTAAGTCAGGGTTTCCAACACTAGGATTGGGAGGTGAGTATTTCTTAAGACCTGAATATTTTCCAGGCTTGGTTTTTTGTTCTATGATGGAGATATTCTTGATGTGCTCAAGTATGTCTTTATTACATGGGCAAGAGTCAATCTTTTCAGATAACTCTTTAGTAATGTCTGCAATAATTTTTGCAGATGCTACTTCCAACTGGGTAATGGTTACGTATTTATTGAATGTTAAGTCCATGTTTATAATCAGCCCATCAATTTTTTCATTAAGGAGATTGATTGATCTATTTATCTCGGGTATCGAGGTGATTGATTTATTGAGCTCGGGTATCGAGGTCATCCTATTAGTTGTTTTAACTGATCATGTATATTAGTGATCTTAATGTTGGTTTCCTTAAGAGTGCCCTCAATATTTGCCTTTTTGGCGACTTCTTCAACAAATTGGTTGTTTTTTAAAGAGTTTTCTAAAAGAATTGAATGTTTGTCAATAGACTGGGTTAACTTGATAGTTAATTTATTTTGTCTTTCAATAACTTCGAAGAATTTTTCAAAATCTTTTTTATCAAGATTGTTTTTAACCATAAAGGCTAAATCGTTTTTAAATTGGTTAAAAGGTATTTTATTTTTTGAAATATCTTTAGAAATATCTTTTGAAATACCAAGATAATGGCTTATTTTTGAAGTTTTTAAAAGACATCTTGCAATGATTTGGTTGAGATTATTGCAATGATTTACGATTGTTTGAACACCAGCTTTACCAGAAGTAGAGAAAACGTATTCTTTCTTTTCAGTATTATCGTCAAGAGTTTTAATTTTGACTGTTTTACCTTTTTTATAGAAATGAGGAAAATCAATTTTATTATTCATTTATAATGTCAGTGATTTGTTTGATATTCTGGCGTAGACTATCAATTTTTAAAGACATGTTTCTTATTAGGTTATTATCTTTTCTCTCCGAGCTTTCTCCTATGTGGAGTGAATCCATAGAAATTCTTGGTCTAAGAGTTTCTCCTAGAGCTTTTTTATTTCTAGCTATATTTAAAACCCAAGAGTTTTCTTGAGGATTTATGTCGCAGAATTGTTTATCTTTGACATGGCCTATTTCTGAAAAGACATCATCAAGTTCGATGTACTCGTCTTTCTTATAGTCTATGCTATGGTGACTGTTGGTCAGGGCATATCCTATGAGATATGTTATGGTGAAAGGTTTATCACCTGGACTCATTAGGTCACTTCTTTCAAAGTGATGTATAAAAGATAAGGTTTTATCTATATTTGCAGATTTTAAATCCAGAGCAAACTTTGGATAGACTGAAAACATAAACTTTTGGTAAGCAAGGTTTCCCTTTGCAGCACCTAAGATGCAGTCCTGTCTGTCAGTAATTCTGTTGTCAATTAAGGCCATTTTTATGGGAGAATTTATTCCTGCTTGGAATTGGGATTTTAACAAAATTTTTACAGCTCCGATATGGACCATTCTAATTTTTGATCTAATCTCAACTGGAATACTTTTTAAGTTATTATGTATTTGCTCCTTAGTTAAAAGGGGTAGAAAGACAGCTCCTATTGTATCTTTTATGTCTACGGACATTTCTTTAGTACTAACAAAGTAGAAAATTTCATTTTTCCTTTTAAGGGGATTTAGAATACTAAGTTTAGAAGGAACATTTTTGAAAATGTTTTCTTTCTTTATTTTTAAATCAATTTTCTTAACTCTAGAGAGAAGGTCTTGTTTTATTAAAAGATTTGCATGAAAGCCGTCTTCATCTTCAACATAAGTTAAGATTTGTTTTTCTTCTGAATTATTTTCTTCAGTGTTGTTGAAAATTTCATTATTCATTTTAAGAAAAGCTAACAGGTTAAAATAAACTTTCTGAGTTTTGAAACTAATTTTTTATTTCTATCAAGATGTTCTTGATGTACTTTTTGCTTATGCAGGAGATACATACGTATATTAACCAAGTTTGGTATATATTCGTTAGTATGTTTATTTTGTGCTTGTAGAATTCTGAAATCTATATGCACCAAGTCTTTTTTATTATTGAAAAGTATTTCTTTATGTTGAGAGATTTCAATCTCTTTATTATGAATATGTTCAAACTTTACTCTGTAAAGTGTTTTATTATAATGTAATGCCATATTTATCAAGGCTCTGATACCAGTTTGGGTGTGTGGATGTGTACGGAATTTATGTTTTAACAAAGAAGGGAATAAATATAAAAATTGTGAAAAGAAGACTCTTGTATCAATAAATGTGTAATTGTGATGTAGTGAGTGTTATACTTACATAGATAGAAACTATTCAAGCCAGCCTGTGTCGTTCATTGGTCTGTGTGGTTGCTTTCCCTGTTGGCATGGTGCCTGTGGTACTGTTAATCATCGTCGACCTGACACTCTGTCACTTACAAGTTTCATCACTCTAAATTGTATGAACACTCAAAAATAACAAAACAAAGATTTATTGATAACAGAGTTCCCAAAAAGGGAAGACTCTTACAATATTTTACATTTTTCCCCTTCTAAGGGAGGAATTACTCACTAGACATTGAACTGAAAATTTACTAGATAGAGAGTGTTTTTTTTTTTTTTTTTTTTTTTTTTTCTTGCACTCGTTATTCCGATGTCCCTAAAACAAAACATAACTCTCAATTTATAGATACATTGAGAGGGTCTGATCCTTGCCTAAAATGTCAGGCATGACGTTTTTATCCACTAAAGATTACATTATTGTGGACAGCTAGAAAGCTTCTAATAATGAAGAAGGGCATTATTATTTCGAGTGGCTGGGGCCATTTGACACGTGAAGCATCTTTCTTTAAGATGATGATGATTTGTCATCTTCAGAGGGGGGTCCCTCCATTGTCTCCGAATCTTTGCTTTCGCAAAAGTGACAAAGATGTTCTTCAAAAAGTTGTTCTGCATGTCGGCAGAAGTGTTGGCGTGTAGCATTGGATACTTCCATGCTATTGTTCATGAATTTTTCGCCAAACTTGGAGGCTTGACGAAGATCTTCTTGGCTGGTGTTGTTGTAACTCCAGCTTGTAATTATACAATGCGAGTCGGTATAATTAATCTTCTTTTTTGAACCAGAGATAATCTCGATGATTTTTTCTGATATTCTTCTTAAACCATTGATGCGATTGGGATGAAGAATCTCTGTAAAAGGTAGATCTTTGTCTTCCATTGGTTGAGATTGTTCAATATCTCTATTGGCTTTAGAAAGACCAATTTCCAGAAAGTGGTATGGAGAAAGAGTTGATTCTTGAATCCATTCTGGGAGTGAAGAGATGCATCTGATGTAGATCGGATTATCTTTTGCTTTAAGTACTTTCTTTCGAAAGTTTTTAATGGATTCTACCATGTTGCTTGGGAAGAAAATGAGTTCTTGAAGGTTGCAACTTGGGTAGATATTGTCGATTAGTCCAGCTTGAAAGGCTTGGTATACTAATTTTGCATCTGATCCTTCGAGGAAGTTGAACAGACTTTTTGTTTTCTTGTCCGTAGTGAAAAACTTTTCATGAACAAGGTCTTCTGGGCATGCAGCTCTTGCTTTCTTCCAGATTGTTCTGAAGTCTTCGAAAGAGATTTCAGGATAGTTAACCATTTGTTGAGCGTTATTTGGAACGTCAAACCTTTGGTCTCTGTGAGCTTCTTTGACTTTATGAATTTTTGGTCGAAGAAGTGGTTGGTTAGTCTTGCTTGTATCGTCTTGATAAGTGGCAAGGCTTAATCTTGCAGATGCTTCATTTCTGAATTTTTTGCAAGTAACTTTATCAACTTTACAGAATGTTTCTGTAATTCCCCAGTCAGTATGAACACCGGCATGAGGTCCTTTGTAGATTACATAAAATCTTTCAGCTTCTTTGTTAAGAGCTTTTTTGTAATCTGGTGTAAACTCCTGCACAGATTTGTTAATGGGTGACAAGGTTGTCATTTTACTGATTCCTTCAGTACAAGGATTGGTATCAACCAACAAGCTAGTTTTTCCATCAGGAAGAGGAGTAGCTGTCTCCTTTATTATGCTTTTTAGCAAAGCATCAGCTTTCAACGGATTTGTTGATTCTTTACCAGGTGCCGTTTGCACTGGAATAGCCTTTGTTTTTGAGCTTTCGCTTTCCGGTACATTGGTGACCGTTGTTACTTGTTCATACAAGTTGATTTTCTGCTCAATTGCAGATAGCTCTATGAGGAGCATTTGTTTCTTCATCCTCAAAGTGTTGAGGTCTTCCATTTTTGTAAACTCAAATTTTTGTTTACTTTTTTCTCTAATCTCCCCCTCTCTTTTTTGTAGGTGAAGTTTTTGTGAGGAAATATGTCTTGAGGATCATATCCTTTTATAGGGCTCGAGAGGAGCGAGTGAGATCATGGATGATGTAAGGTATACCTGAAGTCACGGGTGAGGCAGTCTGCCAGTACGTTTTTGTTTCCTGCGAGATGTTCAACAGTGAAAGTATATCGTGAAAACCACTCTTGCCAACGTATTAGCCGGCCTAATTTGTTATCTCCTGCAATCTTAGTTCGGAGGAAATAAGTAAAATTTTTATTATCTGTACGAACCAGGAAATTTACTGGTGTTAAATATACAGAGAATTTTGTAATAACTCTTTTTACAGCGAGTAATTCTTTTTCATTGCTATGGTAGTTTTTCTCAGCTGCTTTGAAACTGCCAGAGGTGTACCTGCAAATTTGTTCTTCGTTTTTGGGGTTTTTAGCTTTTAAAACACCTCCCCAAAATTCATCAGAAGCATCAGTTTCAATAATTAAACTGTCTTCAATGTTTGGAAGATAAAGTTTTGGAAAATTGATTAAAACTTTCTTTATCTTTTTGATGTAGTCTGTATCAGCATTTGACCAATTCCAAATGACATCTTTTTTTAATTTTGCCTGTAAAGGTTTTCTCATGGCTGCAAGTTTTTCAATATATGTTTCAGCATAAGTTAAAACACCAAGAAATCTTTGTAGTTGCTTTTTGTCTTCTAAAACATTTGGAAAGTCATGTAAATGTTCAAGAATATGTTTTTGAGGACAATGGGTACCTTCATTTATTTCTAAACCTAAAAAATTGATTTTTGTTTTGAAAAGATGAGCTTTCTTTTTTGAAAGTATTATACCATATTTTAAAATAGTTCTGAGAACCTGTGTGACATGAACATAGTGTTCTTGTTCATTTTTGCTGAAGATCATGATGTCATCAACGTATACAGTGCAGAAACCTTCAAGGCCTCGAAGAGCATTCTGCATGTGTCTTTGAAAAATACTAGGAGCTTGTTTAAGCCCAAAGGGTAGTACTTTCCATTGAAAGAGTCCATCAGGACATGTGAAGGCAGTGAGAAGCTGCGATTCTTCATCAAGTAGAACTTGCCAGAAACCTGACTTGCAGTCGAAACTTGAATAAATGTTTTTTCCTCGTAGAAGAGTCAAGAGTTCGTGCATATTGGGGAGATTATGTGAGTCTCCAATAGTTGCATCATTGATTGCTTTGTAGTTAACAACCATTCGCTTCTTTCCTCTTCTTTTCTCTGCTTCTTTATTGACAAGAAAGGCAGGAGACATATGAGGGGATTTTGATTCTATAATTAGTCTCATATCAAGTAATTCTTTGATTTGTTTGGAAAATTCTTCTCTATCTTGTAGAGAGTAAACCATAGGTTTTTCTCTAATAACCGTTTTGGGATCAATAAGCTTGATTGAAGCTTTCATCCATCCTTTGGTTTTATTTGGATCAATAGGATTTTCAGAACAAACTTTTTCAAGAAGATCTTCAATCTGTTTGAACCTGGTAGTTTGAATAGAAATAATCCTTTCTTTATTAATCTCTTCATGAGTTATATTAGTACCTGGAATTTGTTTTTCTTTAGAACCTTTTTCTTGAGTTTCAAGAAAACCTGGTTTTCCTTTGCTATAGGCCTCTGTAACCTTTTTTATAATTACCATATCATTATTAAGATGAAAGGCAATTCTATCTATCCATTGTATGAATGGTCCATAGACTTGACAGAAGTTGTTACCAATTATGATATCAATTCCTGAATTTTGTTGGTAAATAGTGGGAACATTGAAATGTTCTCCTGAAAGTTCGAGATTAATATTTCTACAAACTTTATTAATTTTTATGGTTTCACCATTTGCAATAGTGGCACTAATTTCTTTGGGAGCGTTTTCCCAGAGTTCATCCGGAATGATGAATTTGCTTGCAAGACATAAAGATGCACCTGTGTCTACAAAACAATGTACTCTAAATTTTTTATATCCTTTAAAGTTAAGGAAGGCAGAAACATAAATAGAGTTTGGATTAGTAAGATTCATGATAAGGGAATCATCAATCTTCTGGAGGTTTACGCAAAAATGGTTAATCTCCTCCTCCCTGAAAAGCGAGGTATGTATGGGACTAGTCTGAGTCATCCGTTGTTGATTCGTATTCTTCAGTGTCTGATGAAGATTCTGTTTCAACATGATATATAAAAACATGTTGCGTACCATCATACTCTTCTTCAAGAGCTTCATAGCCTCCATTGTTAGCGGTTTGTAAAACCTTGACTTTGTCAGGGTATTTTTTTCTATTTGGACATTCGTTTGCGTAGTGTCCTTCTTCATTGCAGATCCAACACCTACATTTTTTCTTTCCTTGCGGACAAGAAGTAGTTTTCTTAGGTGTTTCTTTTGATGGTTTCTTGAAGTATTTTCCTGGTGAAAATTTTCTTCTTTTCTTTTTCCAAAAAGATTTGTATTTCTTTTTGTTTTTATGCTTTTTCTTAGTATAATTTTTCTTTCCAATATCAAAGTTTTTGAAATCAGAGAGAATGCTACAACAATCTTTGCTTATAGTTTTAAGCTTTTGTTGTTTATATCTGTCTTGACAGATTCTATCAATTTCTTCTTTTGCAATTTTTGTTGCGTAAGAAAGACTGGTTTGCTGGATTTCTCCAGTAGCTTCTTTTTTCCATCTGTCTGTACAGGTTTCTCCAATAATTGGAATTTTCATGAGATAAGCAGATATCCATTGCGCATATTCACTTCTCTGTGGAATATCATACAAATATGATTCATACATACATGTGTATTTGTCGAG
The DNA here is from genome assembly GCF_051521515.1 of Lactuca serriola. Lineage (NCBI taxonomy): Eukaryota > Viridiplantae > Streptophyta > Magnoliopsida > Asterales > Asteraceae > Lactuca > Lactuca serriola. Next base: position 234,964,854 of record NC_136409.1, on the reverse strand, counting down.
AAGACTAATATCATGTAATTGGAGTTTAGTCATTGAAACTCTTGCTATGTCAACCTTCTTATTAATGGTGAAGTCTTTATTAGAAATATAATCAAGACCTAAGAAAGTAGTGTATATGACATTTATGAGATTATCAAAAAGATCTGAGCCATGTAGTTCTTCATTCCAATTATTGTTTCTTAGGAATTTCTGCACGATTCCATCAGTTTTGTGTTCTAAAAGTAGTAGAACATTTTTTGCTTTTTCAAATTCATCTGGATTTGTTTGTAAGATTAGTGAAATCTCAGTAACCCATTTTTCTACAACTCTTTCTCTGAGTTTTAAATCTTGGATACAATCAATATTGAGTACATTGATCGTATTGGGTCCTTGGCCACTATTTGGAATTCCATTGTGGACAGGCATTTTGAACTCGTATTTCTTTTTATTGCCTCTTCTTGTGGCTGTATAAGAAGATTCTGCTTCATCATCTTCCATATCTGAATATTCGAACTTAACAGTCTTTGTATTTGTTTTAAAATTATCTTCTTGTTCTGATTCAGTATCGGGTTCATTTATTTTAGTCATTCTAAAATATTGATCAAAAAGTTTGGGTTCTTTTTGATACAATTCTTCACATTCTTCAGTTTCTAAAGATAAAAGCTGAATAAGCTTTTGGTCAGTTTTATCATAATCTTCATATTGAAGGTTAAAGAAATATTTCTCGAGACGTTCAGAGATTGTTTCTTTCATTTTTATTCTTTCTTGAAAATGTTAATTTTCTGGGAATCTTTTGAGCTTCCTAAGTCAGGGTTTCCAACACTAGGATTGGGAGGTGAGTATTTCTTAAGACCTGAATATTTTCCAGGCTTGGTTTTTTGTTCTATGATGGAGATATTCTTGATGTGCTCAAGTATGTCTTTATTACATGGGCAAGAGTCAATCTTTTCAGATAACTCTTTAGTAATGTCTGCAATAATTTTTGCAGATGCTACTTCCAACTGGGTAATGGTTACGTATTTATTGAATGTTAAGTCCATGTTTATAATCAGCCCATCAATTTTTTCATTAAGGAGATTGATTGATCTATTTATCTCGGGTATCGAGGTGATTGATTTATTGAGCTCGGGTATCGAGGTCATCCTATTAGTTGTTTTAACTGATCATGTATATTAGTGATCTTAATGTTGGTTTCCTTAAGAGTGCCCTCAATATTTGCCTTTTTGGCGACTTCTTCAACAAATTGGTTGTTTTTTAAAGAGTTTTCTAAAAGAATTGAATGTTTGTCAATAGACTGGGTTAACTTGATAGTTAATTTATTTTGTCTTTCAATAACTTCGAAGAATTTTTCAAAATCTTTTTTATCAAGATTGTTTTTAACCATAAAGGCTAAATCGTTTTTAAATTGGTTAAAAGGTATTTTATTTTTTGAAATATCTTTAGAAATATCTTTTGAAATACCAAGATAATGGCTTATTTTTGAAGTTTTTTAAAAGACATCTTGCAATGATTTGGTTGAGATTATTGCAATGATTTACGATTGTTTGAACACCAGCTTTACCAGAAGTAGAGAAAACGTATTCTTTCTTTTCAGTATTATCGTCAAGAGTTTTAATTTTGACTGTTTTACCTTTTTTATAGAAATGAGGAAAATCAATTTTATTATTCATTTATAATGTCAGTGATTTGTTTGATATTCTGGCGTAGACTATCAATTTTTAAAGACATGTTTCTTATTAGGTTATTATCTTTTCTCTCCGAGCTTTCTCCTATGTGGAGTGAATCCATAGAAATTCTTGGTCTAAGAGTTTCTCCTAGAGCTTTTTTATTTCTAGCTATATTTAAAACCCAAGAGTTTTCTTGAGGATTTATGTCGCAGAATTGTTTATCTTTGACATGGCCTATTTCTGAAAAGACATCATCAAGTTCGATGTACTCGTCTTTCTTATAGTCTATGCTATGGTGACTGTTGGTCAGGGCATATCCTATGAGATATGTTATGGTGAAAGGTTTATCACCTGGACTCATTAGGTCACTTCTTTCAAAGTGATGTATAAAAGATAAGGTTTTATCTATATTTGCAGATTTTAAATCCAGAGCAAACTTTGGATAGACTGAAAACATAAACTTTTGGTAAGCAAGGTTTCCCTTTGCAGCACCTAAGATGCAGTCCTGTCTGTCAGTAATTCTGTTGTCAATTAAGGCCATTTTTATGGGAGAATTTATTCCTGCTTGGAATTGGGATTTTAACAAAATTTTTACAGCTCCGATATGGACCATTCTAATTTTTGATCTAATCTCAACTGGAATACTTTTTAAGTTATTATGTATTTGCTCCTTAGTTAAAAGGGGTAGAAAGACAGCTCCTATTGTATCTTTTATGTCTACGGACATTTCTTTAGTACTAACAAAGTAGAAAATTTCATTTTTCCTTTTAAGGGGATTTAGAATACTAAGTTTAGAAGGAACATTTTTGAAAATGTTTTCTTTCTTTATTTTTAAATCAATTTTCTTAACTCTAGAGAGAAGGTCTTGTTTTATTAAAAGATTTGCATGAAAGCCGTCTTCATCTTCAACATAAGTTAAGATTTGTTTTTCTTCTGAATTATTTTCTTCAGTGTTGTTGAAAATTTCATTATTCATTTTAAGAAAAGCTAACAGGTTAAAATAAACTTTCTGAGTTTTGAAACTAATTTTTTATTTCTATCAAGATGTTCTTGATGTACTTTTTGCTTATGCAGGAGATACATACGTATATTAACCAAGTTTGGTATATATTCGTTAGTATGTTTATTTTGTGCTTGTAGAATTCTGAAATCTATATGCACCAAGTCTTTTTTATTATTGAAAAGTATTTCTTTATGTTGAGAGATTTCAATCTCTTTATTATGAATATGTTCAAACTTTACTCTGTAAAGTGTTTTATTATAATGTAATGCCATATTTATCAAGGCTCTGATACCAGTTTGGGTGTGTGGATGTGTACGCCAGAATATCAAACAAATCACTGACATTATAAATGAATAATAAAATTGATTTTCCTCATTTCTATAAAAAAGGTAAAACAGTCAAAATTAAAACTCTTGACGATAATACTGAAAAGAAAGAATACGTTTTCTCTACTTCTGGTAAAGCTGGTGTTCAAACAATCGTAAATCATTGCAATAATCTCAACCAAATCATTGCAAGATGTCTTTTAAAAACTTCAAAAATAAGCCATTATCTTGGTATTTCAAAAGATATTTCTAAAGATATTTCAAAAAATAAAATACCTTTTAACCAATTTAAAAACGATTTAGCCTTTATGGTTAAAAACAATCTTGATAAAAAAGATTTTGAAAAATTCTTCGAAGTTATTGAAAGACAAAATAAATTAACTATCAAGTTAACCCAGTCTATTGACAAACATTCAATTCTTTTAGAAAACTCTTTAAAAAACAACCAATTTGTTGAAGAAGTCGCCAAAAAGGCAAATATTGAGGGCACTCTTAAGGAAACCAACATTAAGATCACTAATATACATGATCAGTTAAAACAACTAATAGGATGACCTCGATACCCGAGCTCAATAAATCAATCACCTCGATACCCGAGATAAATAGATCAATCAATCTCCTTAATGAAAAAATTGATGGGCTGATTATAAACATGGACTTAACATTCAATAAATACGTAACCATTACCCAGTTGGAAGTAGCATCTGCAAAAATTATTGCAGACATTACTAAAGAGTTATCTGAAAAGATTGACTCTTGCCCATGTAATAAAGACATACTTGAGCACATCAAGAATATCTCCATCATAGAACAAAAAACCAAGCCTGGAAAATATTCAGGTCTTAAGAAATACTCACCTCCCAATCCTAGTGTTGGAAACCCTGACTTAGGAAGCTCAAAAGATTCCCAGAAAATTAACATTTTCAAGAAAGAATAAAAATGAAAGAAACAATCTCTGAACGTCTCGAGAAATATTTCTTTAACCTTCAATATGAAGATTATGATAAAACTGACCAAAAGCTTATTCAGCTTTTATCTTTAGAAACTGAAGAATGTGAAGAATTGTATCAAAAAGAACCCAAACTTTTTGATCAATATTTTAGAATGACTAAAATAAATGAACCCGATACTGAATCAGAACAAGAAGATAATTTTAAAACAAATACAAAGACTGTTAAGTTCGAATATTCAGATATGGAAGATGATGAAGCAGAATCTTCTTATACAGCCACAAGAAGAGGCAATAAAAAGAAATACGAGTTCAAAATGCCTGTCCACAATGGAATTCCAAATAGTGGCCAAGGACCCAATACGATCAATGTACTCAATATTGATTGTATCCAAGATTTAAAACTCAGAGAAAGAGTTGTAGAAAAATGGGTTACTGAGATTTCACTAATCTTACAAACAAATCCAGATGAATTTGAAAAAGCAAAAAATGTTCTACTACTTTTAGAACACAAAACTGATGGAATCGTGCAGAAATTCCTAAGAAACAATAATTGGAATGAAGAACTACATGGCTCAGATCTTTTTGATAATCTCATAAATGTCATATACACTACTTTCTTAGGTCTTGATTATATTTCTAATAAAGACTTCACCATTAATAAGAAGGTTGACATAGCAAGAGTTTCAATGACTAAACTCCAATTACATGATATTAGTCTTCTCGACAAATACACATGTATGTATGAATCATATTTGTATGATATTCCACAGAGAAGTGAATATGCGCAATGGATATCTGCTTATCTCATGAAAATTCCAATTATTGGAGAAACCTGTACAGACAGATGGAAAAAAGAAGCTACTGGAGAAATCCAGCAAACCAGTCTTTCTTACGCAACAAAAATTGCAAAAGAAGAAATTGATAGAATCTGTCAAGACAGATATAAACAACAAAAGCTTAAAACTATAAGCAAAGATTGTTGTAGCATTCTCTCTGATTTCAAAAACTTTGATATTGGAAAGAAAAATTATACTAAGAAAAAGCATAAAAACAAAAAGAAATACAAATCTTTTTGGAAAAAGAAAAGAAGAAAATTTTCACCAGGAAAATACTTCAAGAAACCATCAAAAGAAACACCTAAGAAAACTACTTCTTGTCCGCAAGGAAAGAAAAAATGTAGGTGTTGGATCTGCAATGAAGAAGGACACTACGCAAACGAATGTCCAAATAGAAAAAAATACCCTGACAAAGTCAAGGTTTTACAAACCGCTAACAATGGAGGCTATGAAGCTCTTGAAGAAGAGTATGATGGTACGCAACATGTTTTTATATATCATGTTGAAACAGAATCTTCATCAGACACTGAAGAATACGAATCAACAACGGATGACTCAGACTAGTCCCATACATACCTCGCTTTTCAGGGAGGAGGAGATTAACCATTTTTGCGTAAACCTCCAGAAGATTGATGATTCCCTTATCATGAATCTTACTAATCCAAACTCTATTTATGTTTCTGCCTTCCTTAACTTTAAAGGATATAAAAAATTTAGAGTACATTGTTTTGTAGACACAGGTGCATCTTTATGTCTTGCAAGCAAATTCATCATTCCGGATGAACTCTGGGAAAACGCTCCCAAAGAAATTAGTGCCACTATTGCAAATGGTGAAACCATAAAAATTAATAAAGTTTGTAGAAATATTAATCTCGAACTTTCAGGAGAACATTTCAATGTTCCCACTATTTACCAACAAAATTCAGGAATTGATATCATAATTGGTAACAACTTCTGTCAAGTCTATGGACCATTCATACAATGGATAGATAGAATTGCCTTTCATCTTAATAATGATATGGTAATTATAAAAAAGGTTACAGAGGCCTATAGCAAAGGAAAACCAGGTTTTCTTGAAACTCAAGAAAAAGGTTCTAAAGAAAAACAAATTCCAGGTACTAATATAACTCATGAAGAGATTAATAAAGAAAGGATTATTTCTATTCAAACTACCAGGTTCAAACAGATTGAAGATCTTCTTGAAAAAGTTTGTTCTGAAAATCCTATTGATCCAAATAAAACCAAAGGATGGATGAAAGCTTCAATCAAGCTTATTGATCCCAAAACGGTTATTAGAGAAAAACCTATGGTTTACTCTCTACAAGATAGAGAAGAATTTTCCAAACAAATCAAAGAATTACTTGATATGAGACTAATTATAGAATCAAAATCCCCTCATATGTCTCCTGCCTTTCTTGTCAATAAAGAAGCAGAGAAAAGAAGAGGAAAGAAGCGAATGGTTGTTAACTACAAAGCAATCAATGATGCAACTATTGGAGACTCACATAATCTCCCCAATATGCACGAACTCTTGACTCTTCTACGAGGAAAAAACATTTATTCAAGTTTCGACTGCAAGTCAGGTTTCTGGCAAGTTCTACTTGATGAAGAATCGCAGCTTCTCACTGCCTTCACATGTCCTGATGGACTCTTTCAATGGAAAGTACTACCCTTTGGGCTTAAACAAGCTCCTAGTATTTTTCAAAGACACATGCAGAATGCTCTTCGAGGCCTTGAAGGTTTCTGCACTGTATACGTTGATGACATCATGATCTTCAGCAAAAATGAACAAGAACACTATGTTCATGTCACACAGGTTCTCAGAACTATTTTAAAATATGGTATAATACTTTCAAAAAAGAAAGCTCATCTTTTCAAAACAAAAATCAATTTTTTAGGTTTAGAAATAAATGAAGGTACCCATTGTCCTCAAAAACATATTCTTGAACATTTACATGACTTTCCAAATGTTTTAGAAGACAAAAAGCAACTACAAAGATTTCTTGGTGTTTTAACTTATGCTGAAACATATATTGAAAAACTTGCAGCCATGAGAAAACCTTTACAGGCAAAATTAAAAAAAGATGTCATTTGGAATTGGTCAAATGCTGATACAGACTACATCAAAAAGATAAAGAAAGTTTTAATCAATTTTCCAAAACTTTATCTTCCAAACATTGAAGACAGTTTAATTATTGAAACTGATGCTTCTGATGAATTTTGGGGAGGTGTTTTAAAAGCTAAAAACCCCAAAAACGAAGAACAAATTTGCAGGTACACCTCTGGCAGTTTCAAAGCAGCTGAGAAAAACTACCATAGCAATGAAAAAGAATTACTCGCTGTAAAAAGAGTTATTACAAAATTCTCTGTATATTTAACACCAGTAAATTTCCTGGTTCGTACAGATAATAAAAATTTTACTTATTTCCTCCGAACTAAGATTGCAGGAGATAACAAATTAGGCCGGCTAATACGTTGGCAAGAGTGGTTTTCACGATATACTTTCACTGTTGAACATCTCGCAGGAAACAAAAACGTACTGGCAGACTGCCTCACCCGTGACTTCAGGTATACCTTACATCATCCATGATCTCACTCGCTCCTCTCGAGCCCTATAAAAGGATATGATCCTCAAGACATATTTCCTCACAAAAACTTCACCTACAAAAAAGAGAGGGGGAGATTAGAGAAAAAAGTAAACAAAAATTTGAGTTTACAAAAATGGAAGACCTCAACACTTTGAGGATGAAGAAACAAATGCTCCTCATAGAGCTATCTGCAATTGAGCAGAAAATCAACTTGTATGAACAAGTAACAACGGTCACCAATGTACCGGAAAGCGAAAGCTCAAAAACAAAGGCTATTCCAGTGCAAACGGCACCTGGTAAAGAATCAACAAATCCGTTGAAAGCTGATGCTTTGCTAAAAAGCATAATAAAGGAGACAGCTACTCCTCTTCCTGATGGAAAAACTAGCTTGTTGGTTGATACCAATCCTTGTACTGAAGGAATCAGTAAAATGACAACCTTGTCACCCATTAACAAATCTGTGCAGGAGTTTACACCAGATTACAAAAAAGCTCTTAACAAAGAAGCTGAAAGATTTTATGTAATCTACAAAGGACCTCATGCCGGTGTTCATACTGACTGGGGAATTACAGAAACATTCTGTAAAGTTGATAAAGTTACTTGCAAAAAATTCAGAAATGAAGCATCTGCAAGATTAAGCCTTGCCACTTATCAAGACGATACAAGCAAGACTAACCAACCACTTCTTCGACCAAAAATTCATAAAGTCAAAGAAGCTCACAGAGACCAAAGGTTTGACGTTCCAAATAACGCTCAACAAATGGTTAACTATCCTGAAATCTCTTTCGAAGACTTCAGAACAATCTGGAAGAAAGCAAGAGCTGCATGCCCAGAAGACCTTGTTCATGAAAAGTTTTTCACTACGGACAAGAAAACAAAAAGTCTGTTCAACTTCCTCGAAGGATCAGATGCAAAATTAGTATACCAAGCCTTTCAAGCTGGACTAATCGACAATATCTACCCAAGTTGCAACCTTCAAGAACTCATTTTCTTCCCAAGCAACATGGTAGAATCCATTAAAAACTTTCGAAAGAAAGTACTTAAAGCAAAAGATAATCCGATCTACATCAGATGCATCTCTTCACTCCCAGAATGGATTCAAGAATCAACTCTTTCTCCATACCACTTTCTGGAAATTGGTCTTTCTAAAGCCAATAGAGATATTGAACAATCTCAACCAATGGAAGACAAAGATCTACCTTTTACAGAGATTCTTCATCCCAATCGCATCAATGGTTTAAGAAGAATATCAGAAAAAATCATCGAGATTATCTCTGGTTCAAAAAAGAAGATTAATTATACCGACTCGCATTGTATAATTACAAGCTGGAGTTACAACAACACCAGCCAAGAAGATCTTCGTCAAGCCTCCAAGTTTGGCGAAAAATTCATGAACAATAGCATGGAAGTATCCAATGCTACACGCCAACACTTCTGCCGACATGCAGAACAACTTTTTGAAGAACATCTTTGTCACTTTTGCGAAAGCAAAGATTCGGAGACAATGGAGGGACCCCCCTCTGAAGATGACAAATCATCATCATCTTAAAGAAAGATGCTTCACGTGTCAAATGGCCCCAGCCACTCGAAATAATAATGCCCTTCTTCATTATTAGAAGCTTTCTAGCTGTCCACAATAATGTAATCTTTAGTGGATAAAAACGTCATGCCTGACATTTTAGGCAAGGATCAGACCCTCTCAATGTATCTATAAATTGAGAGTTATGTTTTGTTTTAGGGACATCGGAATAACGAGTGCAAAAAAAAAAAAAAAAAAAAAAAAAAAAAAAACACTCTCTATCTAGTAAATTTTCAGTTCAATGTCTAGTGAGTAATTCCTCCCTTAGAAGGGGAAAAATGTAAAATATTGTAAGAGTCTTCCCTTTTTGGGAACTCTGTTATCAATAAATCTTTGTTTTGTTATTTTTGAGTGTTCATACAATTTAGAGTGATGAAACTTGTAAGTGACAGAGTGTCAGGTCGACGATGATTAACAGTACCACAGGCACCATGCCAACAGGGAAAGCAACCACACAGACCAATGAACGACACAGGCTGGCTTGAATAGTTTCTATCTATGTAAGTATAACACTCACTACATCACAATTACACATTTATTGATACAAGAGTCTTCTTTTCACAATTTTTATATTTATTCCCTTCTTTGTTAAAACATAAATTCCGTACACATCCACACACCCAAACTGGTATCAAAAAGAACCCAAACTTTAGAAACTGAAGAATGTGAAGAATTGTATCAAAAAGAACCCAAACTTTTTGATCAATATTTTAGAATGACTAAAATAAATGAACCCGATACTGAATCAGAACAAGAAGATAATTTTAAAACAAATACAAAGACTGTTAAGTTCGAATATTCAGATATGGAAGATGATGAAGCAGAATCTTCTTATACAGCCACAAGAAGAGGCAATAAAAAGAAATACGAGTTCAAAATGCCTGTCCACAATGGAATTCCAAATAGTGGCCAAGGACCCAATACGATCAATGTACTCAATATTGATTGTATCCAAGATTTAAAACTCAGAGAAAGAGTTGTAGAAAAATGGGTTACTGAGATTTCACTAATCTTACAAACAAATCCAGATGAATTTGAAAAAGCAAAAAATGTTCTACTACTTTTAGAACACAAAACTGATGGAATCGTGCAGAAATTCCTAAGAAACAATAATTGGAATGAAGAACTACATGGCTCAGATCTTTTTGATAATCTCATAAATGTCATATACACTACTTTCTTAGGTCTTGATTATATTTCTAATAAAGACTTCACCATTAATAAGAAGGTTGACATAGCAAGAGTTTCAATGACTAAACTCCAATTACATGATATTAGTCTTCTCGACAAATACACATGTATGTATGAATCATATTTGTATGATATTCCACAGAGAAGTGAATATGCGCAATGGATATCTGCTTATCTCATGAAAATTCCAATTATTGGAGAAACCTGTACAGACAGATGGAAAAAAGAAGCTACTGGAGAAATCCAGCAAACCAGTCTTTCTTACGCAACAAAAATTGCAAAAGAAGAAATTGATAGAATCTGTCAAGACAGATATAAACAACAAAAGCTTAAAACTATAAGCAAAGATTGTTGTAGCATTCTCTCTGATTTCAAAAACTTTGATATTGGAAAGAAAAATTATACTAAGAAAAAGCATAAAAACAAAAAGAAATACAAATCTTTTTGGAAAAAGAAAAGAAGAAAATTTTCACCAGGAAAATACTTCAAGAAACCATCAAAAGAAACACCTAAGAAAACTACTTCTTGTCCGCAAGGAAAGAAAAAATGTAGGTGTTGGATCTGCAATGAAGAAGGACACTACGCAAACGAATGTCCAAATAGAAAAAAATACCCTGACAAAGTCAAGGTTTTACAAACCGCTAACAATGGAGGCTATGAAGCTCTTGAAGAAGAGTATGATGGTACGCAACATGTTTTTATATATCATGTTGAAACAGAATCTTCATCAGACACTGAAGAATACGAATCAACAACGGATGACTCAGACTAGTCCCATACATACCTCGCTTTTCAGGGAGGAGGAGATTAACCATTTTTGCGTAAACCTCCAGAAGATTGATGATTCCCTTATCATGAATCTTACTAATCCAAACTCTATTTATGTTTCTGCCTTCCTTAACTTTAAAGGATATAAAAAATTTAGAGTACATTGTTTTGTAGACACAGGTGCATCTTTATGTCTTGCAAGCAAATTCATCATTCCGGATGAACTCTGGGAAAACGCTCCCAAAGAAATTAGTGCCACTATTGCAAATGGTGAAACCATAAAAATTAATAAAGTTTGTAGAAATATTAATCTCGAACTTTCAGGAGAACATTTCAATGTTCCCACTATTTACCAACAAAATTCAGGAATTGATATCATAATTGGTAACAACTTCTGTCAAGTCTATGGACCATTCATACAATGGATAGATAGAATTGCCTTTCATCTTAATAATGATATGGTAATTATAAAAAAGGTTACAGAGGCCTATAGCAAAGGAAAACCAGGTTTTCTTGAAACTCAAGAAAAAGGTTCTAAAGAAAAACAAATTCCAGGTACTAATATAACTCATGAAGAGATTAATAAAGAAAGGATTATTTCTATTCAAACTACCAGGTTCAAACAGATTGAAGATCTTCTTGAAAAAGTTTGTTCTGAAAATCCTATTGATCCAAATAAAACCAAAGGATGGATGAAAGCTTCAATCAAGCTTATTGATCCCAAAACGGTTATTAGAGAAAAACCTATGGTTTACTCTCTACAAGATAGAGAAGAATTTTCCAAACAAATCAAAGAATTACTTGATATGAGACTAATTATAGAATCAAAATCCCCTCATATGTCTCCTGCCTTTCTTGTCAATAAAGAAGCAGAGAAAAGAAGAGGAAAGAAGCGAATGGTTGTTAACTACAAAGCAATCAATGATGCAACTATTGGAGACTCACATAATCTCCCCAATATGCACGAACTCTTGACTCTTCTACGAGGAAAAAACATTTATTCAAGTTTCGACTGCAAGTCAGGTTTCTGGCAAGTTCTACTTGATGAAGAATCGCAGCTTCTCACTGCCTTCACATGTCCTGATGGACTCTTTCAATGGAAAGTACTACCCTTTGGGCTTAAACAAGCTCCTAGTATTTTTCAAAGACACATGCAGAATGCTCTTCGAGGCCTTGAAGGTTTCTGCACTGTATACGTTGATGACATCATGATCTTCAGCAAAAATGAACAAGAACACTATGTTCATGTCACACAGGTTCTCAGAACTATTTTAAAATATGGTATAATACTTTCAAAAAAGAAAGCTCATCTTTTCAAAACAAAAATCAATTTTTTAGGTTTAGAAATAAATGAAGGTACCCATTGTCCTCAAAAACATATTCTTGAACATTTACATGACTTTCCAAATGTTTTAGAAGACAAAAAGCAACTACAAAGATTTCTTGGTGTTTTAACTTATGCTGAAACATATATTGAAAAACTTGCAGCCATGAGAAAACCTTTACAGGCAAAATTAAAAAAAGATGTCATTTGGAATTGGTCAAATGCTGATACAGACTACATCAAAAAGATAAAGAAAGTTTTAATCAATTTTCCAAAACTTTATCTTCCAAACATTGAAGACAGTTTAATTATTGAAACTGATGCTTCTGATGAATTTTGGGGAGGTGTTTTAAAAGCTAAAAACCCCAAAAACGAAGAACAAATTTGCAGGTACACCTCTGGCAGTTTCAAAGCAGCTGAGAAAAACTACCATAGCAATGAAAAAGAATTACTCGCTGTAAAAAGAGTTATTACAAAATTCTCTGTATATTTAACACCAGTAAATTTCCTGGTTCGTACAGATAATAAAAATTTTACTTATTTCCTCCGAACTAAGATTGCAGGAGATAACAAATTAGGCCGGCTAATACGTTGGCAAGAGTGGTTTTCACGATATACTTTCACTGTTGAACATCTCGCAGGAAACAAAAACGTACTGGCAGACTGCCTCACCCGTGACTTCAGGTATACCTTACATCATCCATGATCTCACTCGCTCCTCTCGAGCCCTATAAAAGGATATGATCCTCAAGACATATTTCCTCACAAAAACTTCACCTACAAAAAAGAGAGGGGGAGATTAGAGAAAAAAGTAAACAAAAATTTGAGTTTACAAAAATGGAAGACCTCAACACTTTGAGGATGAAGAAACAAATGCTCCTCATAGAGCTATCTGCAATTGAGCAGAAAATCAACTTGTATGAACAAGTAACAACGGTCACCAATGTACCGGAAAGCGAAAGCTCAAAAACAAAGGCTATTCCAGTGCAAACGGCACCTGGTAAAGAATCAACAAATCCGTTGAAAGCTGATGCTTTGCTAAAAAGCATAATAAAGGAGACAGCTACTCCTCTTCCTGATGGAAAAACTAGCTTGTTGGTTGATACCAATCCTTGTACTGAAGGAATCAGTAAAATGACAACCTTGTCACCCATTAACAAATCTGTGCAGGAGTTTACACCAGATTACAAAAAAGCTCTTAACAAAGAAGCTGAAAGATTTTATGTAATCTACAAAGGACCTCATGCCGGTGTTCATACTGACTGGGGAATTACAGAAACATTCTGTAAAGTTGATAAAGTTACTTGCAAAAAATTCAGAAATGAAGCATCTGCAAGATTAAGCCTTGCCACTTATCAAGACGATACAAGCAAGACTAACCAACCACTTCTTCGACCAAAAATTCATAAAGTCAAAGAAGCTCACAGAGACCAAAGGTTTGACGTTCCAAATAACGCTCAACAAATGGTTAACTATCCTGAAATCTCTTTCGAAGACTTCAGAACAATCTGGAAGAAAGCAAGAGCTGCATGCCCAGAAGACCTTGTTCATGAAAAGTTTTTCACTACGGACAAGAAAACAAAAAGTCTGTTCAACTTCCTCGAAGGATCAGATGCAAAATTAGTATACCAAGCCTTTCAAGCTGGACTAATCGACAATATCTACCCAAGTTGCAACCTTCAAGAACTCATTTTCTTCCCAAGCAACATGGTAGAATCCATTAAAAACTTTCGAAAGAAAGTACTTAAAGCAAAAGATAATCCGATCTACATCAGATGCATCTCTTCACTCCCAGAATGGATTCAAGAATCAACTCTTTCTCCATACCACTTTCTGGAAATTGGTCTTTCTAAAGCCAATAGAGATATTGAACAATCTCAACCAATGGAAGACAAAGATCTACCTTTTACAGAGATTCTTCATCCCAATCGCATCAATGGTTTAAGAAGAATATCAGAAAAAATCATCGAGATTATCTCTGGTTCAAAAAAGAAGATTAATTATACCGACTCGCATTGTATAATTACAAGCTGGAGTTACAACAACACCAGCCAAGAAGATCTTCGTCAAGCCTCCAAGTTTGGCGAAAAATTCATGAACAATAGCATGGAAGTATCCAATGCTACACGCCAACACTTCTGCCGACATGCAGAACAACTTTTTGAAGAACATCTTTGTCACTTTTGCGAAAGCAAAGATTCGGAGACAATGGAGGGACCCCCCTCTGAAGATGACAAATCATCATCATCTTAAAGAAAGATGCTTCACGTGTCAAATGGCCCCAGCCACTCGAAATAATAATGCCCTTCTTCATTATTAGAAGCTTTCTAGCTGTCCACAATAATGTAATCTTTAGTGGATAAAAACGTCATGCCTGACATTTTAGGCAAGGATCAGACCCTCTCAATGTATCTATAAATTGAGAGTTATGTTTTGTTTTAGGGAGATCGGAATAACGAGTGCAAGAAAAAAAAAAAAAAAAAAAAAAAAAACACTCTCTATCTAGTAAATTTTCAGTTCAATGTCTAGTGAGTAATTCCTCCCTTAGAAGGGGAAAAATGTAAAATATTGTAAGAGTCTTCCCTTTTTGGGAACTCTGTTATCAATAAATCTTTGTTTTGTTATTTTTGAGTGTTCATACAATTTAGAGTGATGAAACTTGTAAGTGACAGAGTGTCAGGTCGACGATGATTAACAGTACCACAGGCACCATGCCAACAGGGAAAGCAACCACACAGACCAATGAACGACACAGGCTGGCTTGAATAGTTTCTATCTATGTAAGTATAACACTCACTACATCACAATTACACATTTATTGATACAAGAGTCTTCTTTTCACAATTTTTATATTTATTCCCTTCTTTGTTAAAACATAAATTCCGTACACATCCACTTGATGATGTCTTTTCCTCGTAGAAGAGTCAAGAGTTCGTGCATATTGGGGAGATTATGTGAGTCTCCAATAGTTGCATCATTGATTGCTTTGTAGTTAACAACCATTCGCTTCTTTCCTCTTCTTTTCTCTGCTTCTTTATTGACAAGAAAGGCAGGAGACATATGAGGGGATTTTGATTCTATAATTAGTCTCATATCAAGTAATTCTTTGATTTGTTTGGAAAATTCTTCTCTATCTTGTAGAGAGTAAACCATAGGTTTTTCTCTAATAACCGTTTTGGGATCAATAAGCTTGATTGAAGCTTTCATCCATCCTTTGGTTTTATTTGGATCAATAGGATTTTCAGAACAAACTTTTTCAAGAAGATCTTCAATCTGTTTGAACCTGGTAGTTTGAATAGAAATAATCCTTTCTTTATTAATCTCTTCATGAGTTATATTAGTACCTGGAATTTGTTTTTCTTTAGAACCTTTTTCTTGAGTTTCAAGAAAACCTGGTTTTCCTTTGCTATAGGCCTCTGTAACCTTTTTTATAATTACCATATCATTATTAAGATGAAAGGCAATTCTATCTATCCATTGTATGAATGGTCCATAGACTTGACAGAAGTTGTTACCAATTATGATATCAATTCCTGAATTTTGTTGGTAAATAGTGGGAACATTGAAATGTTCTCCTGAAAGTTCGAGATTAATATTTCTACAAACTTTATTAATTTTTATGGTTTCACCATTTGCAATAGTGGCACTAATTTCTTTGGGAGCGTTTTCCCAGAGTTCATCCGGAATGATGAATTTGCTTGCAAGACATAAAGATGCACCTGTGTCTACAAAACAATGTACTCTAAATTTTTTATATCCTTTAAAGTTAAGGAAGGCAGAAACATAAATAGAGTTTGGATTAGTAAGATTCATGATAAGGGAATCATCAATCTTCTGGAGGTTTACGCAAAAATGGTTAATCTCCTCCTCCCTGAAAAGCGAGGTATGTATGGGACTAGTCTGAGTCATCCGTTGTTGATTCGTATTCTTCAGTGTCTGATGAAGATTCTGTTTCAACATGATATATAAAAACATGTTGCGTACCATCATACTCTTCTTCAAAGTAAATTGAGATAAAAACTTCAAAAATGTTCTCTCTAAAATGTTCTCTCAAGAAAACTCTTGGGTTTTAAATATAGCTAGAAATAAAAAAGCTCTAGGAGAAACTCTTAGACCAAGAATTTCTATGGATTCACTCCACATAGGAGAAAGCTCGGAGAGAAAAGATAATAACCTAATAAGAAACATGTCTTTGAACATATTCATAATAAAGAGATTGAAATCTCTCAACATAAAGAAATACTTTTCAATAATAAAAAAGACTTGGTGCATATAGATTTCAGAATTCTACAAGCACAAAATAAACATACTAACGAATATATACCAAACTTGGTTAATATACGTATGTATCTCCTGCATAAGCAAAAAGTACATCAAGAACATCTTGATAGAAATAAAAAATTAGTTTCAAAACTCAGAAAGTTTATTTTAACCTGTTAGCTTTTCTTAAAATGAATAATGAAATTTTCAACAACACTGAAGAAAATAATTCAGAAGAAAAACAAATCTTAACTTATGTTGAAGATGAAGACGGCTTTCATGCAAATCTTTTAATAAAACAAGACCTTCTCTCTAGAGTTAAGAAAATTGATTTAAAAATAAAGAAAGAAAACATTTTCAAAAATGTTCCTTCTAAACTTAGTATTCTAAATCCCCTTAAAAGGAAAAATGAAATTTTCTACTTTGTTAGTACTAAAGAAATGTCCGTACACATCCACACACCCAAACTGGTATCAGAGCCTTGATAAATATGGCATTACATTATAATAAAACACTTTACAGAGTAAAGTTTGAACATATTCATAATAAAGAGATTGAAATCTCTCAACATAAAGAAATACTTTTCAATAATAAAAAAGACTTGGTGCATATAGATTTCAGAATTCTACAAGCACAAAATAAACATACTAACGAATATATACCAAACTTGGTTAATATACGTATGTATCTCCTGCATAAGCAAAAAGTACATCAAGAACATCTTGATAGAAATAAAAAATTAGTTTCAAAACTCAGAAAGTTTATTTTAACCTGTTAGCTTTTCTTAAAATGAATAATGAAATTTTCAACAACACTGAAGAAAATAATTCAGAAGAAAAACAAATCTTAACTTATGTTGAAGATGAAGACGGCTTTCATGCAAATCTTTTAATAAAACAAGACCTTCTCTCTAGAGTTAAGAAAATTGATTTAAAAATAAAGAAAGAAAACATTTTCAAAAATGTTCCTTCTAAACTTAGTATTCTAAATCCCCTTAAAAGGAAAAATGAAATTTTCTACTTTGTTAGTACTAAAGAAATGTCCGTAGACATAAAAGATACAATAGGAGCTGTCTTTCTACCCCTTTTAACTAAGGAGCAAATACATAATAACTTAAAAAGTATTCCAGTTGAGATTAGATCAAAAATTAGAATGGTCCATATCGGAGCTGTAAAAATTTTGTTAAAATCCCAATTCCAAGCAGGAATAAATTCTCCCATAAAAATGGCCTTAATTGACAACAGAATTACTGACAGACAGGACTGCATCTTAGGTGCTGCAAAGGGAAACCTTGCTTACCAAAAGTTTATGTTTTCAGTCTATCCAAAGTTTGCTCTGGATTTAAAATCTGCAAATATAGATAAAACCTTATCTTTTATACATCACTTTGAAAGAAGTGACCTAATGAGTCCAGGTGATAAACCTTTCACCATAACATATCTCATAGGATATGCCCTGACCAACAGTCACCATAGCATAGACTATAAGAAAGACGAGTACATCGAACTTGATGATGTCTTTTCAGAAATAGGCCATGTCAAAGATAAACAATTCTGCGACATAAATCCTCAAGAAAACTCTTGGGTTTTAAATATAGCTAGAAATAAAAAAGCTCTAGGAGAAACTCTTAGACCAAGAATTTCTATGGATTCACTCCACATAGGAGAAAGCTCGGAGAGAAAAGATAATAACCTAATAAGAAACATGTCTTTAAAAATTGATAGTCTACGCCAGAATATCAAACAAATCACTGACATTATAAATGAATAATAAAATTGATTTTCCTCATTTCTATAAAAAAGGTAAAACAGTCAAAATTAAAACTCTTGACGATAATACTGAAAAGAAAGAATACGTTTTCTCTACTTCTGGTAAAGCTGGTGTTCAAACAATCGTAAATCATTGCAATAATCTCAACCAAATCATTGCAAGATGTCTTTTAAAAACTTCAAAAATAAGCCATTATCTTGGTATTTCAAAAGATATTTCTAAAGATATTTCAAAAAATAAAATACCTTTTAACCAATTTAAAAACGATTTAGCCTTTATGGTTAAAAACAATCTTGATAAAAAAGATTTTGAAAAATTCTTCGAAGTTATTGAAAGACAAAATAAATTAACTATCAAGTTAACCCAGTCTATTGACAAACATTCAATTCTTTTAGAAAACTCTTTAAAAAACAACCAATTTGTTGAAGAAGTCGCCAAAAAGGCAAATATTGAGGGCACTCTTAAGGAAACCAACATTAAGATCACTAATATACATGATCAGTTAAAACAACTAATAGGATGACCTCGATACCCGAGCTCAATAAATCAATCACCTCGATACCCGAGATAAATAGATCAATCAATCTCCTTAATGAAAAAATTGATGGGCTGATTATAAACATGGACTTAACATTCAATAAATACGTAACCATTACCCAGTTGGAAGTAGCATCTGCAAAAATTATTGCAGACATTACTAAAGAGTTATCTGAAAAGATTGACTCTTGCCCATGTAATAAAGACATACTTGAGCACATCAAGAATATCTCCATCATAGAACAAAAAACCAAGCCTGGAAAATATTCAGGTCTTAAGAAATACTCACCTCCCAATCCTAGTGTTGGAAACCCTGACTTAGGAAGCTCAAAAGATTCCCAGAAAATTAACATTTTCAAGAAAGAATAAAAATGAAAGAAACAATCTCTGAACGTCTCGAGAAATATTTCTTTAACCTTCAATATGAAGATTATGATAAAACTGACCAAAAGCTTATTCAGCTTTTATCTTTAGAAACTGAAGAATGTGAAGAATTGTATCAAAAAGAACCCAAACTTTTTGATCAATATTTTAGAATGACTAAAATAAATGAACCCGATACTGAATCAGAACAAGAAGATAATTTTAAAACAAATACAAAGACTGTTAAGTTCGAATATTCAGATATGGAAGATGATGAAGCAGAATCTTCTTATACAGCCACAAGAAGAGGCAATAAAAAGAAATACGAGTTCAAAATGCCTGTCCACAATGGAATTCCAAATAGTGGCCAAGGACCCAATACGATCAATGTACTCAATATTGATTGTATCCAAGATTTAAAACTCAGAGAAAGAGTTGTAGAAAAATGGGTTACTGAGATTTCACTAATCTTACAAACAAATCCAGATGAATTTGAAAAAGCAAAAAATGTTCTACTACTTTTAGAACACAAAACTGATGGAATCGTGCAGAAATTCCTAAGAAACAATAATTGGAATGAAGAACTACATGGCTCAGATCTTTTTGATAATCTCATAAATGTCATATACACTACTTTCTTAGGTCTTGATTATATTTCTAATAAAGACTTCACCATTAATAAGAAGGTTGACATAGCAAGAGTTTCAATGACTAAACTCCAATTACATGATATTAGTCTTCTCGACAAATACACATGTATGTATGAATCATATTTGTATGATATTCCACAGAGAAGTGAATATGCGCAATGGATATCTGCTTATCTCATGAAAATTCCAATTATTGGAGAAACCTGTACAGACAGATGGAAAAAAGAAGCTACTGGAGAAATCCAGCAAACCAGTCTTTCTTACGCAACAAAAATTGCAAAAGAAGAAATTGATAGAATCTGTCAAGACAGATATAAACAACAAAAGCTTAAAACTATAAGCAAAGATTGTTGTAGCATTCTCTCTGATTTCAAAAACTTTGATATTGGAAAGAAAAATTATACTAAGAAAAAGCATAAAAACAAAAAGAAATACAAATCTTTTTGGAAAAAGAAAAGAAGAAAATTTTCACCAGGAAAATACTTCAAGAAACCATCAAAAGAAACACCTAAGAAAACTACTTCTTGTCCGCAAGGAAAGAAAAAATGTAGGTGTTGGATCTGCAATGAAGAAGGACACTACGCAAACGAATGTCCAAATAGAAAAAAAATACCCTGACAAAGTCAAGGTTTTACAAACCGCTAACAATGGAGGCTATGAAGCTCTTGAAGAAGAGTATGATGGTACGCAACATGTTTTTATATATCATGTTGAAACAGAATCTTCATCAGACACTGAAGAATACGAATCAACAACGGATGACTCAGACTAGTCCCATACATACCTCGCTTTTCAGGGAGGAGGAGATTAACCATTTTTGCGTAAACCTCCAGAAGATTGATGATTCCCTTATCATGAATCTTACTAATCCAAACTCTATTTATGTTTCTGCCTTCCTTAACTTTAAAGGATATAAAAAATTTAGAGTACATTGTTTTGTAGACACAGGTGCATCTTTATGTCTTGCAAGCAAATTCATCATTCCGGATGAACTCTGGGAAAACGCTCCCAAAGAAATTAGTGCCACTATTGCAAATGGTGAAACCATAAAAATTAATAAAGTTTGTAGAAATATTAATCTCGAACTTTCAGGAGAACATTTCAATGTTCCCACTATTTACCAACAAAATTCAGGAATTGATATCATAATTGGTAACAACTTCTGTCAAGTCTATGGACCATTCATACAATGGATAGATAGAATTGCCTTTCATCTTAATAATGATATGGTAATTATAAAAAAGGTTACAGAGGCCTATAGCAAAGGAAAACCAGGTTTTCTTGAAACTCAAGAAAAAGGTTCTAAAGAAAAACAAATTCCAGGTACTAATATAACTCATGAAGAGATTAATAAAGAAAGGATTATTTCTATTCAAACTACCAGGTTCAAACAGATTGAAGATCTTCTTGAAAAAGTTTGTTCTGAAAATCCTATTGATCCAAATAAAACCAAAGGATGGATGAAAGCTTCAATCAAGCTTATTGATCCCAAAACGGTTATTAGAGAAAAACCTATGGTTTACTCTCTACAAGATAGAGAAGAATTTTCCAAACAAATCAAAGAATTACTTGATATGAGACTAATTATAGAATCAAAATCCCCTCATATGTCTCCTGCCTTTCTTGTCAATAAAGAAGCAGAGAAAAGAAGAGGAAAGAAGCGAATGGTTGTTAACTACAAAGCAATCAATGATGCAACTATTGGAGACTCACATAATCTCCCCAATATGCACGAACTCTTGACTCTTCTACGAGGAAAAAACATTTATTCAAGTTTCGACTGCAAGTCAGGTTTCTGGCAAGTTCTACTTGATGAAGAATCGCAGCTTCTCACTGCCTTCACATGTCCTGATGGACTCTTTCAATGGAAAGTACTACCCTTTGGGCTTAAACAAGCTCCTAGTATTTTTCAAAGACACATGCAGAATGCTCTTCGAGGCCTTGAAGGTTTCTGCACTGTATACGTTGATGACATCATGATCTTCAGCAAAAATGAACAAGAACACTATGTTCATGTCACACAGGTTCTCAGAACTATTTTAAAATATGGTATAATACTTTCAAAAAAGAAAGCTCATCTTTTCAAAACAAAAATCAATTTTTTAGGTTTAGAAATAAATGAAGGTACCCATTGTCCTCAAAAACATATTCTTGAACATTTACATGACTTTCCAAATGTTTTAGAAGACAAAAAGCAACTACAAAGATTTCTTGGTGTTTTAACTTATGCTGAAACATATATTGAAAAACTTGCAGCCATGAGAAAACCTTTACAGGCAAAATTAAAAAAAGATGTCATTTGGAATTGGTCAAATGCTGATACAGACTACATCAAAAAGATAAAGAAAGTTTTAATCAATTTTCCAAAACTTTATCTTCCAAACATTGAAGACAGTTTAATTATTGAAACTGATGCTTCTGATGAATTTTGGGGAGGTGTTTTAAAAGCTAAAAACCCCAAAAACGAAGAACAAATTTGCAGGTACACCTCTGGCAGTTTCAAAGCAGCTGAGAAAAACTACCATAGCAATGAAAAAGAATTACTCGCTGTAAAAAGAGTTATTACAAAATTCTCTGTATATTTAACACCAGTAAATTTCCTGGTTCGTACAGATAATAAAAATTTTACTTATTTCCTCCGAACTAAGATTGCAGGAGATAACAAATTAGGCCGGCTAATACGTTGGCAAGAGTGGTTTTCACGATATACTTTCACTGTTGAACATCTCGCAGGAAACAAAAACGTACTGGCAGACTGCCTCACCCGTGACTTCAGGTATACCTTACATCATCCATGATCTCACTCGCTCCTCTCGAGCCCTATAAAAGGATATGATCCTCAAGACATATTTCCTCACAAAAACTTCACCTACAAAAAAGAGAGGGGGAGATTAGAGAAAAAAGTAAACAAAAATTTGAGTTTACAAAAATGGAAGACCTCAACACTTTGAGGATGAAGAAACAAATGCTCCTCATAGAGCTATCTGCAATTGAGCAGAAAATCAACTTGTATGAACAAGTAACAACGGTCACCAATGTACCGGAAAGCGAAAGCTCAAAAACAAAGGCTATTCCAGTGCAAACGGCACCTGGTAAAGAATCAACAAATCCGTTGAAAGCTGATGCTTTGCTAAAAAGCATAATAAAGGAGACAGCTACTCCTCTTCCTGATGGAAAAACTAGCTTGTTGGTTGATACCAATCCTTGTACTGAAGGAATCAGTAAAATGACAACCTTGTCACCCATTAACAAATCTGTGCAGGAGTTTACACCAGATTACAAAAAAGCTCTTAACAAAGAAGCTGAAAGATTTTATGTAATCTACAAAGGACCTCATGCCGGTGTTCATACTGACTGGGGAATTACAGAAACATTCTGTAAAGTTGATAAAGTTACTTGCAAAAAATTCAGAAATGAAGCATCTGCAAGATTAAGCCTTGCCACTTATCAAGACGATACAAGCAAGACTAACCAACCACTTCTTCGACCAAAAATTCATAAAGTCAAAGAAGCTCACAGAGACCAAAGGTTTGACGTTCCAAATAACGCTCAACAAATGGTTAACTATCCTGAAATCTCTTTCGAAGACTTCAGAACAATCTGGAAGAAAGCAAGAGCTGCATGCCCAGAAGACCTTGTTCATGAAAAGTTTTTCACTACGGACAAGAAAACAAAAAGTCTGTTCAACTTCCTCGAAGGATCAGATGCAAAATTAGTATACCAAGCCTTTCAAGCTGGACTAATCGACAATATCTACCCAAGTTGCAACCTTCAAGAACTCATTTTCTTCCCAAGCAACATGGTAGAATCCATTAAAAACTTTCGAAAGAAAGTACTTAAAGCAAAAGATAATCCGATCTACATCAGATGCATCTCTTCACTCCCAGAATGGATTCAAGAATCAACTCTTTCTCCATACCACTTTCTGGAAATTGGTCTTTCTAAAGCCAATAGAGATATTGAACAATCTCAACCAATGGAAGACAAAGATCTACCTTTTACAGAGATTCTTCATCCCAATCGCATCAATGGTTTAAGAAGAATATCAGAAAAAATCATCGAGATTATCTCTGGTTCAAAAAAGAAGATTAATTATACCGACTCGCATTGTATAATTACAAGCTGGAGTTACAACAACACCAGCCAAGAAGATCTTCGTCAAGCCTCCAAGTTTGGCGAAAAATTCATGAACAATAGCATGGAAGTATCCAATGCTACACGCCAACACTTCTGCCGACATGCAGAACAACTTTTTGAAGAACATCTTTGTCACTTTTGCGAAAGCAAAGATTCGGAGACAATGGAGGGACCCCCCTCTGAAGATGACAAATCATCATCATCTTAAAGAAAGATGCTTCACGTGTCAAATGGCCCCAGCCACTCGAAATAATAATGCCCTTCTTCATTATTAGAAGCTTTCTAGCTGTCCACAATAATGTAATCTTTAGTGGATAAAAACGTCATGCCTGACATTTTAGGCAAGGATCAGACCCTCTCAATGTATCTATAAATTGAGAGTTATGTTTTGTTTTAGGGACATCGGAATAACGAGTGCAAGAAAAAAAAAAAAAAAAAAAAAAAACACTCTCTATCTAGTAAATTTTCAGTTCAATGTCTAGTGAGTAATTCCTCCCTTAGAAGGGGAAAAATGTAAAATATTGTAAGAGTCTTCCCTTTTTGGGAACTCTGTTATCAATAAATCTTTGTTTTGTTATTTTTGAGTGTTCATACAATTTAGAGTGATGAAACTTGTAAGTGACAGAGTGTCAGGTCGACGATGATTAACAGTACCACAGGCACCATGCCAACAGGGAAAGCAACCACACAGACCTATTGATTGTATCCAAGATTTAAAACTCAGAGAAAGAGTTGTAGAAAAATGGGTTACTGAGATTTCACTAATCTTACAAACAAATCCAGATGAATTTGAAAAAGCAAAAAATGTTCTACTACTTTTAGAACACAAAACTGATGGAATCGTGCAGAAATTCCTAAGAAACAATAATTGGAATGAAGAACTACATGGCTCAGATCTTTTTGATAATCTCATAAATGTCATATACACTACTTTCTTAGGTCTTGATTATATTTCTAATAAAGACTTCACCATTAATAAGAAGGTTGACATAGCAAGAGTTTCAATGACTAAACTCCAATTACATGATATTAGTCTTCTCGACAAATACACATGTATGTATGAATCATATTTGTATGATATTCCACAGAGAAGTGAATATGCGCAATGGATATCTGCTTATCTCATGAAAATTCCAATTATTGGAGAAACCTGTACAGACAGATGGAAAAAAGAAGCTACTGGAGAAATCCAGCAAACCAGTCTTTCTTACGCAACAAAAATTGCAAAAGAAGAAATTGATAGAATCTGTCAAGACAGATATAAACAACAAAAGCTTAAAACTATAAGCAAAGATTGTTGTAGCATTCTCTCTGATTTCAAAAACTTTGATATTGGAAAGAAAAATTATACTAAGAAAAAGCATAAAAACAAAAAGAAATACAAATCTTTTTGGAAAAAGAAAAGAAGAAAATTTTCACCAGGAAAATACTTCAAGAAACCATCAAAAGAAACACCTAAGAAAACTACTTCTTGTCCGCAAGGAAAGAAAAAATGTAGGTGTTGGATCTGCAATGAAGAAGGACACTACGCAAACGAATGTCCAAATAGAAAAAAATACCCTGACAAAGTCAAGGTTTTACAAACCGCTAACAATGGAGGCTATGAAGCTCTTGAAGAAGAGTATGATGGTACGCAACATGTTTTTATATATCATGTTGAAACAGAATCTTCATCAGACACTGAAGAATACGAATCAACAACGGATGACTCAGACTAGTCCCATACATACCTCGCTTTTCAGGGAGGAGGAGATTAACCATTTTTGCGTAAACCTCCAGAAGATTGATGATTCCCTTATCATGAATCTTACTAATCCAAACTCTATTTATGTTTCTGCCTTCCTTAACTTTAAAGGATATAAAAAATTTAGAGTACATTGTTTTGTAGACACAGGTGCATCTTTATGTCTTGCAAGCAAATTCATCATTCCGGATGAACTCTGGGAAAACGCTCCCAAAGAAATTAGTGCCACTATTGCAAATGGTGAAACCATAAAAATTAATAAAGTTTGTAGAAATATTAATCTCGAACTTTCAGGAGAACATTTCAATGTTCCCACTATTTACCAACAAAATTCAGGAATTGATATCATAATTGGTAACAACTTCTGTCAAGTCTATGGACCATTCATACAATGGATAGATAGAATTGCCTTTCATCTTAATAATGATATGGTAATTATAAAAAAGGTTACAGAGGCCTATAGCAAAGGAAAACCAGGTTTTCTTGAAACTCAAGAAAAAGGTTCTAAAGAAAAACAAATTCCAGGTACTAATATAACTCATGAAGAGATTAATAAAGAAAGGATTATTTCTATTCAAACTACCAGGTTCAAACAGATTGAAGATCTTCTTGAAAAAGTTTGTTCTGAAAATCCTATTGATCCAAATAAAACCAAAGGATGGATGAAAGCTTCAATCAAGCTTATTGATCCCAAAACGGTTATTAGAGAAAAACCTATGGTTTACTCTCTACAAGATAGAGAAGAATTTTCCAAACAAATCAAAGAATTACTTGATATGAGACTAATTATAGAATCAAAATCCCCTCATATGTCTCCTGCCTTTCTTGTCAATAAAGAAGCAGAGAAAAGAAGAGGAAAGAAGCGAATGGTTGTTAACTACAAAGCAATCAATGATGCAACTATTGGAGACTCACATAATCTCCCCAATATGCACGAACTCTTGACTCTTCTACGAGGAAAAAACATTTATTCAAGTTTCGACTGCAAGTCAGGTTTCTGGCAAGTTCTACTTGATGAAGAATCGCAGCTTCTCACTGCCTTCACATGTCCTGATGGACTCTTTCAATGGAAAGTACTACCCTTTGGGCTTAAACAAGCTCCTAGTATTTTTCAAAGACACATGCAGAATGCTCTTCGAGGCCTTGAAGGTTTCTGCACTGTATACGTTGATGACATCATGATCTTCAGCAAAAATGAACAAGAACACTATGTTCATGTCACACAGGTTCTCAGAACTATTTTAAAATATGGTATAATACTTTCAAAAAAGAAAGCTCATCTTTTCAAAACAAAAATCAATTTTTTAGGTTTAGAAATAAATGAAGGTACCCATTGTCCTCAAAAACATATTCTTGAACATTTACATGACTTTCCAAATGTTTTAGAAGACAAAAAGCAACTACAAAGATTTCTTGGTGTTTTAACTTATGCTGAAGCATATATTGAAAAACTTGCAGCCATGAGAAAACCTTTACAGGCAAAATTAAAAAAAGATGTCATTTGGAATTGGTCAAATGCTGATACAGACTACATCAAAAAGATAAAGAAAGTTTTAATCAATTTTCCAAAACTTTATCTTCCAAACATTGAAGACAGTTTAATTATTGAAACTGATGCTTCTGATGAATTTTGGGGAGGTGTTTTAAAAGCTAAAAACCCCAAAAACGAAGAACAAATTTGCAGGTACACCTCTGGCAGTTTCAAAGCAGCTGAGAAAAACTACCATAGCAATGAAAAAGAATTACTCGCTGTAAAAAGAGTTATTACAAAATTCTCTGTATATTTAACACCAGTAAATTTCCTGGTTCGTACAGATAATAAAAATTTTACTTATTTCCTCCGAACTAAGATTGCAGGAGATAACAAATTAGGCCGGCTAATACGTTGGCAAGAGTGGTTTTCACGATATACTTTCACTGTTGAACATCTCGCAGGAAACAAAAACGTACTGGCAGACTGCCTCACCCGTGACTTCAGGTATACCTTACATCATCCATGATCTCACTCGCTCCTCTCGAGCCCTATAAAAGGATATGATCCTCAAGACATATTTCCTCACAAAAACTTCACCTACAAAAAAGAGAGGGGGAGATTAGAGAAAAAAGTAAACAAAAATTTGAGTTTACAAAAATGGAAGACCTCAACACTTTGAGGATGAAGAAACAAATGCTCCTCATAGAGCTATCTGCAATTGAGCAGAAAATCAACTTGTATGAACAAGTAACAACGGTCACCAATGTACCGGAAAGCGAAAGCTCAAAAACAAAGGCTATTCCAGTGCAAACGGCACCTGGTAAAGAATCAACAAATCCGTTGAAAGCTGATGCTTTGCTAAAAAGCATAATAAAGGAGACAGCTACTCCTCTTCCTGATGGAAAAACTAGCTTGTTGGTTGATACCAATCCTTGTACTGAAGGAATCAGTAAAATGACAACCTTGTCACCCATTAACAAATCTGTGCAGGAGTTTACACCAGATTACAAAAAAGCTCTTAACAAAGAAGCTGAAAGATTTTATGTAATCTACAAAGGACCTCATGCCGGTGTTCATACTGACTGGGGAATTACAGAAACATTCTGTAAAGTTGATAAAGTTACTTGCAAAAAATTCAGAAATGAAGCATCTGCAAGATTAAGCCTTGCCACTTATCAAGACGATACAAGCAAGACTAACCAACCACTTCTTCGACCAAAAATTCATAAAGTCAAAGAAGCTCACAGAGACCAAAGGTTTGACGTTCCAAATAACGCTCAACAAATGGTTAACTATCCTGAAATCTCTTTCGAAGACTTCAGAACAATCTGGAAGAAAGCAAGAGCTGCATGCCCAGAAGACCTTGTTCATGAAAAGTTTTCACTACGGACAAGAAAACAAAAAGTCTGTTCAACTTCCTCGAAGGATCAGATGCAAAATTAGTATACCAAGCCTTTCAAGCTGGACTAATCGACAATATCTACCCAAGTTGCAACCTTCAAGAACTCATTTTCTTCCCAAGCAACATGGTAGAATCCATTAAAAACTTTCGAAAGAAAGTACTTAAAGCAAAAGATAATCCGATCTACATCAGATGCATCTCTTCACTCCCAGAATGGATTCAAGAATCAACTCTTTCTCCATACCACTTTCTGGAAATTGGTCTTTCTAAAGCCAATAGAGATATTGAACAATCTCAACCAATGGAAGACAAAGATCTACCTTTTACAGAGATTCTTCATCCCAATCGCATCAATGGTTTAAGAAGAATATCAGAAAAAATCATCGAGATTATCTCTGGTTCAAAAAAGAAGATTAATTATACCGACTCGCATTGTATAATTACAAGCTGGAGTTACAACAACACCAGCCAAGAAGATCTTCGTCAAGCCTCCAAGTTTGGCGAAAAATTCATGAACAATAGCATGGAAGTATCCAATGCTACACGCCAACACTTCTGCCGACATGCAGAACAACTTTTTGAAGAACATCTTTGTCACTTTTGCGAAAGCAAAGATTCGGAGACAATGGAGGGACCCCCCTCTGAAGATGACAAATCATCATCATCTTAAAGAAAGATGCTTCACGTGTCAAATGGCCCCAGCCACTCGAAATAATAATGCCCTTCTTCATTATTAGAAGCTTTCTAGCTGTCCACAATAATGTAATCTTTAGTGGATAAAAACGTCATGCCTGACATTTTAGGCAAGGATCAGACCCTCTCAATGTATCTATAAATTGAGAGTTATGTTTTGTTTTAGGGACATCGGAATAACGAGTGCAAGAAAAAAAAAAAAAAAAAAAAAAAAAAACACTCTCTATCTAGTAAATTTTCAGTTCAATGTCTAGTGAGTAATTCCTCCCTTAGAAGGGGAAAAATGTAAAATATTGTAAGAGTCTTCCCTTTTTGGGAACTCTGTTATCAATAAATCTTTGTTTTGTTATTTTTGAGTGTTCATACAATTTAGAGTGATGAAACTTGTAAGTGACAGAGTGTCAGGTCGACGATGATTAACAGTACCACAGGCACCATGCCAACAGGGAAAGCAACCACACAGACCAATGAACGACACAGGCTGGCTTGAATAGTTTCTATCTATGTAAGTATAACACTCACTACATCACAATTACACATTTATTGATACAAGAGTCTTCTTTTCACAATTTTTATATTTATTCCCTTCTTTGTTAAAACATAAATTCCGTACACATCCACACACCCAAACTGCTCTGATACCAGTTTGGGTGTGTGGATGTGTACGGAATTTATGTTTTAACAAAGAAGGGAATAAATATAAAAATTGTGAAAAGAAGACTCTTGTATCAATAAATGTGTAATTGTGATGTAGTGAGTGTTATACTTACATAGATAGAAACTATTCAAGCCAGCCTGTGTCGTTCATTGGTCTGTGTGGTTGCTTTCCCTGTTGGCATGGTGCCTGTGGTACTGTTAATCATCGTCGACCTGACACTCTGTCACTTACAAGTTTCATCACTCTAAATTGTATGAACACTCAAAAATAACAAAACAAAGATTTATTGATACAAGAGTCTTCTTTTCACAATTTTTATATTTATTCCCTTCTTTGTTAAAACATAAATTCCGTACACATCCACACACCCAAACTGGTATCAGAGCCTTGATAAATATGGCATTACATTATAATAAAACACTTTACAGAGTAAAGTTTGAACATATTCATAATAAAGAGATTGAAATCTCTCAACATAAAGAAATACTTTTCAATAATAAAAAAGACTTGGTGCATATAGATTTCAGAATTCTACAAGCACAAAATAAACATACTAACGAATATATACCAAACTTGGTTAATATACGTATGTATCTCCTGCATAAGCAAAAAGTACATCAAGAACATCTTGATAGAAATAAAAAATTAGTTTCAAAACTCAGAAAGTTTATTTTAACCTGTTAGCTTTTCTTAAAATGAATAATGAAATTTTCAACAACACTGAAGAAAATAATTCAGAAGAAAAACAAATCTTAACTTATGTTGAAGATGAAGACGGCTTTCATGCAAATCTTTTAATAAAACAAGACCTTCTCTCTAGAGTTAAGAAAATTGATTTAAAAATAAAGAAAGAAAACATTTTCAAAAATGTTCCTTCTAAACTTAGTATTCTAAATCCCCTTAAAAGGAAAAATGAAATTTTCTACTTTGTTAGTACTAAAGAAATGTCCGTAGACATAAAAGATACAATAGGAGCTGTCTTTCTACCCCTTTTAACTAAGGAGCAAATACATAATAACTTAAAAAGTATTCCAGTTGAGATTAGATCAAAAATTAGAATGGTCCATATCGGAGCTGTAAAAATTTTGTTAAAATCCCAATTCCAAGCAGGAATAAATTCTCCCATAAAAATGGCCTTAATTGACAACAGAATTACTGACAGACAGGACTGCATCTTAGGTGCTGCAAAGGGAAACCTTGCTTACCAAAAGTTTATGTTTTCAGTCTATCCAAAGTTTGCTCTGGATTTAAAATCTGCAAATATAGATAAAACCTTATCTTTTATACATCACTTTGAAAGAAGTGACCTAATGAGTCCAGGTGATAAACCTTTCACCATAACATATCTCATAGGATATGCCCTGACCAACAGTCACCATAGCATAGACTATAAGAAAGACGAGTACATCGAACTTGATGATGTCTTTTCAGAAATAGGCCATGTCAAAGATAAACAATTCTGCGACATAAATCCTCAAGAAAACTCTTGGGTTTTAAATATAGCTAGAAATAAAAAAGCTCTAGGAGAAACTCTTAGACCAAGAATTTCTATGGATTCACTCCACATAGGAGAAAGCTCGGAGAGAAAAGATAATAACCTAATAAGAAACATGTCTTTAAAAATTGATAGTCTACGCCAGAATATCAAACAAATCACTGACATTATAAATGAATAATAAAATTGATTTTCCTCATTTCTATAAAAAAGGTAAAACAGTCAAAATTAAAACTCTTGACGATAATACTGAAAAGAAAGAATACGTTTTCTCTACTTCTGGTAAAGCTGGTGTTCAAACAATCGTAAATCATTGCAATAATCTCAACCAAATCATTGCAAGATGTCTTTTAAAAACTTCAAAAATAAGCCATTATCTTGGTATTTCAAAAGATATTTCTAAAGATATTTCAAAAAATAAAATACCTTTTAACCAATTTAAAAACGATTTAGCCTTTATGGTTAAAAACAATCTTGATAAAAAAGATTTTGAAAAATTCTTCGAAGTTATTGAAAGACAAAATAAATTAACTATCAAGTTAACCCAGTCTATTGACAAACATTCAATTCTTTTAGAAAACTCTTTAAAAAACAACCAATTTGTTGAAGAAGTCGCCAAAAAGGCAAATATTGAGGGCACTCTTAAGGAAACCAACATTAAGATCACTAATATACATGATCAGTTAAAACAACTAATAGGATGACCTCGATACCCGAGCTCAATAAATCAATCACCTCGATACCCGAGATAAATAGATCAATCAATCTCCTTAATGAAAAAATTGATGGGCTGATTATAAACATGGACTTAACATTCAATAAATACGTAACCATTACCCAGTTGGAAGTAGCATCTGCAAAAATTATTGCAGACATTACTAAAGAGTTATCTGAAAAGATTGACTCTTGCCCATGTAATAAAGACATACTTGAGCACATCAAGAATATCTCCATCATAGAACAAAAAACCAAGCCTGGAAAATATTCAGGTCTTAAGAAATACTCACCTCCCAATCCTAGTGTTGGAAACCCTGACTTAGGAAGCTCAAAAGATTCCCAGAAAATTAACATTTTCAAGAAAGAATAAAAATGAAAGAAACAATCTCTGAACGTCTCGAGAAATATTTCTTTAACCTTCAATATGAAGATTATGATAAAACTGACCAAAAGCTTATTCAGCTTTTATCTTTAGAAACTGAAGAATGTGAAGAATTGTATCAAAAAGAACCCAAACTTTTTGATCAATATTTTAGAATGACTAAAATAAATGAACCCGATACTGAATCAGAACAAGAAGATAATTTTAAAACAAATACAAAGACTGTTAAGTTCGAATATTCAGATATGGAAGATGATGAAGCAGAATCTTCTTATACAGCCACAAGAAGAGGCAATAAAAAGAAATACGAGTTCAAAATGCCTGTCCACAATGGAATTCCAAATAGTGGCCAAGGACCCAATACGATCAATGTACTCAATATTGATTGTATCCAAGATTTAAAACTCAGAGAAAGAGTTGTAGAAAAATGGGTTACTGAGATTTCACTAATCTTACAAACAAATCCAGATGAATTTGAAAAAGCAAAAAATGTTCTACTACTTTTAGAACACAAAACTGATGGAATCGTGCAGAAATTCCTAAGAAACAATAATTGGAATGAAGAACTACATGGCTCAGATCTTTTTGATAATCTCATAAATGTCATATACACTACTTTCTTAGGTCTTGATTATATTTCTAATAAAGACTTCACCATTAATAAGAAGGTTGACATAGCAAGAGTTTCAATGACTAAACTCCAATTACATGATATTAGTCTTCTCGACAAATACACATGTATGTATGAATCATATTTGTATGATATTCCACAGAGAAGTGAATATGCGCAATGGATATCTGCTTATCTCATGAAAATTCCAATTATTGGAGAAACCTGTACAGACAGATGGAAAAAAGAAGCTACTGGAGAAATCCAGCAAACCAGTCTTTCTTACGCAACAAAAATTGCAAAAGAAGAAATTGATAGAATCTGTCAAGACAGATATAAACAACAAAAGCTTAAAACTATAAGCAAAGATTGTTGTAGCATTCTCTCTGATTTCAAAAACTTTGATATTGGAAAGAAAAATTATACTAAGAAAAAGCATAAAAACAAAAAGAAATACAAATCTTTTTGGAAAAAGAAAAGAAGAAAATTTTCACCAGGAAAATACTTCAAGAAACCATCAAAAGAAACACCTAAGAAAACTACTTCTTGTCCGCAAGGAAAGAAAAAATGTAGGTGTTGGATCTGCAATGAAGAAGGACACTACGCAAACGAATGTCCAAATAGAAAAAAATACCCTGACAAAGTCAAGGTTTTACAAACCGCTAACAATGGAGGCTATGAAGCTCTTGAAGAAGAGTATGATGGTACGCAACATGTTTTTATATATCATGTTGAAACAGAATCTTCATCAGACACTGAAGAATACGAATCAACAACGGATGACTCAGACTAGTCCCATACATACCTCGCTTTTCAGGGAGGAGGAGATTAACCATTTTTGCGTAAACCTCCAGAAGATTGATGATTCCCTTATCATGAATCTTACTAATCCAAACTCTATTTATGTTTCTGCCTTCCTTAACTTTAAAGGATATAAAAAATTTAGAGTACATTGTTTTGTAGACACAGGTGCATCTTTATGTCTTGCAAGCAAATTCATCATTCCGGATGAACTCTGGGAAAACGCTCCCAAAGAAATTAGTGCCACTATTGCAAATGGTGAAACCATAAAAATTAATAAAGTTTGTAGAAATATTAATCTCGAACTTTCAGGAGAACATTTCAATGTTCCCACTATTTACCAACAAAATTCAGGAATTGATATCATAATTGGTAACAACTTCTGTCAAGTCTATGGACCATTCATACAATGGATAGATAGAATTGCCTTTCATCTTAATAATGATATGGTAATTATAAAAAAGGTTACAGAGGCCTATAGCAAAGGAAAACCAGGTTTTCTTGAAACTCAAGAAAAAGGTTCTAAAGAAAAACAAATTCCAGGTACTAATATAACTCATGAAGAGATTAATAAAGAAAGGATTATTTCTATTCAAACTACCAGGTTCAAACAGATTGAAGATCTTCTTGAAAAAGTTTGTTCTGAAAATCCTATTGATCCAAATAAAACCAAA
Organism: Lactuca serriola; assembly: GCF_051521515.1. Classification (NCBI taxonomy): domain Eukaryota; kingdom Viridiplantae; phylum Streptophyta; class Magnoliopsida; order Asterales; family Asteraceae; genus Lactuca; species Lactuca serriola. Next base: position 234,930,274 of record NC_136409.1, on the reverse strand, counting down.
GGATGGATGAAAGCTTCAATCAAGCTTATTGATCCCAAAACGGTTATTAGAGAAAAACCTATGGTTTACTCTCTACAAGATAGAGAAGAATTTTCCAAACAAATCAAAGAATTACTTGATATGAGACTAATTATAGAATCAAAATCCCCTCATATGTCTCCTGCCTTTCTTGTCAATAAAGAAGCAGAGAAAAGAAGAGGAAAGAAGCGAATGGTTGTTAACTACAAAGCAATCAATGATGCAACTATTGGAGACTCACATAATCTCCCCAATATGCACGAACTCTTGACTCTTCTACGAGGAAAAAACATTTATTCAAGTTTCGACTGCAAGTCAGGTTTCTGGCAAGTTCTACTTGATGAAGAATCGCAGCTTCTCACTGCCTTCACATGTCCTGATGGACTCTTTCAATGGAAAGTACTACCCTTTGGGCTTAAACAAGCTCCTAGTATTTTTCAAAGACACATGCAGAATGCTCTTCGAGGCCTTGAAGGTTTCTGCACTGTATACGTTGATGACATCATGATCTTCAGCAAAAATGAACAAGAACACTATGTTCATGTCACACAGGTTCTCAGAACTATTTTAAAATATGGTATAATACTTTCAAAAAAGAAAGCTCATCTTTTCAAAACAAAAATCAATTTTTTAGGTTTAGAAATAAATGAAGGTACCCATTGTCCTCAAAAACATATTCTTGAACATTTACATGACTTTCCAAATGTTTTAGAAGACAAAAAGCAACTACAAAGATTTCTTGGTGTTTTAACTTATGCTGAAACATATATTGAAAAACTTGCAGCCATGAGAAAACCTTTACAGGCAAAATTAAAAAAAGATGTCATTTGGAATTGGTCAAATGCTGATACAGACTACATCAAAAAGATAAAGAAAGTTTTAATCAATTTTCCAAAACTTTATCTTCCAAACATTGAAGACAGTTTAATTATTGAAACTGATGCTTCTGATGAATTTTGGGGAGGTGTTTTAAAAGCTAAAAACCCCAAAAACGAAGAACAAATTTGCAGGTACACCTCTGGCAGTTTCAAAGCAGCTGAGAAAAACTACCATAGCAATGAAAAAGAATTACTCGCTGTAAAAAGAGTTATTACAAAATTCTCTGTATATTTAACACCAGTAAATTTCCTGGTTCGTACAGATAATAAAAATTTTACTTATTTCCTCCGAACTAAGATTGCAGGAGATAACAAATTAGGCCGGCTAATACGTTGGCAAGAGTGGTTTTCACGATATACTTTCACTGTTGAACATCTCGCAGGAAACAAAAACGTACTGGCAGACTGCCTCACCCGTGACTTCAGGTATACCTTACATCATCCATGATCTCACTCGCTCCTCTCGAGCCCTATAAAAGGATATGATCCTCAAGACATATTTCCTCACAAAAACTTCACCTACAAAAAAGAGAGGGGGAGATTAGAGAAAAAAGTAAACAAAAATTTGAGTTTACAAAAATGGAAGACCTCAACACTTTGAGGATGAAGAAACAAATGCTCCTCATAGAGCTATCTGCAATTGAGCAGAAAATCAACTTGTATGAACAAGTAACAACGGTCACCAATGTACCGGAAAGCGAAAGCTCAAAAACAAAGGCTATTCCAGTGCAAACGGCACCTGGTAAAGAATCAACAAATCCGTTGAAAGCTGATGCTTTGCTAAAAAGCATAATAAAGGAGACAGCTACTCCTCTTCCTGATGGAAAAACTAGCTTGTTGGTTGATACCAATCCTTGTACTGAAGGAATCAGTAAAATGACAACCTTGTCACCCATTAACAAATCTGTGCAGGAGTTTACACCAGATTACAAAAAAGCTCTTAACAAAGAAGCTGAAAGATTTTATGTAATCTACAAAGGACCTCATGCCGGTGTTCATACTGACTGGGGAATTACAGAAACATTCTGTAAAGTTGATAAAGTTACTTGCAAAAAATTCAGAAATGAAGCATCTGCAAGATTAAGCCTTGCCACTTATCAAGACGATACAAGCAAGACTAACCAACCACTTCTTCGACCAAAAATTCATAAAGTCAAAGAAGCTCACAGAGACCAAAGGTTTGACGTTCCAAATAACGCTCAACAAATGGTTAACTATCCTGAAATCTCTTTCGAAGACTTCAGAACAATCTGGAAGAAAGCAAGAGCTGCATGCCCAGAAGACCTTGTTCATGAAAAGTTTTTCACTACGGACAAGAAAACAAAAAGTCTGTTCAACTTCCTCGAAGGATCAGATGCAAAATTAGTATACCAAGCCTTTCAAGCTGGACTAATCGACAATATCTACCCAAGTTGCAACCTTCAAGAACTCATTTTCTTCCCAAGCAACATGGTAGAATCCATTAAAAACTTTCGAAAGAAAGTACTTAAAGCAAAAGATAATCCGATCTACATCAGATGCATCTCTTCACTCCCAGAATGGATTCAAGAATCAACTCTTTCTCCATACCACTTTCTGGAAATTGGTCTTTCTAAAGCCAATAGAGATATTGAACAATCTCAACCAATGGAAGACAAAGATCTACCTTTTACAGAGATTCTTCATCCCAATCGCATCAATGGTTTAAGAAGAATATCAGAAAAAATCATCGAGATTATCTCTGGTTCAAAAAAGAAGATTAATTATACCGACTCGCATTGTATAATTACAAGCTGGAGTTACAACAACACCAGCCAAGAAGATCTTCGTCAAGCCTCCAAGTTTGGCGAAAAATTCATGAACAATAGCATGGAAGTATCCAATGCTACACGCCAACACTTCTGCCGACATGCAGAACAACTTTTTGAAGAACATCTTTGTCACTTTTGCGAAAGCAAAGATTCGGAGACAATGGAGGGACCCCCCTCTGAAGATGACAAATCATCATCATCTTAAAGAAAGATGCTTCACGTGTCAAATGGCCCCAGCCACTCGAAATAATAATGCCCTTCTTCATTATTAGAAGCTTTCTAGCTGTCCACAATAATGTAATCTTTAGTGGATAAAAACGTCATGCCTGACATTTTAGGCAAGGATCAGACCCTCTCAATGTATCTATAAATTGAGAGTTATGTTTTGTTTTAGGGACATCGGAATAACGAGTGCAAGAAAAAAAAAAAAAAAAAAAAAAAAAACACTCTCTATCTAGTAAATTTTCAGTTCAATGTCTAGTGAGTAATTCCTCCCTTAGAAGGGGAAAAATGTAAAATATTGTAAGAGTCTTCCCTTTTTGGGAACTCTGTTATCAATAAATCTTTGTTTTGTTATTTTTGAGTGTTCATACAATTTAGAGTGATGAAACTTGTAAGTGACAGAGTGTCAG